>NW_024539245.1:0-524618 GCF_016758775.1 Suillus clintonianus
GCGGAGAAAAATAGACTCGATTGCATTGCATATGATGACCACAGCTCAGCGGCTATCCGACGGATAGCACTACGCTGCCATGTCTCCGCACCATGGGAATAAAAGAGGTCCCCATCCAAAAATGTCTGGCTTTGGAAGATTGCAGCATTTAGAGAGAGAATGGGGAACATGCAACAAGGAACTATTTTCGTGTACGTTTGTCGTATCTCAATCAGGGATCACAACCACATACCTAAGGTCGACGCCAAGGGGGTTCTTGTTGAGAATACAATGACAAGCTCTGCCTGCATAAGGCAACCACGTCGGCAGAGCTCGATACTGCGTTGGATACACCCGGCACCATTGGACTATCGTCCGTTATAGTCCAACACAATCCAACCATATAATAGTTTAACTCACACTGTCATTAATTTATATGTTGGGGTGTATAAAATTCAAATCTCATCGTGCATACACTTATCGGACCTCGTCGAGGTTGGGGAAGATGGTAATCCACTGCCATTCGTCGCCCAGATTGTGCACTTGGTAGGTCGGAGCAATGCAAGCAGGAATTGCAACCGCATACCTAAGGTCGACACCGAGGGGGTTCTTGTCGAGAGTACAATGACAAGCTCTGCTTGCATAAGGCAACCTCGTCGGCAGAGCTCGATACTGCGTTGAATACACTTGGCACCGTTGGACCATTGGCAGTTATGGTCCAACACAGTCCAACCATATAAAAGATTATCTGACACTGTCATTAGTTCAGAGATTGCGGAGGAAGTAAAAGCAGTCAAAGGCTACATGCCACCACCAAGGTAGGGCAGAATTATAGTATATTGCAGCTGGTTCTCGAGTAGGCGACGGCGGTTGGTCTCAACAACTTAATATTGTATTGCCACGTCTGATGGGTGTTGCAATATGTGCAATTTCGGTGACAAGCTGGCAAGTGATTGTGACTAAGCTGTCACGGTTGTGCATTTGACGGTTTCTATCCAACTAAGTCCAAGTATTCAAAGCTTGCTCATGAGGGGTACAAATGTGATGATTATTGTGCATATTTTAGATCAGATAAAGCCTTCTAATGATTTATCATTTTCGGGTCGTTTACCTGATGTCAGGCTCGGGCGAATCCAGAGACAAATTTAGCTAGATCTATCTGGACAGGCGCTGGTCAGGGTTGTGCTCCTGGATTCACCACCATTCCCATCCCGATGACGGGACATACTAAGCCGAAGAACAAGGGAAAAGGCAGAGGGAATGGCAAGAAGAAGACCCCTAACCGTGGCTCATCCAGCCAGTCAAAAGATGTAGACCCAACCCAATGTTCGACCTTGGAGGAGGACGAAATGACGCGTTGCGACCAGCCAGCGACAAAAGGCTTCGAACGCTGTGAGGTTCACCAAGCTCAGTACCGTACGATGTGCAAGAAGTACAAGGATGCTTCCGAGGTTGTCGACGACATCAAATCTGGGAGGAAGCTCCCGACGAAGGAGCAAATTCAACGTTACACGGATTCCCATGCGACACTTGACAAGGCCCGTTGGGTGCGCAAGTATCTCGAGAGTATTCGCGTGGAGAGGACTGGGAGGAGTATCCACCAAAGGCGCTTCTTCTTGAAAGGTAGGCCTATATTGAAGTTCCCCACTATATTCACCAACACCAATGTCTGTCTACAGTCGATGATGGACACAAGACTCGTTTGAAGAACCTCGCCAAGGACATGGTGAAAGCTGTTGATACTCTCAACGATCTTCAAGCCCGGGCGTTAGATCTCCACGTTGCTAACAATCCTAGTTGCGACTGGGTGAAACCAATGCAATCGCAAGGAGACTTTGATGACACAGTCGAAGTAATTTCCACAGAGGCTATCGTCGAAGAAGCTCAACGAACACTTTCCAACGATCCAAAGAACTCTGCGCGGACGGTTCCCGCTACGAAATATACGAGATCTTCTGCGCCAGCGGACGAGGACCTAATTGATCTGGAGCACCGAGCGTAAGTCTCACAAGATTTTCCTTGGAGATGGGTTTCGATGTGACGGCGACTCTTGATTCGTTATTTTCAGCAAGAAAGCTTGGGTACTGCATGTCTTCGAAAAGTTGACAGAACCTGATTTTATCTTGGACGACTCCGATTCGACTTGTAAGCCCGACCCATCTGTTGTATGTGATATCCTTCGACAGTACGCACGACGGATCATCTTTCACGAGCCGGACCTCTTCTTCAAGTCCCTCGACAAGGTATCCTTCAAGGATCTCATCCTTGACGATGACTTCTCTATTGAGGACGCGCTTAAATTCCTATTCTTATTCGAACATTTTCGATTAGGTTTTGGATTGATGTGGTTCAAAGATGCAGTACTTGATGCCCTTGTGATGTCGAAGAAGGGAGGCAACAACGCTAATCTCGGCAGTCTGAGTAAGTGGCACGCTTATTGTAAACGCACCATCTCATGTTGTTCAGGTAGCCGGCATAAAATGCTCGGGGGGTGGATCTACAACTGTGCCCACACATGCACGATCCCTAATGAAGCTTGGTGGGCAAGTCTCTTCGACCTTCCTGTGTACTAGTGCTGAACACTCATGATTAATCAGTATCTTTTGTATATATTGCAGCCACCCGCCGACGTGGAGAACCGTTTTGTCCGTTTATGCAACAACTTCGACGACATGGTCAACTTCCTGTCTTTTGGGGCAATTGGCATGTTGCCACCTTCGACGTTTTGCAGCAAACAGTACCATGGGGTTGATGCTATCGTGTCCCGGAAACATCTTTCTCTCTCTGGTGTCGTTATCACTGACATGGTGTCAGGCCCGATGCCCCCGCACATGACTGGCCCTATTCAAACCACACGTCGAGCCAGGATGGCGGGATGTATCGTCTGGTGTGAGGTAGAGGCGAGGGGATATATGTTTGGCGCCCTCAGAAATGAGCCTGACCCATTCAACGAGGCTTTCCTACGAGAGCTTCGCGCGCGACCCGACCTCTTCCAGGTAGTAACACGATCTGAAACAGATCCCGGGCGCGACGTCGAAACCTTTCCCACAGACATCTTGCCGGTCATGCGAACGCGGCACTTTGAAGCTCCCCCAGCGCTCTCTACAAACCGCCCAACCGGCTCTGGCGAGTGGGTGGTTTCAAGATCTGCAGTTGATGTATTGTATGGAACTCATTGTGAGATACCTGGCCGGCCAAATTACCCGTTCTCCGGATATCTTCAGATACTGAACGGCGGAAAAAATAAAGGCTGGTTCTTCCGCTACAAGAAGTTCCCAGTGAAGTACCTCGTGATCCTGGATACGGTTCCAAATCGGCATCATTCGATCTTGGCTAGGAATGTTGCATGGGCAGCGCTTCGTGCACGGGGGTATGGCGAAGGGGAATATGGGGTGTTGAAGTATGCGAAAGCTTCTGACGAGCTTTTTCAGAAGCGGGCAGAAGAAATTCTCGCATGGACGCCAGAGAACTGGCGTTGGCAGGCTACGAAGATTGACATAGATGATGTCAATGATATCGATGAAGGTGGAAGTGCAGGTAGGCCAGAGGTGATCCAAGAATGTGAAGGGGAGGGAGTGGATGCATACCGCCATGGTATTGTATTGAAATGCACCGACGGAATGTCATGCAGGGTATTTCCAATTATAATTACATACCCAGCCGATTGTCCTGAAAAGTGCGTTATGTCTCCAAAGATGGGTGAATTACTCAACAACTTTCAGGGTTTCAATAATTACCGCCATAAAAAAAGACACGGGAGGTGGTCAAGGTCAAGAAACGGGAGGGGGCGATGAAAGTGAAGGTGTATGTGCGGGATGGGATGATGAAGGTGAAGGAACGGCAGAGGATGATGAAGGTGAAATTGAAATTGAAATTGAAAGTGAAGGAACAGACGGTGACGATCAAGGCAAAGATGAAGGAACGGGAGGGGATGGGAATGGAACGAAAGGAGAAGGAGAAGGAGAAGGAAAAGAACCAGAAAGAACGGAAGGAAAGCAAAGCGAAAGGGGATGGGGATGCATTGTGAGCTGAGTCTGATCACCTGATATGTTCTGCTATCGTGTCACTGTGTTACCTGTACAATAGTGTTTTGATGTGTTCTACCGACTTAACTTATGTATGCACTTGCGCTCTTTTGCAAACAACACAGGCCAAGGTATTCGAACTTTTGTGCGCAAGTGCGATAGCCAAGATGTATGTGTCTGACAACAAGATACAAGAAGTGCAACGATTCGCCGACAAGTCAGCGGCTAGGAATCAAAATGGAAGCGACAGCGACAGTCTAATCTGGCTGCACATACAACCGGTGATTTCACTTGGAGGGTCATGGGTAAGCACCTCTGGATCGGCTCTTATGGAAGTTATTCCGCAAGATGTAATAGTTTCTCAACAACCTGAAAAGTATGTATCAATTGAAGGCCTCACCACCTTTCATCAACTTTGTCGAGCTTCGCGTATCAGCCTCGCCAGCTCTTGAAAGTCCTGAACGACAAGGTCCGCCTCACCGCCATCCTTCTTGTTGCGCATATTCTCCCTTACATCGCGCGGATCTTCAGTAGGTCGTGGCACGTAAATCGTCTTGAAACCGAAGCTAGCGGCACCGATGAGGTCCCATTTGTGCGCAGTGACCATGGCTATCTTGTGAGGAGGCAAAGAAAGGTGGTATGCCGCGGATTGATAGACCTTCTTGTCGCTGCTCGAATGTTAGGGCATGAGAATGTGAAAGACAGTTGTCAGAGTCGGATAGAGACGTACGGCTTATACGACCCGAACATTTCGGCCGAGAAGATACCATCCCAGGGAAGATCTTGGTTCTTTGCCTATAGTCTTGGTTAATATAAAGGTACGACGCATACTAGTGCGACTCAATCACCGAGTCGAGAAGTAGCCTGAGGTTTCCGTTAGATAAAGCGAGGATGTAGACATGGTTTTTGAGCTCTGTTAGACCAGGGATTGTATCCTGGTACACTACAGTTTCAAAGAGGCTGTTAGTCGAATGCATTTGTCGCTTTCCAGAGGATCCCACCGTTCAAGTTGTGCCAGATCATGGTGAGCTCTTCACGGTCCGATTCTCCCCATATCTCTCCAAGACGAGACCAGCGTGGCGTAGTGAGCATATTATCCAGTATCTGCAACGTTGTCATGAGATGTAGGATATGTGCATGCTTGACTACGAGCTACTTACCTCCCGATGCATAAGGTCCATGTTGAGAATACCTTCCCCGCCCTGCGCTACTACTTTTCTGTATGAATGGGCATGTCACTACCCAGAAGCCAAGATGAACGAGTGATGGACTTGCATGTGAGCAAAATATCCGGCTCGCCATTCTTCTGCGAAATCGATTGCGTCCTGCGAGCCTGATTCAAATGCGATTAAACCAAGAGAATTTGAGTTGAACGTAAGGTATGTGGTACCTTTGAGAAGTAGCCCTTTGCTGAGGATGGACACTTGACGAGTGACTGTGCTGTGCCAGTCGAGCACGGTACCGAATACGTCGAATAAGCAGGCGTCGATTTCGCGGAGGTTAAGGTCTTCGGTGTTCGTCATGGCCAATGTTTTTCAGGGGACCATAAGCTTGAGCTTTGGCGGGAGTGGGATGGTATCAGTAGGTGCCCGGTGGTCACATGCAGAATCAGGTGCTACCCTTCGGATCTCTATTCTGAGATACATGTGAACCAGTGGCCCGTGTCAGAATGAGTAGGGATGAGATGTCATTCAGCTGAGAACATATTTGCGATACTATAATTGCTTAAACATATATCTGAGCTTTTATTCAGTAAGACAGACGAGATGGCACAAGTAAAAAAAACGAACATGCTCTTGAATCCAGTGTCGAAATAGCTGGTACTACAGGATGTCAGGTCTCTCCTTCGTGAGTGCTACTTGCAGGCAGTACTCAGTTGCCTCCGAGTCAAAGTCACTGCCAAGTAAGATTTTGATCATTATTCCCACCTGCAGACGGCCCGCCACCGCCCGCAGATTCAGACTCAGCCCGAATGGAACCGGTGACCGACTCGAAGGGCCGATCGACCAGGCTTGAGACCGAGTAGTCACTGATACTCATCATCGAAGTGATCCTTACGGTGAGTCTGACTACTCGAGTTACCATAATTTTGTTACCTTGTCATATAGACAGCTTTTGATTTTTTGACTGTCGATTCTACAGTCGGAATACGTCACGAGTCAGCTATTAGTATTACTGGCGACTAACGTCTAGTGCTTTCAGAATGGATTCAGTGCAGTCTTGACTCCGGTGTTTCGTACGTGCACAAAAATTGGCGAATGGCAGTTGATTGACATTACACTAGCTTCATCATAAAACACATGAATTGCGGTTGTTGTGCTCTGGTTTCTCGAACCTAAACTTCACCTTCATCATGATCATGGTATTTGAAACCGTCTGGGGGATTTCTGGCTGTTTGTGTGACATTGATCACAACAGGCTTCACATGACTTTAGGAAACCGCATCGCAAGATGGCACATCTACGGACCTGTGATTGGCTACGCTCCCCACCTGAACTAGTACTCAAAGTGTTCATATATAAGCTTTCATTCACCATGCTTCGAAGCATTAACCTGCCGTTTAGCCTGCAACCGCATGAGCACGTCGTCAAATCAATCATGAAATCTCACGATGCAAGCAACGAGTTCGCGTTCACTGAGGCAAAGATTAGGCAATTGTTTCGAATGTGCTTTTGGGGACACAGACCGGTCGCAAGGGTTCCATATATCCCAATCCATATATCTGAGAAAGCTTCACTTCGCGACGAAGGAGAGGAAATCTAGCTCACTCACAATTTTGCTTCATTGCTAAAAACTACTCTTTCACGGTCAGTTTGGCACTGCACATCCAAGAAAGGATATCTCACGAAGCTCACGACAAGGACCGCGACCAGGCTCAACATAACGTTAGTCTAAACATGTCGGGAGAGTCAACTTTCCACATACCTGGTTATTAGGCCGGTTTCTGCGGGGTGATTGAACGGACGTGAGCTATATCTGCTAGAATGAGCACAGGGCTAACCTATAGTCCATAGGACCAAACGATCAATCATGCTCGTCGTCCTGCAAAATTGTCACAACGGAACGAATTGGAAGAAACGTAGCTTGCCTTGCAAATCCTGACCGCTGCTTCCTCACGTACCACGCAATGGACAGGGTGAGTATCAGGTCACAGAGCACGCGCGAAGTGAGCGAAAGCGTGATCAACACGTTTTGATCGATTTCGAATGCTGCAACACTTGTCATGTTGACAGCTTTCGCTGTGACCACAATCGAAATAACCTGAGCTACTGCACACAGTACGAGCGAGAGAATGACAAGAGGAAGTCTTTTCGAAAGCTTCCAAAGTCGAAATGCGAAGTACGACTACGTGGAGGTGAGTGTCACTATCAAATTTGATGAGGAATCTCACTTCAACGAGCGCCCCTGTAATTCCGGTGAAGAGGATGGTTGCGTCTGCTCCTAAAGGGAGTGTCTGGAGTTTTAAAGAGTCGTCGTATGCGCTGACAGCAATGTACCACAGCGTCGCCGACACACAGATCACATGGGCAATTTGCGTTGCGCTGTACAATTTAGCTAGTCTGGGTAGGGATCAATAGCACATAAACCACTTACAAGACTGCTGCTACCTGGGAAGACAACGTCAAGTCAGTGATTCGTATTTTCATGCTAGTTTCACTGACCGTGAGCTTTATCGCTCGATGATCGTTGGCGAAATTCGCATAATATACATAGGTCTGGATGATGAGACAACCGAAGAGGCAGGCGTCGATAAGCGCACCCAACACCACTGGTCCAACAATGACGTATGCGTTGAATACCGCGACTTGAAAGAACGAAGGAGCGGCAACGCTGCTGGAATCAGTAGCATTCATCAGGTGTGTTAACATGGTCCACTTTACCAACTTGTATTAAATGACCTCTTACTGCCGCAGCTGATGGCAGGCTGTCCAGTTTGAACTTACGCCGCCGAGCACAACGGAATTGACACAGGTAAATGATCAGGAATTACTGATTTCGTAACAATGTTGTTTAGCGATTCATGGCGAATATTACTTTGTTACGATACATATTTCAGCACTCACTGGGCTCATTGTACCCTGGCCAGCAAACTCATTCGGTCTGCGGACTCGTCCCATAAACTGACGTTGAGCATCTTTAGTCACGACAGATCATGTCGATTGCTTTTGACGGTAATGAACTTTACATAAGTCGTGGCTTTAATTTGATGTCAATCGTTCTAGTGCCTCAAGCTAGTGGGTTCATCTTGAATAGCCGTCTCGACGGCCGAGGGTCGAGACCGAGCAGTACAAAGGATCATAACTTAACTAGTATAAAGTATAAACGTCAATGTCTAAATAAGGTAGCTTGTTTGAATCAAAATATAAACCGACTGGTCCTTACATATCGTAGATTATGGAGTGTCGAGCACCCTGTTATGACTCCGAGCTAGCTCGGTTCCCTTAATTGCCTCTGGAAAAAAGTCCGAGCAGTCGGTCTCTTTAGCCCTGGAAAAGACCCCAAGGACGTCGGCGCCAACGTAAGTTGAATATTCTATTCTCGCCTTGCTGATCTTTTCTTTTCCCCCTCATTGTTGACTGTGATGACAACCTCCCTTTCGCTATCATCACCCACCCTGAGCCCTCTCGACCATGTGCGTGTGTACACGTGTACACTCAAACCCTATCCCTGCCGCTGTCGACCACGACATCCCTTCGCTCCCCGCCTCCAAGCGCCACCCCAACAACCTCCTGCAACTGCCATCGAACCCTCCCGCTGCCACCCGCGCCCTTGGGCAACCTCCTGTGCCTTCGATGGCGGCAACTTCTTGCGACCTCTCATTACCCACACCGACTCACCTAACCAAGACCCATCCTGCTGTCGCCCCGCGCCCAACCAGGACCTTCCTCGTGCTCCCGCTAACCTGACGCTGCCGCCACGATTTACCGCACTCTCTTGTTGCTCACTTCGGTCTCCTGCGCCTTCTTGTTACTCTCGCACGGCCGCCTGTTTTCTTCGCCGCCTGATGATCTCTCCTCGACCGCTGGCAATTTCTCGTTACTCTGGCACGTATTCCATGGCCAGCCGCGGTACCTTGCTTCTACTCATTTTTTCATATATTTCCCTGTACACTACCCCTACCTATACAACCCTTATGATTCCTCATCTACTCTATTGTATATCAAAGGTTAGATACATGTTTTTTTGAACATAACAAGGCTTCATGCGGTCTGGACTCGCGAATTCAATTTTTAACAACCAAAGTCATTGTTCTGTAGTTAATTCATAGGATAAAAATCAATAAATTTTCATCACTTTACTGTGATCAGAGTCTTGACCGCCATCAACGTTTTGCAACTAATCATTCGCCAGGCACCAACATAAGGCCCATCTCACAACAATTGTAGCGGAGCAACAGCATTAATATATTGCGCGCAGGGTACAATACATCAAAAATCTAGCTAAATAATAATACGAAGTCTAACAACGACAAGAGAGTAAGCTAATAGTGATGAGGACGAGGGAAGGCGACACAGAAAGAATGGGGGGGAATAGGTACTGATGGTTGTGGTGAGGTTATATACAGGTTGGCGATGCCGTCAACTATACCTTGAAGCGAACTGAAGCGAACATCCCGAGGGTGTTCGGATTTTTTATCTTTGTGGTTTTGCGAACCGAGCAAGCTCGGAGTCATAACAGGGTGCTACAAACTCATTATTATGGGCTCTGCTATCTTCTAGTCTCCTAACCAGACCTGTCGAAGGAAGATAGTCCTTCCTTCGTATGAAGGCTTTCTCTGCCAAGGAAGCTTCACATGGCGCGATTACTGTGTAGTACACAAGACCTTGTGCAACCATGCATGCCATGATTCGCGATTCCTCTAGACCAGTCAGAATGCGTCAGACGCGACGTGCAGTGAATTCAATGAGTTCTCGCATCCATCCCTTTGATATCGTTTACAACCGCCATAAACTGTCGATGCCCAGCGTCTGTCGTGATGTCGAACTCCCACCTATTTGCTGGAACAGTGTCCACCTCCGGGCTGTCACCAGCTGTTGGAACACGATCAGGGAATACACGGCCACTGCTCGTCTCCATGGAATAAAAAGCAAACTTTTGTCCCATGGCACTGACGCCATGAAGCTTGGGTGTCACAGCTGTGGGGCAAAGGCTACGAAATATTTGCCTCGTCTTGTTGTCTACCGCAATCCTAGTCGACAGGAGGTTGACATGATCGGGGAAATGGAATTGGAGGAAGAGCAGGGGCTGCCACTGCATTGTAAGGACGACGAGAGTGACTTTTTTAGGTGCAGGATAATCGTCTGTAAGGGGATAGAATGGGACCATCTTATAGGGATCCAAAAAGAACGCGGTGAAGATAAGTTTGTTGTATGCCCCACTGTAGTCGTTTTCATTGGTTGTATCAGTCGGGGCATACGCGAATGAATCAAGCACATCCTGAGGCAACATTATCAAAAGAAGATAAGTAGTTCAAACCTGCGATTCTAGTGAAGAAGCTTGTGTTACGTAAGCATTAAAATGGCTGCCGCGTGTGTTGCATGAGAATATTTGCGTCCTGAGTCAACGAAGGTGGTCGATCAGTGACGTGGAGCTAAGGACATTGAAGGGTCAGATTACAGTCAGTTGCTTAATAAGACACGGTCAATTTGAGCCTGGTGGGCTATAGCGATCTTCAAACTTCCAACCGCCGCCGACTCGACAACCTTTCTAGTATCGAACGAGAACCCACCGCTCACTAGTAATCTGTGAATAATCTTGACCGTGAGCGCTCCGCAACGACATCTCATGTGTCCCGTGATAATGCTTTTTAGGACGCGAGGGTTTCCAAAGTACTGAGAAGTTTCAGCTGCGACTTATTCATATAGGCCGACATAAGTCATACTCACTCAGCTCGAAAGGACCAGAGACGAACATGTACATCCGATGACATTCGGGCGCTCCGAAGCAAATATCAATCAAGCGTGATGTACAGTCCGCGTGGGGTCGAATGACCACATCTTCAAAGAAGAGTCCTTGACGTATGGAAGTGGTCGGCGCCTTGACACTTTGATCATATTCTGGCTCTCAGAATCCGATTCTTGGTCTGTTGAATGCCCCCCGTCGGAACTATCGGAATCACTATCCTCCATGCCCTTATCAAAATGCCGTGAGCCTGATGCTGACAGAAGGTTGGAATGCAAGGGCTGAAATGCCACGCAGCCGACCACATCTTCGTTCGCAAAGATTAGTTACGAAGGGATGAGGATCGTTTAGTATACTTGCCTCCGTGTGCGTTGAAAGTCATCTTTTGGTCGATATTCATCGCTGATGACTGGTCAGAATCGAATTCGTCCGATTCTCCCACATCAAACAACGAAACGCATCCATTCTATAGCCAGACTTTTAGCCAGGAATCCTGAACGACATACATCTGGGAAAGGAATGTACCTGGTCACCGACGCTTAACCATCTCCCAGCATAATCTACGTCAAATTCGATTTTCTGATTGGTTAAGGTTTTGTGAGAATCAAATGACGACCTGAAGACTTTCACAGGTACAGATGTATCACTGCGAAGGTCCCAGGCATATATTGCATTGTGTCGACGAAATGCAGCATACAGAATATGCGGTTTCATCGGATTGAACTTCAGCTGTAGGGAATGAGCTTGACATCACCACACATTCTTCAGACGACATACCTGCGTGACTCCGGATCGAACATCTGCGCCTCCTATAGGCATGATAGCCGCCTTATTCGACTCGGAATACAAAGCAATATTATCCATCGCTTGTGAGGAAGGCGTTAGGCTGCCGATCGCGTAGTAGTCGTAAGAGGAGGAAAAAGCTATGCTGGATATGATGCCTAAAATTGGGTCAGCATACATCCGGGGTAGTAAATTTAACATCTTACCTTTGAGGCCATCCTTGCTTTTCTTAGAAGGCGTAGTCGGAAGGCGATCGCCTTCCCCAGGTTGTTGAATGTCGAAGATCTCGACGGCATCTTCGAAACCGCAGTATAGTCTTGATGTGGAGGATATTAACGATGATCATTGAATATGAACGGAGGTTCGTGACAGGCTTACTTGTCTGCCGTCAAGTTGAACGCGAGACTATGAGGAGCGATGAACCTCTCGCGATGATCAATAATCGGGTACGAGGCTCTCAGCTGGTGGGGTCGACGAGCGGTCAGGCGAAAACGGACATAAACAGTAGGTGCACTACCCTTCCATCGGAAGCATCAAGAAGCTTCACTGGACAGTCACGCACAGAAGCGACGAAACAGTACGACGGAGCGTTGTTGGGTGATGCCCCAGGATACCAAGCAAAATTGACGGCTGCTGAGGACTGCGAGAATGTGCGCTGATGGTGAACGGAGAACTGTGTGCCTTCGGGAAACTTTGATAGGTGAAAAAGCTAGGTCATGCGCAATGCGGCTGACCTTGAACGTCTGAACTTGAGGATTTAAATTATATCTGAGATTGTAGAATCTTGACTCGGACGACAGCGATGCTCACATATTAAACAGCTGGAATGACCTGTTTTCGCACTGGACGAGGAAGCTGGATCCATCTGCACACCTTTAGTGTTGTGACGTTTGAATGGTGCTCAAAGTGGTTGACTGAAAGGCGTACCACCTGGCACAACGAGTGAAATTATTTGCGAAATCAGGATCCACGTCCAGATTGTTTGTTAGGACAAGTTCCGGAGGGCAGGAGACGTCAAGTTGAGGAGGCTTCCACTCCATCTCATACATATGCTGAGTTGCAACTACAAGTAGTAGTTCTGGCTCTTGGTCTACGGTACCGTTGAGCCCAAAGTCAATATTTGCCAAGGTAACTGAGTTACATAATATTGTTGACATTTCGACTCCGCGTAAATCGTGAGGACCCCGTGTTGTTTTGGAATACCATTTCATCCTCGTTATGCTGAGAGCACGTCAATTCATGTCGTCAACTAAGAGCACATCGGGATCGGTTTGATATCGATGGGCCAGTCATCACTACCAGCCTCCTACTAGCATCATGGTGATGCGCACCTTTTTCCCAGCGCGTTGCAGACCTCCTGGAGGATGGTGGTTTTTCCTGCATTCGCTCTTCCTATAACGAGGATTCGAAAGCGATTGATTCTCTGTCTTATTACCGAAGGATCCATGTGTAAAGGTAGGCTCTGTGATGAGGAAGCGTTGACGCAGGCTTATAACCACTGCAGTGTGTCGACTTGGCGCCAGTACTAAATGCTCAATTTAACGCCAGCATCTAGATTCAGTGGGCGATGCGGCGGCCATGGGCATATGCAGCTGTATATCACATGAGGCATACACGAGGAGTCAGGATGCCTCGCGTTGATGTGGCTTTGACCATTTGGAAGCGACGCAAGGATACATAAGAGTGGGCAACAGTGACACGTCTACTACATAAGTGGATCGAGGCGGTTAGCTCCAGTCCATTGTCCAGTTCTGTGCCGAATTTCGAGCGACTTTTTCAATATGGACGCGACCGGGCTCGTGATCAGGCTGAACATTGGGTACCGGGTGGTCACTCCATATGTAATAAACGGATAATACCTGGAAATATACTCCATTTTCTATATATGGCGCACACCTCAACCCGACCCACATGTTTTCCATCTACCAACTGAAGATGTCAGCCAAGCGATGGGTGTGAATGGCTAGCCTGGGTGCTACACGAGGATACCTCCCTTCGGCGCAGCTGACGCGTGCCAGCCTAGGCCCTGTACTCAACCTCCATATAAATCTACCGTGATGAAGGGGAGTCTTTCCCAGCCCAAGTCAGCATGGTCTTTGACACATCAACGGTTCCCTGCCCTCTCTATATTTCTGGTACTCAATTCCCGTATTGGTGGAAAAATCGATCCTACTGAATATATCGAATAGGTGTCTCCATTGACTTCTAGGCAAGTCCGAGTTGCCCACGCCAATCAAATATGGCACAGGAAAGTCATTACGACTGACCTTTTCTCCACCGATGTAAGGACTCGACCCCGCACAATGTGCCCGGTGACCTGAGTTGTTATTGCGTTTATCATAGGAAACTTTCTGTTGGGGAGACATTTCACTTACGTGTTGGGTACAAGAGATGGTTTGGACTGAAGCATGATGAAGAAGACATTGCTTTCGAACCAGAAGAAATCTTTCGCATTTATGGTGCAAGTGAGAGACAAGGTGAAACAATAATCATCGCACTCTCGCCTTGATCTCTCACAAACTCAACCTTTCACGCGCAGAATACATTAAGTTTCATAAAAAGATTAGGATCGTTGTCGAACTTTCTGGGAACACAACAGAAGTAAGGATCCATGTATCGCATCGGAGCCCGTCTAAGTCGTAGATCAGCAGGTTGCGCAGGTAGCGTCTTCTTCCGGTAAAAACTCCGAGCTCCAGCCCACCACCGACGAAATCAGCCGAATTTGCCCTCGGTGAGTCAGGATGATCGTCAAGTGCAATTCTTCAGGTTGACGCCAAAGGCTTCCAAGGTTCCGAATTCTAGTAATAGGAAAGGTATCTGGCTGTCACTGATATCTCAAGCCACCGTTGACATCGTGATTCCAATAGACCGGTGTCGGCAAGTCATCCCTAATCAACCAAGCATTCGGAGTGGAAAAAACGGTGGGCTGTTGATAACACTAAAACACAGAGAGTAGCTGATATTGTCTCCGTAGCTTACTTCGCATGAAATGCCGGGCAAGGCTGAAATCGACACCGAGTTCATCTCGCAACAGAATGGCAGATTTGTTCTCCACGATAGCAAAGGTTTTGAGCCAGGAGAAGTAGACAACCTCCAAATAGTACGAGATTTCATTCAACGTCGGAGAAACATGTCCGCTTTGGAACATCAGCTGCATGCTGTTTGGTAGGCTTCTGCCAGTGTCTTGATGATTCCGTGATAGTGGGCTGACCAAATACACGGAAGGCTTTGCTTTGAAATACCCCGCGCAGGCGGGCGTTTACTGGAAACGGGCACGGAGGAATTCCTGTCATTGAAACGTGATGGAACGCTAGGAAATAGTAAGTCAATCAATGACCATCTCTATGCTATGTTGGAGCCCATTCTTGGTCACAGTTCCCGTCGTCGTCGTCCTCACTAAATATGATATGCTTCTCGACCGCACAGAGCGTACTCTGGACGCTCTCGTGGGATCAAACGACGAGACAATCAAGGAACTCACCAAGAACAAAGCAGAAGCCGAGCTACAGAATATCTGTATCGGACCCCTAGAGGAATTTGCTGGGCCCGACATCCCCCACGCTGTCATCTCTAGTAGGTTTTAATGGTCTGTCCGCTTTATGTGTGCCTCTGAAGTATACGAGCACAGCCGAAGAATGTCACAAAGAAACACTGGCCCGTCTGATCCGAATGACTGAAAACTCCGTCCGTCAGCACCTTGCGCCCGAGGCCGCGGTGATGGCCTCCATCGCCCAGCGAGTGGATACTGGACTCAAAATAAATGCATCGATCGAGTAAGCTTTGCTTGCTTTACTCTTCTCTCGCGATTTACGCAGTATCAGGGTTGGGAAGACAAGTGTGTCTCGATTTCGTGTTGATAACTACTGAGCACTATTTGAACTGTCATGTTTTACAGAATACTGGAAGGCGCTTGCATCAAGCACTACATTCAAGAACCGCAAGACGTGGGATTGTCTAAATGTGCTTCACATTGACATCGTTGCAGTGTGGAATTTCTATGACCCTCATCATGTAATGGTTATCTTCTTTGTTGTTGACCCGTCTGATCTGGCGTGATTGAATAGTACTTGCGCAGCCAAGAGTTCAGGGAAATGATGGTGAAAATGGTCGATACGCTAGAAGTTGGACCTACGGCTGATCCCAGCAGGACTGTGTAGGCCGGTCTTTTATGTGATGGATTGTCATCTCATCAAATGTTCATAGTGCTATTGGGCTTTCCATGGTGGGTACTATTGCGGGCATCATGGCCGCCCTGGCGGGACCTGCGGCTCCCATTGTAGTGCCGATCGCGGCAGGTGTTGTACTCGCCGTATGGGCTCACGACGTATACCAGATATCGTACGTGCCGCTATTTACCCTGGAACGAAAGAATATCGACACTTCTTCCTCAGCCACGCAGTGCTTCAGCGCTTCATGTCCTATATCGTCCACTTAACACTCGTGTTACAGACACTTTATCTCGTATCAGAAAACCAGGAACTCACTCGTAGGGCCATCAAACTCGCGGTCGCTTCCTACCTCGAGTCAGAAATGGGCAGAGAAGTTCATACTCGGATTCAGGAGTATGATAGGAAATTGACCCTCCTGACACGCGCGGATCGCGACGCGTTGGATAAAATCATTGAGGTGATGCAATTTTATAGCATCAGTGCGGCACAGATGTCCGATCTTCGGGCAAAGATTCCGGCTGTGGGTTCATTGCCGGATGAATCATGGGATATGGAGCCTGCGAAGTCGTAGCACTCGGTTTTTGTTGTGTATGATTTGCAACGTTTAGCAGGCATTGTCTGAGTATTTACGAGTTTGTGGTGTGCGCTCATTTGTACTATGTAAATATGGCTGACTTGAGACATTGTATCAACAAACGCACGGCATGGAAGCTCTGAGTATATACCCAGGGACTGATCAGGAACAACCGTCGACAACGAAAGTATCATTAAATTGAAACAAATTTAGGCAACCTTGTGAAGGAATAATTATTCCCCTTCAGCTTGCCTGAGCAATGGATGCCGGCCAGTCCATGATTCACATGTTGCTGGAGAACATCGAATATGCCGTACTGTAAACATCAGCCATCCAATGTATGTATATATACCAGGGAGGAAGAACGTAGAGGTCAGTCTTTGAGGGAAAGATTCCCACTGGTGTGGTCGATGCAGTTCGACGGTCAAACGACTCTGTGGAATTCACCTATAACTGCGCAACATACTATGCATCCCATTCCTTCATCAGCCTTGCTTTGTTTACTCTTCATATCGCAATATGTCTGGAGCAGTGCAAATGGAGTATGACCACTGAAACGCTGAGCAACTTTGAAGAGCAACACTACGAAGGAATCCTCCTTTGCCTTCGGCTGTGCTGACATGTTGCAGTCGTCACAACGTGGATCTTGCGCACCCCTGATCACAAAATAGTTGAGACGGGGGGAGATGTTGATGGACAAACACCACTAGGCTATGCGATAGAAAAGTAAGTTGAACGAGCATCATTTTTGCGGCTTACATGTGCGTTATCTTTACTATTTGCATCAAGTAGAACAATTAAATTGAGAGAAGCATACACTGCACTTTGAGGGTAAATAACAGTAGCCAATATTTTAGGAAAATATCATGTAATCACGAAATTTTCCCGATGTAGCTTCACACTCGTGTTTCCAGCGTGTATCCGCCCGACTAATAGCTAACTGCAATTGCTTTAGATCTAGAAAAACGTTAACGCTAAGTCCCTACATATACGCCGTGGGCGCTCGCAGTATGCCGTGGGCGCTCATCGTCTTGTCTCACGATGATGGCGCACACGACAGACTGTCTGCGATCACACAGCGACGTTGCCTCACACAACGACGTTACCTCTGGCCAATCTCCAGAGTACTCCTTCCTTCGCAGCCATCGCCTCATCCCTTTCTAGCTGGAACAACGAGCCTTGTGGCGTGGACGAAGGCTCTGAGCCCATCGTTGCGAGCTAGCAAGATGTCGAAAGATCATATGTGGTGCGAATGCAGCCGTTGCTCCCTTGCTAACGGTGGTCGACTTTTGCAGGCCAAACGAACTCGGCAGAGGCACATTGAGGCTGATCGGCGCGATGGCAAACATGTTGCAGTAGAGGAGCGGGAAAATCCACGACACGTACCTGCCGTTGGCTCGCCGCAATCTCACTCGAGCGATTCTGAACCAGGCCCACCAGGTGAGTTCAACTAGCTATATACAAACTGCATGCCACTAATAATCATCAAGAACCTTGGTTCGACAATGAACCTCACCTAGACTTATACAATGACGATCCAATGGAGGGAGCTGATGATTTCGAGTCTGACGGCGGTGCCGGCAGGCTTTTTAGCTCAGATGACGAAGATGATGCCTACAGGTTGCTGTTGCCATATGGCCAAGCCGAAGAGCTAGTAGAGGAAGATCGTGATGACGAGCGCTCCGACGATGATGATTTTGATCTTGTAGATGATCCAGCTTTTGATGTCGTCAATGTGTTCGGTGTTGGTGGGGATGACGACGATTCACAGCCTGCCGACGACGACACAGATTTATTTGACGAGCCCCCTGCCTTCGAAGAACATTCTGCAATTAGGAATGCCTACGTGCGGGCCTATATCGCCACTGCATTCAAGGGGGCGACACATGATGTTGCTCGCCTCATTGTAGATGGTGTCGCTCGTGCACTGTCATCCGCTCGCAATCAAGCTCCGGAGGTTGAATTTGACGGACTCGACGACATGGCTAGAACACTGCCCACTATCGAACATCGTCTTGGCGTCAATCTCAATTCCATCATAACATACCTTTTCCTATGTCCAACCTGCTGGCGAGTTCATGATTCATCAAGCCTTTACAACGAAGATCTCAACGAGCGATGTGACGAAGAAGAATGCGACGGAATACTCTACACTACGAAACGTCTTGCCAGCGGCAAGCACAAACGCAAACCAACCAAAGTTCTTCCTTACGTCTCGCCACAACGGGCTATCCAACACTGGCTCCTTCGACCCGGGAAATATGAGCAGCTGCAGGAGTGGAGAAAGGAGGGAGATGAACCAGCGCGGGTGCCACCAATATTCGAGGAGGGTATGAATGCCTTCCCGGACGTGTGGCACCCAATTCACGACATCCACGATGCATGGGGTTGGCGCGCGATCCAAGCCGGCCTGCAGCGTGTATGTCATGACGAAGCCATTTCCCGAGTGTATGATGAAGATGTCAATCATATACAGCAACGCTTCGTGTCTTTGCCATGCGGACTCGTGTGGCAGATCAACTTAGACTGGTAAGTGTTCTCGCTACTAGTATGCCCCGCAAGCTCGTATCCCTCATCCATATTTATAGGTTCCAATCTGTCAAACGTGGTAATCATTCTACCGGAGCTCTGTACATGACATGTTGCAACAATCCCCGAGGAGTACGATACTTGATCGAGGAGACCTTCCTCATCATGGTAATCCCTGGACCTCACGAACCGAATCTCGAACAACTCAACAAGATCATGGACAAATTTATTCACGAGATGACTCGACTATATGCCGGTTCGTACTTGTTCAACTATCTGCGATCTTTCAACTGACTATCTTGCTGTGTCAGGAAAAGAATTTCGTGTCTACGGACATGAAAATACGTTCCCCGTTCACTCTGTGATGAATTCCGAAGTATCTGATCTACCCGCTAGTCGTAAGATAGAGGGACTCGCATCCTTCTCTTCGAAGGTTTTCATGTGTCCTCAATGCGATACACCATCATATTACCTTGCAGACCCACGAGGATTCAAACCAGAAGGTAAATTCAAGTTGTTGTGGTGGACGGTCGTTGTCTGATTCGTTCACAGGTTTCAAGTTACGAGACCCTTGGCGCTACATCAAATATGCGTACCGTGCTCGCACAGCGGATGAATCAGATAAGAAAGAAATCTTTGAGCGCCGTGGAGTGTCTTGGTCTGGACTTAATAGCCTTCCGGGCTGGCTGACATCCCTCAACTCCGTCGTGGAGTTTATGCACTGTGTCTACCTTTGTAAGTAGTCTATCTTCTGATTTGAGTAGCGATCTCTTGACTACATGTGTCTAGGCATGGTCAAGCACCTAACAAAGGTTATCCTTCTTCGATCTGGCATGCTGAATCCCATCCCTTGTAACGACTGGTACCCTCTAGACCGACTAGAGGAATTTTTCTCTCGAATTATATGGCCGGTATCAGTGGCTCGCTTACCTCCATCAGTAAGTGCTCATTCACATGTTCAACTACGAGTCTAATAGTTCTTTAAAGGTCACGTCTTCTTCATCGAAAGCAGACCAGTGGCGTCTTCATATCAGTGTCCTATTTGTGGGGCTTTTCGTCGCTTGGCAAGTTGACGGTATTCTACCTGATATCGAGGCGCCTAAATCGAGGTCGGGCACAAAGGATGCAGCTGCGCAGGCGAAGACTGATAAAGTCTTGCGTCAACGGTGCTTGGAGATTTTGTTGTCCGAATCACCCGATCCCAACCAGGAGCAACTCGACCTTGTGGATTCCTTCACTACAGACCGGTCAATTCGTCGACATTACTCAACCATGCTCGAATTCTCGGCTGCCATACGAATCCTGTCCTCACGCTCAATCAGCCCTCATGAAGTCGAGAGAGGCTGTGCAGCCCTATCGCGAGCGTGCCAGAACTGGGCGAATTTGGGTGTTCATTTGACCCCATATTTCCACTTCGCCCAGCACTTTCAGCGTCAAATGCTGCAGTTTGGACCATGCTATGCCACGTGGGCATTTCCGTATGAACGGAACAACGGATTCCTCGGCCGGACCAACCACAACAACCACAAGGGTGGAGAACTCGAGTGTACGATGATGCGAAAATGGTGGAAGTGGGTCTTAGTTCATGACCTCGTAAGTCTGGGCCACTTCGCTACTAGTACATACTACATTGGCTGATTCTTACATAGTTGAATGTTTTTCATCGGCTCCCAGAGCTCGATGATAACGATAGAGACTCCGTCGAACTCCTTCAATCGTCGCTGAAAGGTGGATCACGTCCACCTCGTGGAACCTTGCTCGAATATCTCGCACGATTCCGAGAAGACCGTTCCGTGACATATCCTCGCTATCACAAGATTATAAGGCTTCAGACTGTTGACATGGCCCTATATGGATTGGTCCTACGACATTTGCAAGAAGAATGGCAAGAACTCAACATTCCTATTCACGCTGATGTTGTTCTAGCGGATCGCGGTGCCTGTTTCATGGGTGTCGTTACCTCATTCTCACACGTCTTTGTGGAGACCCTTCGCTATGGAGCTGCGACACAACCTCGGGGACAATCAGCCCGTTATGCGTATATCTATGGCCGAATCCCAGTCGAGATACAATGGATCTTGAAGACCGATATTGACTATGAACAGCGAGAGAAACTGTCACGGACCGTTGCAATTGTTCGTCGTTTCGTAAGTGATGATAATGTTCCTGTCTTTCCGTGGGATATATGGTGCGTCAAATGATTCATTGATCACGAAGTTCAATAATACATGTTGCTAGGGCTGTTGACCTTGGTGCTCAAGTCTGGTATGCCAATACTTTCCGCGACATGGAGGTTGTCGATATCAAACTATTGTCGGGTCAACTAATACTGATCCCGATCACGGTGTCCGACGCTGAGTATTGGGTGACGATAGCTCATAACCATGTGAGTTTCCTACTACGAACTTAATTTACATCATTAACCATGAATTAGGATGCTACAGAGGTGGATGGGGAGTTTAATTGGGACGACAAGGAATAACTGTTGATTGGATGCGGTGGGAAGAGAAAATCTGGTCGAAAAACTGCAAGTGGAAGCCGTGCTAGAGTATCATATTAAGGGTATTCAGAGTAAGGTTTTGAATGTTCTGAAACACGTTGAAACATGTTCAGAATATGTTTTGAATTGTTCGGAAAATTGTTTGATAAGCAAATTTTAAACTCCGCTCAAAACACGCAAACACTTGATTTCGACGAAGTCCGTAGCCGACTGAGTCACGTGACATGTAAATTTCAAGCTCCGACCAAATTTTGCGCAGATTGATCTGAGTCGGATGATAAGATACCAGCGCTGAACCACAATGCCTCGCCAATCTCAACGTGAACAACTGCTTAATCAATTAGATACTGCTACTCTAGATGTAGCCAAGGCCTGGGCTGAGCATGCCATGGCTGATGGTGAAGTCTCTGAGTCTGATTCTTCTATGTCTGAGGATTCTGTTATCAGGACCCCATCACCAATCTCCCCTATGTCCCCCTATCTGTCTGACAACTCTCCTGATGGCTCCGGTGGTTCCAACATGTCGGATTCAATCCAGATTCATCAGCATTTCATCCGTGCCATTGGCTCCCTTTCCGCTCTTCGGGATGAGGTGGAGGAGGCACGCGTTCTTCACCGTCCAGACGAGGCCCCTATGCGAGCACCACAGATCCAACTCCTTGACCATTTCAGCATTCACCGCCCCGAATTATTCCAAAAGAAGCTACGTGTTGCCCCTGACATTTTCGACGATATCCTCGATCAAATTAGTGATCACGCTGTTTTCCATAATGAATCCAACAATCCCCAACTTCCAGTTGCAATCCAGCTCGCTATTTTTCTTAATCGGGTCGGCCACTATGGCAATGCGATTTCTCCTGAAGATGTTGCCCAGTGGGCAGGCGTCTCCGTTGGGTCAGTCACCAACTGCACTAATCGTGTCATGACTGCCCTGCTTGAAGAGCATGATCATTTTATGTCCTTCCCCGCTCTCAACTCCATCGAAGTCGCACGTGCCCGAGCCTATGTTCTCAAAACCACGGGTTGCCCAGAGTGGGAGAATGGTATTCTGGCTGTTGATGGATCATTGTTCAATCTTTACCAAAGGCCAAGTATCTTTGGAGACGCTTTTTATAGCAGGAAGTCTCAATTTTCCCTCAACTGCCAGGTGTGTTTTATTTTTTATGCTGTTTATTTGCGGCTGATTTTTCTAATTTTTAGGCGGTCATTATGGTCCATAATCTCACTATAGTCGATTATTCTCTTGGCCACACTGGTAGTGCCCATGATGCATATGCATTCCGCTCCACCCATGTTTACCAGAATCATCAAACACTTCTGGGCAATAACCATTGGATTTGGGCTGATAGTGCTTATCCCCTAGAGCCATGGTGTATCCCCCCATTCAAGAAGCCTATTAATGGGGCCTTGACCTCTGACCAGAAGGCATTTAACACTGTCCTTTCCAAGGTATGTATTTTATTTTATTTTATTTTATTTTATTTTATTTTGCCTGGTTCGTATTCACATTTCTTTAGGTTCGTGTGAGGGTAGAGCATACATTTGCTGCCCTTAAGGGCCGTTTCCAGTCTCTCCGAGAGCTCCGACACCCACTGCAGAATGAAGAGCAACTCAAATACCACTCCTATTGGATCATGTGCTGCCTTATTCTGCACAATATGATCATTCGGTTTGAAGAACAACGTGGCAATGGCACTGAGAATTGGGCCATTGGGGAGGGGTTAGATCTTATGCCACCTGCAGAGCAAGAAGACCTGGACAATGATGAGGTGGGAGATACCTCATATGCAGGCACCCCTGGCCAAGAAGCTCGTGCAAAGTTGATGAGGTACTTATTGGGGTAGTGGCTTACAGGGAACAGGATGAGGACAACAAGACTAGTGAATTGGTGACATAGGAGGCATGTACAAACATATAGGAAGGCATGTAAACATATGTGACATACTACCATAAGTGTCTGAGATGATGCAAGACGAGAAACGGAACACACAAAATGCTACAAGATCAGATACAACAAGGGAAATACATGCAATGATTAATCAGACACCCCCCCCTTCAATTTCAGAAGCTCGATCTCGAGCTGAAGGGCAGCCTTCTTCTCCGCATGGACCTTGGCTTGAGCTTCGAGAAGTTGAAGCTCGAGCGACTTCGCTTCTTGCGCACGTTGGTGGACGACGGCAGCCTCGCTACGGTCGATCTCGGCTTGCTCGCATTGAAAATCGAGCTCCAGCTGCTGACGGTGCGAGTTGACCTTCGCGATTTTATATTCTGACTGGGCTGCCTTCGCGGTGTAGATATAATTGATCCCTTCAGCGAGGGACTTGACTTGGCCCTGAACATCAGATTGGACTTGAGTGGAAAGGGATGACTGGCCAGCCTTGTGCGAGCCGCCCTGTCGGCGTGCAGACGAAGTTACTGACCGGTGTGATGAGGACCCGCGTCCAGATGATGATGCCGAAGATGATGCAACAGACGGAGGCGACTGGGGTGAACGGATGGACCCACGGTTGATGGCGCGATCTGCGTGGGACTTGAAGGTCCCACGAGAGGTGGGTGGGGGTGTAGGGGGTGGTGAGGGGGATGAGAAGGGGCGCTTGGCAGAGGCACGGGCAGGCTGCTCCCCCTGTGGCTGCTCGTCCTGTGACTGCTCGTCCATCACGTAGTCGAAGTCACTATTGGCAGGGGAGGCATTAACGGCGGGGGGAGTGTTAATGGCAGCGGGGGGGGCATTGACGGCGGGGGGAGCGTTGACGGCGGGAGGGGCATTTATGGTGGGGGGAGCGTTAACGGCAGGGGCAGTATTTACACCAGGAGGAGCATCGACGGCGGGGGGAGCATTGACGGCGGGGGGAGCGTTGACGGCGGGAGGGGCATTTACAGCGGGGGAAGGGTGAGCAGCTGGGGGGTTGGGGCCGAGGGAATTGTCGTCGAAGTCGACCTCCATCGACTCATCAATGGAGTCGATGTGATCAGAAGGGGGGAGGGCTTTGGCTTTGCCCTTGCGCTTTGAGGTAAGTGACATCATGTCAGCTGCGCGATCGATTCCCGGAGCGGACGAGAACGTCTTCGGGGCGAATGACGGGTTGTTCTTCCAAAGCTCGTGGAGCGCTTCGTACCACGGGAATTCCGAGATGACTTGTTCTATGATTTGAAGATCAGTTACTAAGTGAAATCAGATTGAAAAATAAAACGTACGGAGTAGATTATTTTCAGCGTCATGCTGAAGCGGGTCAACACCCGCGCCAGTCTGGTTAAAACGACCATTGTACTTCTTGTATTTGTTCTTGAGGCTAAAAATTAGCGTTAGCGAAGGCATATGAAGAGGGGTAAAGGGCGCACTAATTCAAACGATTGCCCACGGCCTGCGTGAACTTGCCCGGCTCGTCAACATATAAGTCTTGATACTCTTCATCCTTCTCAAATACACAACGGGCGATCACCGCAGAGATCTTGCTCTTGTCGCTCCCAGACGGGGGAGGTTCGTTATCCGGCTTCTTTCCTCCTTCGTTGAACAAAACACGACAGTCGCCAGGATGGGTGGTGAGGAATTGCACGAGGGTATTAGTGCGGTTGCTGTTGTTGTCCCATCGGATCTTGACGCCAGAGGATGTAGCCACTACAGCATCACCGGGGACATTGTCAGATGTGGTGAGATCAGATGCACCAGCAGTAGAGGCAGTGGCAGTGGCTTGCCCTCGTCCCCTGGTGCCGCGAGTTGAAGTACCCTTGCCCCTAGAACGGGGGGGTCTTTGGGTAGTCATTGGTGGTCGGTGACTAGTCTTGAGGCGTGCGTTGAGCCGTTCTGAACGGCGTACTTGCGGACGGTCTGCAGGCATACCTGCGCGTGTAGCATGAAGTTTGATTTCAGACTCAGCTTGCGCCTGCCGACATTCCGTGAGGTTCTGAAAAGTTTACCCACGTGTTTCATAGCTTTCAAAACTTTCAAAACCTTACTCTGAACGCCATTATTGTCTTGTGCGTCTGCGGGTCATTTTGAAGCTAAGTCCGAGTTCAAAAGCTATTCATATATCGCTAGATTGAAGCTGAAGTGTCAGAGTCAGGTTTCAAGTATGATTAGCACGCACTGTCAAAGTCTGTGTCTTGTAGCGTATGCGGGTAAGTGCCAGTCTTCAATAGTATCAAAACAATTTACCGTTTGTGCCCATAGTTAAGTTGCGTGCTTGATCTCCGTCGTCAGCAAATTGGCCTTGAATGTTCTGCTCTGATTGATTTAACCAGCAAATCCGAGTAGGTGTGTCTTGTTCTTGATGATCAGCAAGCCACTCTGCGCTGACGAACGTTCGCAGAATCTTTGGTTTATTGTTGCCAGGCCGAGGGAGGTCCTTTTCACGCGGTTCACCTCTAACAACAGGGACGCTGAAATTCCTTCCACCCCGTTCCGCACGTCTATTGCTGACCAGGGTATTCATAAGGTCAATTTTTTCATTGATCTTGCATATAATCAGTGTTGGATGGTGTCGAGCGGGAGTTTTGGCTTACCAGTGCATCTCGATATGTCGGAGGCCGAGAGGTCCAGGTGGCGTCTGGATTCTTCGACTTTCCAGATTTCTTGGGTGCGCGAGGTGCGTCTTCTGTATCTGAATCAAATTCTAATGATCGCATGGTTGTTCCGCCACCAGAATCCGACTCGTCAGTAGACTGATAGCAGGCTTGGTAAAACCAGTCCCACTCTGGACTGTCGGTGTTCGTTTCCTTACGCACTTCTCTATCCGCACGCTCATTGTTTTTCTACATCACATCTGTTTCAGTGATTCAAGCCAAAGTATTGTGCCACTTACACGAGTTTTTCTAGCATGCTGTCGCTGTTTCCGATTCCTTGCTTCCACGGCATCTGACCCTTTCCCTCCCTTCTTAATGGCATCCCTCGTGTTTTCGAAGACTTCCTTCAACTGTCTTGTGATGTCGGCATTGCTCTTTTTATTCAGATGCTCTTCGCGCAGCTGACCATACACCTCGCAGGCCTTTAGTCGAACATATCGGATCATATCTTCCCTCCAGTCGACGTTTTCTGTCCATGAACCCCCAAAGTTGGGGCGGAGAACTGCCGCTCCTCGTGTCGCACATTCTAGCCAGAAGGTATCTTGCTCGAGTGGCTCCAGTGTTGCAGCCTGTTTTGAATCTGATATACCCATGGCGTGCAGAAATGTGTGTCTGACAGCAGCCTGAAAAAACAGTGAGTGCATATACTATGGAACGTGCCAGCGACACTCACATTGAAAACATTGTCGCGCACAGCTTTTGTTGCCTTGTCGACAGATTTGGTGGATGGACCGAGAGTATCCAAGCTGCGATGGTCATTGATCAAAGTGAGAAGTTCGTCCAATGAGGTACCCTGCGCGTTAACAGTACTCTTGAGCTCATCGATCTCGGCACGATGTTCCTTGACCATCTCTCGCAAGACTTCATTCTGCTCGACTACGGAGTGAAGTTGAGTTTCGAGTCCTGCGGAAGTTCTAGATTGCACCGTTAATCGCTCCATGCTGCTCGCAAGATTCTGGACAAGAGCATCGAGATCGGCCAATTTATCGGAGAATGCAGTACTGGGAGCTCTCGCAGCAGTATTTGCAGATGCTTGTTTTGGAGGACCTCCTGGATGGCGCTGCACAGAGTCACTTGCTGTTGAAAAGCCAGCTCTCCGAGCTAGAGGTAAGTCAGGTGTTCGAAATGACTGGTTCGCAGTTGCCTGAGATGTCTTTGAAGGTTGCACTGGGTGCCGACGCTGCGTTGGTTTGAAGACGCTACTTGCTGGAGTGGCCAAGGTACGACGGCTGCCGAACGCATCAGAAAGTGGTGTGGACCCCCGCATAGATGGCACTGCCGATGTTGGTCGAGACGGAGTTGCAGATGGGGCACGAGAGGCTGCTGCAGTTGATGTTCGCCCTGACGGAATGAATGGCTGGGCTGGATTTACCTGTGGTCGAGGGCGTGTCAAGGATATGGGAGACATTAGAGAGGAGCTACTGGGCTGCTTTCTATTGTCTTCTGAAGCAGGTATGAAGTCTTGTTGTTCGTGCTGCCTATGCTGACTATCGTTGCGAAGAATTGGGTCTATGGGTGCGTCCGAATCGTACTCGTCCTCGTCAGCATCCGCAGCATCTCCTAACTCAAAACCATCTCCCGGTCTTCCCATCTCTCTCGATCCTTCTGTTGCAGTCGCAAGCTCTTGGTGCTGCAATTGTCTGGTAAGCTCTTCGGACTCTGCTACACTCATCTCGGGCTCAAAAGTGTATGGTGCTGCTGCAGGATGAAATGGATCGAGAAATGGTGAGTCCCGCAGTACATTCGATCGTGTGGCTTCCACTTGACGTGCTCGTTTTGCTGCAGTCGTGTTTGATGCACCGTCCGGCTTTCGTTTCCTCACACCAGGTGCCAATCGTGGTCCAGCGGATGTGCTTTGGGGTGTCGTGTGGTTGACAGGGGGTTTAAACGGAGGCATGTTGTACCATCCGAGGGCTTGAATTGGCTGTATGCGCAGTAGGAGGGGGGCAAATTTGAAGCCGGAGCAGCGCGCGGTTTGGTTTATCAATTGGATGTATATATTATGGCGAATCCTATCTAGATCGAGGCAAATAACCAATGGTCGTTATTCGAGGAAAACAGATGGCTTTATTGGGTGTTTATGACGTGTTTGCTTGGACAAAACGTGGAATAGTGGTTGCGCGTTTATCTTCTGATTATTTCTCGAAAATACAACTGTTATTTGACATCTTCCCTACATAACCCCAACCCATTATTAACCCTCAAAGTGCAGTGATACCGGTAAGGTTTTTGACGCCATATTTGCAGGACTTGAACGTTGACTGGCCGTGTAAACCCATCATACTAGTACTGGTAATGCATATGATACAAGCGATATAACGACACACGATAGCAGGATATATAGTGGATGATCAGATCGATCAGACTCAGCTCACAGCATTAATGAACACTTCCCTGGCAGGAGTTCCTCTTTGCATCTGGTTCTTTCCCATTTCTTTACTTTCTCCTCTGGTCCCATCTCCATCTCCATCTCCTCCCCTCCCCGTTCTGTCGCCCTCTCCCATTACTTCTTGTACTTCTTGTACTCCTTGTATACGGGCTCCACCGCTTCATCGGCGTTATTCTCCATCTTTGTAGCTTGCCAACTGCTATTTGGCATCCACGCAAGAAGTTCTGCTGCACGCTTCTGAAAAAGCTCGTCAGAAGCTCTCGCATACTTCTGTCCCTCATATTCGCCTTTGCCATAACCCCGCGCACGAAGCGCGGCCCATGCGACATTCCTAGCCAAGATTGAATGATCCCGATTCGGGACCGTATCCAGGATCACGATGTACTTCACTGTAAACTTCTTGAAGTGGAAAAACCAGCCAGCACCTTGTCCACTGTTCAGCGCCTGGAGATATCCACGGAACGACATTTTTGGCGCGCCGCCTGGCATCTCAACGTCGGTGCCATACAAAATATCAACTGCAGACCTTGTGACCACCCACTCGCCAGAGCCTGTTGGACGATGTGCAAAGGGAGCTAGGGGAGCTTCAAATATCCGATGCCGCATCGCTGGCAATATGCCTGCGGGACCAGCACCAAAAACTTCAATGTCACGCCCTGGATCCGTCTCAGACCGTGTTATCACCTGGAAGAGATTGGGTCGCGCGGAAAGCTCTCGAAGGAAAGCATCATTGAATGCGTCAGACTCATTTCTGAGAGCGCCGAACATATATCCCCTCGTTTCTACCTCAACCCAGACGATGCATCCTGGCGTCCGGCCTCGACGTTGGGTAGGAATAGGGCCAGTCATATAGGGAAGCTTCGAACTTGACACCATATCGGCAACAACGACGCCAGAGAGGGAAAGATGATTCCGGGATGCGACAGCATCCATCCTGCCGTTCTTTTCGCTGCAGAACGTCGGCGGCGGTATCATTCCAATTGCTCCAAATGACAGAAAATTGATCATGTCATCGAAGTTATTGCATAGACGTACAAACCGATTCTCGATGTTGGCAGGCGGCTCTAGACTCCTGCATATGTGCTGATTGATCATGTCATGGTCAGCGCCAGCCCACGCGGGGAGTAAAAAGGACACTTGCCCACCAAGCTTCATTAGGGATCGTGTGCGTGTGGGCACAGTTGTAGATCCATCCCCCAAGTATCTGGTGTCTTCTACCTGCGTAGCGTAAGACAGTGCATTTTACCATACGTCATGCCACTTACTCAGATCACCAACATTAGCGGCGGTACCACCCTTTGACATCACAAGGGCTTCAAGCACCGCATCTTTGAACCACATCAATCCAATACCCAATCGCCTTTCAAACAGCATTACAAATTTAGCCGCGTCCTCCATAGAGAAATCATCGTCCAGGAAGAGATCCTTGAAGGAGACCTTGTCAAGGGACTTGAAGAAGAGATTCGGCTCGTTAAAGATGACCCGCCGTGCGAACTGTTGCAAGATATTCTGCACAATCAATAGTCCACTTTTTTGGGTCGGATGAGAGGCGTCCAACCCTGCCGCATCGAGAAGAACTCGTGCGGTAGATTCAGGCTCCGTGATAACTTCAAAAGCATAGAGTAGCCGAGCTTTTTGCCTGAAGAGAGCGAATTGCCAGTCGCCATCATTACATCAATCAATTGTTACGGAATGTATATGTATTATGGCGAGACTTACGCTCGGTGCTCTAGATCAATTAAATCATCATCCTCTGGTGCAGAAGACTCCGTAGATTTCATAGCGGGGAGCGGCCTTGCAGACATCTTCGACCTATCGTTTGGAAGTGATTGTTGTGCTGCCTTGTCAACGATTTCCTCCGTGGAGATTGGCTCGTCACCAAAGCTCTTTGGAGATTCAACCGGTTTTGTCCACTCGCAACCAGGATTGTTGGCAATATAGAGATCCAACGCCCGGGCTTGAAGAGCATTAAGGGCCTCAACAGCTTTCACCATTTCCTTGGCGAGGACCTTCAGACGGATCTTGTGTCCATCATCAACTGTACACACTCGTGTTGGCGTATGCACGAATGCATGATGCAGGAGAAGAGGGCTCACCTTTCAAGAAGAAGCGCTTTTGGTGGATATTCCTACCCGTCCTCTCCACACGGATGCTCTCGAGATACTTGCGCAACCAACGGGCCTTCTCAAGCGTCGCATGGGAATCTGTGTAACGCTGAATTTGCTCCTTCGTCGGGATCTCCCTCCCAGATTTGATGTCATCAACGACCTTTGAAGCGTCCTTGTACTTCTTGTACATTGTGCAGTACTGGGCTTGGTGAACCTCACAGCGCTCGAAGCCTTCTGTCGCTGGCCGGTTGCAACGCGTCATTTCGTCCTCCTCCAAGGTCAAACATGGGGTTGGGTCTGCAGCCTTTGACTGGCTGGATGAGCCGTTGGGTGTCTTCTTCTTTCCATTCCCCTTGCCCTTGCCCTTGTTCTTCTTAGGACCCGGCATTGAGATGGTAATAGCGGTTAATCACAGATAGTTTAAGCACAAGGCTAGTAGGCGCTTGTCCAACTTGAAGCAGATCTGACTTAATTTGTCTCTGGATTCGCCCGAAGGGTAAAATCATAAATGACTTCAATATATGGTTCTCACCAGTTTTACCTTTGTATCAGCACATAGCTAATGAATAAGATTTACCACATTACCAGCTCGCGTGACGGTTCTCCAAGCTCCAGAGGACAATTGGGATATAACACTAGGTGGGACAGACATCTTGCTTGTCCGTTGCATGACGAAAGGCAGACCCGGCGGCAATGGCCCGCGTCAGAAAATTCACACATTCTTTGACCTCGCTTCAGTGGCGAAATTTAAACGTATTTGCACCTTAAATTCACTTGGTCACCGTTGTGTATAGTAGCTAGCTCAGCATGAGATGGATCACGGAGTCCATGAGTATTATAAAGAGCGAGGGCTCGCGCAGAAAATGCAGAACACACGGTAGGGAGTAAGAGTTGGGAGCGAATAGATTCGGCGGCAGATGCTTGATGACTTCGCGCTCAAAGTGTCTGGAGATTTTTGGCTGGATGACTATAAACGTACATGATACAGCTGATGAGATAGCCGGGAGAGATGCAACTATGTAAGTACCAACGGTAACGATTAGCCAATACGGTACCGGAGGATCGATGAGCGAAAGTACCATAAGATGCAGAAGCCGAGAAGTATCAGTAACTTGTACTTTCGAAGGTGAACAAGATAACGAGACTCCTTAAGCTTCTTCATGGTAGCCTGCCAACCACCCCAGCCTTCTGGCATCCATGCATGAAGTTCTTCCGCCCGCTTTTGAAAAAGCTTGTCTGAGGCTCTCGCATACTTCCACGTCCCAATCCCACCTTCTCCATACCCCCGCGCACAAAGCGCCGCCCATGCGACATTCTTAGCAAGGATTGAATGGTCCCGATTCGGAACCGTATCCAGGATCACGATGTACTTCACTGGGAACTTCTTGAAGCGGAAGAACCAGCCAGGACTTTGTCCACTGCCCATCGTCCGGAGATATCCAGGGAATGGTCGTTTAGGTCCGCGTGGCATCTTAACGTGGGTGCCGTACAAAATATCTAGTGCGGACCTTGTGACCACCCATTCGCCAGATCCTGTTGGACGATGTGCAAAGGGAGCTAGGGGAGCTTCAAATTCCCGATGCCGTATCGCTGGCAAGACGCCTGCGGGACCAGCACCGAAAACTTCAATCTCTCGCCCTGGATCCGTCTCAGACCGTGTTATCACCTGAAAGAGATCGGGTCGCGCAGAAAGCTCTCGAAGGAAAGCATCATTGAATGCGTCAGATTCATTTCTGAGAGCGCCGAACATATATCCCCTCATTTCTATCTCAACCCAGACGATGCATCCTGGCGTCCTGCCTCGATGTCGGGTGGCCATAGAGCCAGTCATATAGGGAGGCTTCGAATATGACACCATGTCGGCAACAACGACCCCAGAGAGAGAAAGATGATTTCGGTATGCAACAGCATCAATCCCGTTGTTCCATGTGCTGCAGAACGTCGGAGGTGGTATCATTCCAATTGCTCCAAATGACAGAAAATTGATTATGTCGTCGAAATTGTTGCATAGACGTACAAACTGATTCTCGACGTTGGCAGGCGGCTTCAGGCACTGGAGTATGTGCTGATTGATTGTGTCATGGTCAACACGAGCACGCATGAGGGTAAAAAAGGACACTTGCCCACCAAGCTTCATTAGGGATTGTGTGCGTGTAGGCACAATCATAGATCCATCCCCCAAGCACCTGGTGTCGGCGACCTGAACAAACATAAGACGGGGCGTTTTGTCATACGCGTGCCACTTACTCAGATCATCGGCATTATCGGCGGTGCCACCCTTCGACATCACAAGGGCATCAAGTACTGCATCTTTGAACAACTCCAATCCCAAACCTAACGTCTGTTGAAATAGGAGTACAAATTTAGCCATGTCCTCATCAGAGAAATCATCGTCCAGGATGAGATCCGTGAAGGAGACCTTGTCAAGGGACTTGAAGAAGAGATCTGGTTCGTGAAGAATGATCCGCCGTGCGTACTGTTGGAAGATATTCTGCATAACAGATAACACAGATCGAAGGGTTGGATCAGAGGTGTTCAAACCCGTTTTGTCATGAAGGACTTGTGATCCAAGCCCCGTGAATATTTCGAAAGCATGCAGTCGCCGAGCCTTTTGTCTGGAAATATCAAATTACAAGTCTTTGTCATTATGTCAACCAATCACTAGGGTACGGTGAGACTTACGCTCGGTGCTCCAGATCAATTAGATCCACATCCGCTGGCGTAGAAAGAGTCCGCGCAGATGTCTCCGATCCATGGCTTGGAATTGTTTGTCGAGCTGCCTCGATGATTGCAACTGCAAATACTCTTTTCGCGTCACCGAATGTGCTTGGTAAAAGTCGAACCGGTTTCATCCAGTCGCAACCAACATTGTTAGCAGTGCGAAGATCCAACACCCGAGCTTGAAGACTGTTGAGTATCTCGACAGCTTTCGCCATTTCCTTAGCGAGGACCTCCAAACGAATCTTGTGTCCATAATCAACTGTACATACTCGTGTTAGCAAATGTATTACATGGTGCAGCAGACCCAGAGGGCACACCTTTTAAGAAGAAGCGCCTTTGGTGGATATTTCTACCAGTCCTCTCCACGCGAATACTCTCGAGATACTTGCGTACCCAACAAGCTTTCTCAAGCGTCGCGTGCAGATCTGTGTAAAGCTGAATTTGCTCCTTCGTCGGAATCTCTCCCCCAGATCTGATGTTGTCAACGTCCTTGGAAGCATTCATGTACTTCTTGTACATCGTGAGGTACTGGGCTTGGTGGACCTTGCAGCGGCGCTCAGGGTGCGGGAAGCCTTCTGTTGCTGGCTGGTTGCAACGTGTCGTTTCATCCTCCAAGGTCAAACATGAGATTGTGGCTGAATCCTTTGACTGATTGGATGAGGCGTTCAGATATTTCGTCTTGCCATTTGTTATAGCCTTGTTTTTGTTCTTAAGACTTGGCATGGTTGTTCAAGTTGAGATGGGAGTGGCGAATACTTCAACAAAAAACCAGTCTGGCGCCTGTCCGGACAGATCCTTTGCTGAGAGTCTAGGCCAAATACTATTATGTCCAAAGTGCCTTCCCGAGTGTTCTTTTCGTAAAACCTTTAATGCCGCTACCACCTCGTGCCACCGGACAACACGGAGTTTGGCATCTGCAGAGCATCGATGGAACAATTTTCGCAATTGATTGGATCTACCAGCGTTCCATATGGTGGCAGCATGCAAGGTGAATGAGAACCGTCATCATGATAGTACGGCGGCAGCTTCAAGATCGATAATTTGTGACACTTTGGCTGAGTCAGCCAGCAATGTTTCCTTGTGGTCCTCTTTGCACGCGCCCGTATTTTCATACGATACGCATGATGAAAGACAATGTTTGATCCCGCAGAAGCAATTCGTATGGACGCCATGCATATACATGATTGATCCACCAAACTTGCGCGCAATAGCGACAGATAACCAAGGAAGATATCAACTTGATATCAATTCATACATTTACAATGCCCTTGAATCCACGGGGCTGACAAGCGTCATCTTAACCCGCCCTCTCTGAGTATTCTTATCCTTCTCAACCTCGATCCTCACAGTCACCTTGTCGAAAACGGATATCGTCACATCCGGTCGCCCAATATCAGAAGAAGGGACACTGATGGTGTAGTTCTCCGCATCAAACTGCGTGTCCCGCTTGAACATCACCAGACCCTCGAGTCCAAGTCTAAGGAACGCTAAAGTCAGTTTCGGACACCTTCAATGAATGACAACTTACTTGGACACGAACACCCCGAGACCATTCCGGAACGTCCTAATAACAAAGGCATCCTCGGTCACCTCCTTTTCCCTCTCATTTCGGCCTTTTAGAGCCAGTCCGACGTAGAACTCGACACTAGCGCGACCAGCCATCTGTGCCATCCGGTGACGCCTATTGACAACCTCCATGATGCGCTCAACGTGCATTTTGGAGTGAAGAGTTGGATGCAGTGGTGTATATCCAATAGCGGCAGCGAGCTGGCGGTGCACAAGGATATCTAAGAAATGTAAATGTAAATACAAGGAATGTGACGAGTGTTGTACAGGACACATACCCGCGAAGCGACGAATAGGACTGGTAAAATGTGTATAAATTGGGCTTGCAAGACCGTAATGCCCGAACGTATCTCGAGAGACACTGCCGGAACTGAAATATTCCGCAGACAGCATACACCTCGTCGCCATGATGCGCACCAATGTATTGAAAGCGGGTTCTTTTGGATCCTATGGCAGTTGAACAATCAACGGAGTCATACAGACAACAGAGAGCAACGCACCAAGCATTTGTCAAGAGAATCTGCTAGTGCACCTGAGCTGGAGACGTCAAGTTTGAGTCCCTTTCGCTTTTGCAAGATGTCTTGCAATTTCTCAAAGTTTGTGGGTGGTGGAGGCAGATGCCGTCTGTGAAAGGCTGAGAAAGTGCATATAGCAGACAAGAGAAGCATACCTCAGTACAGATGTTTGCGGGAAAGATTCTTGCGTCTTTCTCGCTACGCTAGTATTGGCCAGCAACATGAATTCTTCAACCAGAGAGTTCGTCTCATGTAACGCCTTTTGTTCCACATCTACCGGATCGGACGACTCGGAGCTGTCGAGGTGAATCTTGACCTCAGGCGACGCGAGGTTGAGCGCGCCAGCCGCCATCCGCTTAGCTTTCAGTTTCTGCGCGAGAGAGTTCAGTAGTCGGATACTTTGCGTGAGTGTGTCATTGAGTTTTCTACAATCGAGTCGTCAGATGTATATAAAAAGGAAGTTGAGAGATGTCTCGCTTACGGGTCATCTTTCCGAAGTTGCGCCTCTCCGTATTCGAATGCAGCTTTGGATGCGATAACAGATTTTGTGAAACGGACATCTACTATTTCAGCATCTTCGGTCATTTCCTATCACAAGTTCAGTCAAATATCATCGTAAGCACATCATATGAAATTGACTGACCCAGATGACTGAGAACGCTAATCGCTCAACATGCGGTCTGAGGGAGCACAGGTTCGTCCCAAGAAGCGCTGGCAACATGTCAATGCGCTTGTCGACAAGGTAGACCGTAGATCCACGAGCAGAAGCCTCATTATCCATTGCAGTGTCCGGGTGGACAAAGTGAGACACATCGGCGATATCTGCCGATCATAAGTGAGGTAAGCTCAGAGAACAGAAGAAAGGAAAACTCACGAACGCCAGCTTCGATGTTGCCATTCGTCAAACGGCGTGCGTGCAAGGCATCATCAATGTCCTGACAGCCTGATCCAAGAAGTCAGTGTGCCCGTTTAATGCAGTGTCCAACAAGCATTACCTGGGGGATCTATACTGCAGACAATGAGATCTCTCAAGTCTGTACGGTCTCTCCATTCCGAACTCGCAGCACTCTTAGGCGGGACAACCCATTGTTCGCCTTCTGGCGGCAGACAGTCGAGAATCGCCTTTCCGAAGGGCCTATATGGAACCTCAAACTCCAACAAGAGACTCTCTTGCTCGGCCTCTTTGCTTTCTGCCTTTCCAAGCGTACGGACAAAATGACCCTCCGGATAACGTGAAGTGATTTCCCACCGGTCGATTGTTACCAAGATTTTATTTCCAATGAGTGACGGCGCCTGGCGCGTACGTAGACGGATGCGAGGTAGAAGTCTCGAGACTGGAGTAGCAAACACTGTTTGAAGCCCAAGTGATGTAGCATTACTTGAGGTGAGACTTGTAGAGTCGATGTGACAAACATATCTATGTCAAACACGCGTGAATCTTTTGAACTTAAAAGTAGGAGATGAACGTACGCTCTCCAGTTGCGCTTTATGATGCCGACGACTCGACCGGTCGGCTGCTTCTCTGTAGGAGCCTTTTTCGCATGTTGGGCGCGAAGAGCCTTGGATTCATGCTCATGCACCATCAGGTCATCGCCCTCTTCTTCCGAGTCCTCTGCGTCGTCGTTTTTAAGTGTCGCTGGGGAGAAACATTAGCTCAGTAGACCAGTGTAATCAAGTCGACTTGCCATCCTGGTCAATAACCTCATCAGCCGGTGCTTTCCATTCTTTTTCGTCGAAGACTTCGACCACCACGACGTCCCCCTGAACTGCCCGGTTCATATTTTCCCTGCCCACTAGAAGGACAGGTTTCGTGAACGTATGGACAGGAACGGTACCCTGAAAAAAATGAGCACTGGTAAGAGTGAAGGCATTCGTAGCAAACCTCGAGGTAGTTATATTGGTTAACGTTGAAGTGACCTTGATGGAGTTGACCGGCTTTGACACCAGCCAAGAGGGTGGACATAGGAAGATACTGCAAAGCGATATAAGTATCAAGAAATCGCAAGGGCATTTTCATCGTACATCAGCATATAGCGCGGTACGCCCTGCAACAACTCTGGTGGGCTCCAGTTCGTCTGAGCCAGTCGCCGAAAGTAAATCGAGAAGTTGATCCGAATTTTTCATGCCCTCCACATAACTGCGAACTTCAGGACCTGTTTGAGAAAGCGAGACAGATTGTATGACAGAATGTACATACCTGAAATGGTTGGAATTTTCTCGTTGTTTGCTTTTTGACGATTTGCAAAGTCGTCTGTGATCAATACAACGTTGGGTAGCGTTGAATTTGGTTGCCCTCGGATCGGAGGGTGTGCCAGTGTTAGATGCGCGTTGTACCATTCTGCAGCTTTCCTGATGCCTACGTAAATTTTGTTGGTATACTCAACGATTTAAATCTGTTTATCACTGACCTCTATCATTCCGGTCATTTGGCGTCTCGTCTTGTTCTCGCACGATGGCAGTCTCTCTATGACGCATATATCAGTAATGAGGGCATTTTGTAATACTCCAGGTTAATGCTAAGATTGAAAGATGGTGAAACAGATCAAGGACTGGGGCTTGGTTCAGAAGAGGGCCCGGGAGTAGTGAAGAAACAAATTGACAACCGCAACAGAGAGAAACTCGACAATATAAATGCATTTGAAGACGACTCACGACCTGAACTCATTATAAAACACCCATACTTTCCGCTCGTCAGTTGTTGTGAGAGCCTTGAGGCGACTATACAAGGGTAATGACCGGTGACGAACTTCCTCCATAACGGTCTGTAGGATGATGATGGGGGGCGTGAAATAATTTGATTCGATCAAGTCCATCTGTAAGGTATCAGTGCTGCACACGACCTCGTATTCATGTGCATACCTGTGCAAGAAACACATTGGTATCAGGCAGGATATAGTGCCCAGCGGGGAAGTTTTTGTGGGTGGTATCCCCAGAACGCGGAAGGACGGTCTGCGCTGTTGCATCGCATGCCCTACAGCCGTCAACACCGCAAGATATATCGTTTCGAAGGTACCGTTCGCGTAGAACTAGGTTGAAACAGCCATGAACAAGTGAAGCATCGTGAGGAGATGAACCTGCGAGATACCTTTGATAACTTTTCCCCGGGCAGTCTTTTTGAAGAACATCCGCTGAGTTATCACAGCTTCCTCCCTCGGTCGCTTGAGAATAGTGATCTCAGGCATGTTGGATGATTCGGGGCTTTGGAAGGAGCAGACGATCCCGATCTAGATCCAACTTGCAATGTATGCAGCGCTGATTACAAATATGATGATGTAGACGGGCCCATCTTGGACTTGAAGCGACCCATCCACTTTCATGTACGTTGTTTACTCCCGATATTCATCTATCACTCAAATGTAGCTTCTGCCATTATTCAACTGGGATCCAACAATGTCCAGTGAGCAGACTGCCATTAGGCAATCGTGTTCTGCCGAACAAGTGCTATCAAAGTGGTCTTTGCCAGCTGTGTGAGCTTGCGCATTTTTTATATGAGAAGTGATTGATGTTTTCTATGCAAGCAGGACTATGGGATATCCAGGTTCGTGCATTGCTGTCACAACACTTTTGTTACACAAACTCTTGCCAAAGGTCGTGCAGGCCCGGGCTTCGGGGCTAGTTGAGAAGAATTGGTAAGTGAACCACTATCGAAGGGGCCGTATAAATCCGAGTATTACGGTGACCATACTCATACCACAGTTGTGACATTGACATGTTGCCAAACCAAACTTATCTAGGTACATCCAAGCCGCTCGCCGCTCTTCCGAACGGTGATCCTTCTTATGGTAGCGTCTTGGTCAGTTCACTGCACAAATGTCGGTCCTCATTAATCCCGCATATTCTGCAGTCATATTTGCCTGGTCAATGGCTATCTGCCTGTACCTTTCCTGGTGAATCACACCCCATTCCAGTCCACGCAAATGGCGATTACGTCGGTTGTTCCGAGCCGGAGAACGATATCTTCGAACGACAGTTAATGGTGGGATTGGCAAGGTTCGCTTACTTTAAGTTCCAACCGGCGTTGACTCACAAATTCATGAAGGTTTCTCAATCGGTGCAATGGGTTCCATCCTTCGTAGGTCTGGATTGTGACTGACTATAAAGTTCCCTTCAAACTTTTCGGCCCACTTCAGAGTGGCCATTCTTATCAGTGCTGCTTCTCGGGTCTGTTTGCTTTTGGCTTCGTTGTTATCGCCTCAGGCATCAGATCTCAGACCGCAGGTTTTAAATATTGTTATGCACTCTCATGACTCGTCATGTTTTGAAGAGATACGTGAATCACGATTATGTCACGTGCGAGTGGGTCGACCTAGAGTGCAGTGATCCTCGTTCCAGGCGGCCCAGGCCCGCTACGCTCCAAGAGTGAGACGGTCGTTCGTCATGCGTCATGGCGGGGGGTGAAATAATTCGACGTAAGGCGTAAAGTATTCAACATGACGTCCGCATCCGCAGCTATATATCCCCCATTGTCGAAAGCTTATCTGCCACCTTGTATTTAATACGGGGACCAACTACCCCAGATTTGTAAATTCTATGGCCACGTCAACCATCCCTTTCGAGGTCACACCTGGGGTTGTCGCACGACGCACCATGGTATGTTCATCGTATCCTTGTATACTCACAAATTTATGCTCACAAAACGCAATCCTCATTAGGATTTGCGCCAGCTGCATAGCTTTGACTCCCTTGACACGCTCCCGGATGTGTCTCATCCTCCCCATTCGCAGAAACCTAGACCACTTTTATTCTGGTTTGGTTATCCCGTGGACTTTGCGAAGCTCGAAGCCTTCGTGCAAGAACAGAGCCCCCTCCATCCTGAGCTCTCTCAGGATTACACTCGGAGCGAGGGGATCAACCATGCTTGGAATCGCATCTTCATCATCGGTGTCATACGCAAGATCTTCGGGGAGTCGACTCGACTAATTCCCGTGTATGGCCGTAGGGAGGGCAAACCCATTATAGTCATGTCTTTCTACTGCAACTTTGACGCTCCAGAAAGAGTGGTGCATGAAAGTGAGAAGGCGTTTGCCCTCAAGTTCACCAGTTTGGAGGGGGAGCCCAGGTGGTATCTTGACTGGCGTCGCAACCCCGATCCCTCAGACCTGTAGGTGCGTTAAGGTGGGTGTTACCTCGCCAACAGTTGATTTTGCTTTACTTACATTCTTATCCAGAAATCCGCTGTATATCCTCTATGCCCCACCCCCGCCGTGAATGACTGTAAGAATAAGTACAAGCCTATGTATTAGCATGTATGATAAGAGTTGGCCACTTGGTGTATTTTGGGATAACGTGCTTCTTGCGCGAATGAGTCGCGTATATATACATTTTTATTGGGCGATACCACTTATCAAATCGCGGCCATGAGATCCTGTAGAGGATAATATGCATACGATCTACACCAATGATTGAAATTCCCAGCACAGAGCCCCTACAAAGATCACTACAAGACCCACTACATAAGGTAGCGTGAAGTGCATATCTAGATGAAATGTTTTTACGTGAGATGGTCCGACGTCAGGTCAATTGCCTACAATAATTTTAAATAAATAATATCCGTAAAATCGGGAACGTAGAAGAGTAGTCTGTAAACGAGTTTAAAAGAAAGAAATCAGTAGAGCGTCATAACGCCCCCAATCAGTACAGCTCCCACGGCCACAGTAATGGCTGTGACCTGGTTCCGGATACCGGCCCATCCCGAGCGTGCAACACCATTGGTAGTGGCCGCAAATGTTTGCGCGAAGTGTGAGAGGGGGTTTGGAATACCACTAACGGTCACTGTTGGGGCTGAAGCGGGACTCGGGTTGCTCCCTGTGGCATTGGCGTCTGCAACTGAAAAGCGGGAGGAAACAGAGTAGGTTCTGCCAACGGTGGAGTTCATGCAAATGAGGAAGTAGTCGTCGCCTGCTGGTACGTCTTCAAGTACGACATTGAGGCTACTCATAGTAATAGGCACTGGAAGAAGGTTAGCTTCTTTCGAAGGTGTCCTAAGAGGAGTAGTGGTGGCGCTTACGTCCTTTTGCCACAAAATAGATTCCAACCCGACTAAGCCGTGTTATCTCGATATCGAAGGTATCTATGCCATCTTCCAATCCCAGAGTCCATGTAACGGGAAAGGGGGAGCCATTCTTCCACGTTGTAGAAGTTCCTGGCTGATTGACTACAAAATCTGATGAACTTCTGTCAGTACCTACCGCGGCACCGAGAAGGCCTAAAACACACTTACAGGCATCAACTGAGATAAGTGACGAGAGCAGTGACACCAAAATGAACACAGCGCATTGCCAAGAGCGAAGACAGAGAAGCATCGAATGTGCGGAACGAACTGAGCGACTGTTCTAAAACGAGTGCGGTAAGAGTGCGGAAGTATCAAGCACAGGCATTCGTATGCCTTGCGTTGGCCTGATGTTGGTTGACGCCCAGGAACAAAGAACTTCCTGTTGATCCTAGTTTGTCACGCCGTAATTTTACTACGGTCACAACTTCACTACGTAAATTTACATCGGCTTTCGTGTAGTGTATACCTGAAGCATCCCCCACAAGTTGCTCACAAAAACTTTGTATTTTATCCAGAGTTTGTTGCAGCGGCAACGTTTGAAGGTATGATAACGAGCACGGCACGTCGGCACATCACCCGATTTCAAAGAGCGATGAAAGTCCGATTTTGGCACACTCGGGCAATCTGACGAAGGACGAAGAGGAGGGAATGGGTGTTTCCAACAAGCAGTCTAGCAATTAAATACTCATCCCTCATCATCTGTAGGTATGCGAGGGCATACTGCGGTGCTCACATATCAATTAATTGTTTTGGGTTCTTTGGGAGGACCGGGCATGAAATCATGATCTGTCTTCGGGTGGCTGATTAGATGACCACAGCAATATCGGAAGCCGTGTGTTGCACCGTGATTTCGAGCGAGCCCTTGATCGTGTGCCACGGTCCGAAGTCATTCCCGGTGACCACGCGATGGTTAAAGATCAGAGAAGTGGTGATGCTGCGTGCGAGTCGGTGTGCCTTTGTCCCTTGATGTGTTGCATGACTTCCCTCCGCCGGTGCCCACAGTCGACGACAGGTTCTCCCCAGCTCCGCTTTGCTACTATGTAGCTGCCCTGGCGTAAATATCTGTACCACCCATTGCATCTGCAGCTCCCTTCCGCTTCTATGCCCGTTCAATGTGTCCACCCACGCAATGATCTGACTTACAAGCCTCCCTCTACAAATTCTCTCTGCCATCCTCATCCACTTCTCAAGGCACTTCGTCATGCACATGGCTTGCACAGTTGAACATGCGTACACGTTCTGAATCGAGATCACCAAATGTCACAGCGCCTGTTCAATGATTGTGCTGTCATGAAGAAGCGCTTTGAGAAGCTGGCCATGGGTGACCCATGGGAAAATGAAAGGGAGAATTTTTATGCAAGAACACAGCATCATCGGAGAAATCGATGGGATTGGATGATTCACAATAATAAATCACCCTCCTGAAACGTTCAGCGTCAAAGAGAACCACGAGAGTCTAGACTCAGTTGAGAGCTGCCAGTGTGAGTATTCCTCATAGAACGCCTTTCGTGATACTCACTGGGCCATAAGTTTGACAAAAGCTGGTATCGAGCTGGTACATCGGGAGACCAATGTCCTGCAGCAGATTTGGAGGGTAGTCTAGAGCGCATCTGAAACGCTCAGTGCTCTAGGCTACAGCACGGCTCGAAATGTCGAAAACCTTGACGGCGGCCTGTGGGTTGGAGACGTTGAATTTACTGTCGGCGTGGCTAATTGTGTGAAACAAAAGTTGGAATGCAAATCTTAGGTGGCATTTATGTTACTGTCCCCACCCTTTATTGCTCTGTGACATTGCTTATGAGCATAACACATCTCAGAGTCCGACGATCAGGAATCCGTGCTGCACACATGCTTAAAGTTGGTGACGGTAGGCCATCAGATCATATGGAATTTTCTATGTATTACTCTGTTGTCACGTTCAGCTCCGTTTTTAATTTTTACGGCATTGTATCGACTGATATACTTAACAGTGCACCATGGGCCAAGGTCATGACTTACTTGTACATGAAGATAGGGCTAGAAGCAACTGCGCGCCATTTAGAAGACGCCTGAGTCTTTTGTGTATGTCTCAATACCATAACACGTCCTTGTGCTCACTGTTTCCCCCTGCACAGGAACATGCATTCCAGCCATCCGTTGCTCACTACAGAACGTATGTCATAGCCCCCGGTTCTGCCGAAGAATGTGTCAATCCGTGTTCTGCTGAGAGAACCCTGATTAACGCCCGAGTGGAAGCGAACAGGCTCTTTTTCATTTGTGCGCTTGCAACAGGCATGCCGTGCCTTGCCGCCCCCATGTGCAACCCACCCACCTTGTAGAGAGTTTTAATAACTTTGAGTGGACGCCCGGGCGACTTCTTGCCTCCTGCTCCCTCCGTTTTTTCGTGAGCCCCAGTTGCCATGTACCTCTTTCTGTACATTTGGCTTTTAGCTTCTGTCTGGTCATGCCTGGCTGCAGCTCCCTCAACGACGATCGCAAAGAGAGGTAACAACTCCTTCGTGAGCTCTAGTAAGGATGGATTTTCCGCCAACGGAAGGTAAGAGCAATTACTTTTATCGGCATATGGTAAGCAAACACATTGCACCATAGCTCACTCAGATTCATTGGGACGAACTTGTACTGGTTACCGACGTTGGAAACGAACGATGATATCTGGAATGTCCTGAAGAACATCTCCGATACGGGTATCAAGGTCATCAGGATTTGGGCATTTAATGGTTTGTTCATTACCTGTCTGGCGAGGTTCGCGATTATAGTGGCTTGATTGACAGACGTGGAAACCATTCCGGAGGGTGGGACGTGGTTTCAGTTGGTACAAAACGGCACTACCACAATCAACGATGGACCGACTGGACTCCAGAAGCTTGATACTGTGGTTCAAATGGCGGAACAACAAGGACTATATGTTATCATGTCGCTGACGAACAACTGGAATCCAGTACCTAACGCAACGACGTCCGGCGGCGGTACACCCCTGGTGCTTTCGTCGGTCGCTACGCCGCGTAACACTCTTTCCAATGACTATGGTAAGTCAAACACTACACTCAGTGTCCAATCAAACCTTGGACAAATCCTCATTCTTACAGGCGGTATGGATCTCTATGTCCGCCAGTTCGCACTTCAGAATCACGACGATTTTTACACGGACGCCAATATCTTGTCTGCCTTCCAGAACTACGTCAAGCAGATCGTATTGCGCTATTTCGATAGCCCTGCTGTCTTCAGCTGGGAGCTTGCAAATGACGCCAGGTAATCCACCCCGAGGTGTCTACAGCCTTGGAACAAATGACTCACCATACAACAGATGCAACTCGACCATGCCCACTAGTGCAACATGTACCACACAAACCATCACGAAGTGGCATGCTCTGATGGCTGCATTTATTGCCTCTCTCGATCCCAACCACATCGTCTCCGCTGGGTAGGTATCATACGGTATCGCTTTTGGGTCGTAATTCTCAATTGTTTGCAGAACATCTGGGTTGCAATGCACAGACTGTGCGAAGTTATACCCCGTTACACCAACAGCTTCAGCTACGCCCTCTCCCGCACCTGGCAAGAAGCGCAAGAGAGCCACTCCTTTGACAAAAGAGCAGATCATAAGGCAGCGCGCTGAGTCGCGACGCCTAAACAGGGCAGCCGCTAAGCGTGCAGGAACATTGAAGGAAGACGGGATAATGATAAGGGGTCGCTGGGTGTCCACAGGTACCTTGATCTATGTCATCGAGCTGCAGAGTTTCTTATCATTTTTCAGCAACACGAGAAGTCTCCAGCTCGATCGGCTCCACAACGGATGGCTCATCTGGGGTCGACAGCCAGGACATCCTTAACATCCCTAACATAGGCTTCGGTTCCTTCCAGGTATTTCCAGATCAGGAATCGTACGGTCCCGATGACCCAAATCTTGACCCCGTTGCAAACAAAATCGCTTCGAGTCTTGCGTGGATTAATCAATCGGCTCAGTCTGCTGCCGCGTGAGTTAAAGTCCGTGGCTCAGCTGATGACTGACTTATATTCCGTTCAGCGTCGGGAAGCCTCTTGTCCTCAACGGATTTGGTCTAGTCACCCAAACCAATTTGAACAGCTTCGTCCCGTTCAACATGAGTTATGCCCCTTACACATCAAATACAGGTAGTGTTGTCGCAGTTCAACAGTCGGCAGTGGTGTACTCATGTTCTTAATCTTGCAGCGACGACAAGTTTTGCTAATACCACGCAACAAGAACAGGGTTACACCTCGTTTTTGCAGAGTATGTGAATACAGAGTGACCATGCCCAACCACGCTAAACTCTATTGCAGTGGGCAACAGCGCTGGATTGGCAGGCATCATGCAGTATCAGGTCAATACTTCCTGTCACAATGATGCATTTGCATTTGATTGACGCTCGTTGTAGTGGGGCTCGAGCGGCATTGTCGAATCAAGCGCCACCATCCAGTTAGACACAACCAACACCCCAACGACGGCGTCGCCTAACGATGGTTACTCCATGTGCGCACTCCATTATAACATAAATAAACATCCCAACTCACTGGTCCTTGTAGTGCCGACAACCCAGACATTCAACAAATCCTGAAGCAGGGCGCGCAGGCTATAGCTGGAAATTCATGAGGACTTTAATGGCTTGTTTACATAGGTGAATGCATAGGCGAAGGTCTTTTTTTTTCTCCTGTTGTGTATTGGTTTCTTTGCTCCAGAGACACTGTTTGTTTTTTTAGTATTGTGATTCTTAAGAGTCATACGTAGCACATCTACGATAGAAGAGCGAGGTCATCTATCTCCTTCTCGCATTTGATACGTGCGTCCTCGGGGCCGATGCGCATTTAAAATTTTAGACCTTTGGACGAGTTCACATCCTGCGTTAGTGGCACATGGTAAGTAAATCGATACTCGAATGGGAGCGTAAGATAAGTGTTGCGGTGCAGCGGGCGAATAGCCGCATCGACCAAACGGAAGTCATAATCACAGCGAGATCTGATCAGTCTCCCAATCCATTGGCTATGCGAAGTTGCGAACGGTGAGATGGTCTGCAGCTGGGCAGGGAACTAGTAGCTGATACTACAAGTTGGCATCGCACGACTAATATATTTATCGCCCTGCCGCCATCCACCATTCAAGCGCCCCTGTCAGACAACTTGCAGAGGGGCGGCGTCGATTTGCCTATCATCGTCTTCCCGTTCCCATTGTCCCTTAGCCGTAGTCATATCTTGATAGAAGGAATACCATCGTTCCTTCATTATTAATTATTCCTCTCCTGTAGGTAATGTAGGCAGAACTTCAACGATATACCCGAGTAACAAATAACTGCCCGGGTAGGATGATACTCCGGATGCTTGGTCATAGTGCGGATGATGGAGGGGAATACGACTGAGGGCATCAGTACTGGGATAACTAAGCTCGAGAAGGCGAAAGATGCGATGGTCGCCGCTCCAAAGACAATGCGGTGAAAGAGAAAGGGTATAAGATCTTGTTGTTGGCGCAAGGAGGCGATGCGTTGCGAGTGATACGGTAAGTAAGAGCGGCCTTTTGTTTTCATCTCGCCTTGCTGTATTCAGTAGCAGGTCCGTCTGGGACGGGTGAGAGAATGGATTCGACGATGTGCGATCATCGATGAGAGATATATCACGGTATCTTCCAGGCGATCATCGGGTACAAGATACAAGAAGTTAGCAGTAGTACACTAAATGCGAAGGACCGCTGAACCAAAATATGCTTACCATGAGCATGATGCGGAGAACCTTATACGCCTATACAATTAGATACTTAAGGAGCCCCATTTGACCCAATTCCATTGCAGTCACTTGTGACGCTTGCAGGGACCACTTGCGCTGATTCGGACAATGGTCGGAATATTGATCATCGTAGGACTTCCAGTGCTGGCTGCGGACCCGGAAGAACTTCGACAGACCAAGAACTGGCAAACATGATTGATTGGATCGTCGTCGTCGCATCATAGTTTAAATTTAACCCTCTAACAGATTATTACTAAGCCACTCATATACACACCCTATGCATAACTAGGTTCGCCGAGCACATGTATGGTTGCAGAATTCAAATGTTGTTGGAAAAAGGTCGAGGCTTAGCAGTCAGGAATGATAAGCACCAGCACCAGCGTGGAACCCACAGAACGAATCAAAGATGTCTTAAGATCGGTCTATAGGAACGTCGAATCATATTCGTAATCTTGTGGGCTTTAGATTGGTCCATGGCAGAATTTTGTGAGTAAACATGTCGTGCTTGATTGGAAATGGGTATAAGGAATTCGAATACACTGCGTATGCATACAAGTACAGTCTGATTTACATAAAGACTTCGGCCCGGGTATCATGAGGATGCATCGAAATCAATTACTCTACAGCTCGGTCAGCCGCAATAGTATCTTTGAACATCTGCAAGCTTGACGAATCATCCTCAAACACCGTGGTGCTGATCTCTCCATTGGGAATGTAGCCCCGATCAGCATCGAGAAGGACATATCTGAGACCGTCGTTATTAACGACGATCTCCCTCAAGCTAGTGAGCTCGGTAGCCCATCGTTGCAAAATGGTCGACCACCGCCTGTCATCAGTTGATGAGCTTGGTATGTGGCATGCACATGATTGCAGTTCAAGTCGATGCAAAGTATCCTTGTGACGAAGGACAAACTCCTCAACGCCATCGGCGGAGGGCATCTGATCAAAAACGATGTTTTCAAGTACAAGCGATTCGAGAGATGGATAATGGAATGAAGAAAGCCGAGTTGTGAGGCTGTGGTAGGGGCCCTGGGGGCTGCACAATACAAGTGATTTCAAGGTGGAGTTGGAGGAGGGTAAAAGTGCGCCAAGTGATCCGTTGACGTTCTTGGAACCTGACCAGGCACTGACATCGGCGTTGGACACAACGGATATTGATAAATGTGACAGTGGTGAGTCCGTGAGGGACGAAACGAAGTCGTAACATGTGGCAGGCAGAATCACGTTCTTGAGAGACAATGTGGACATACGAGATGTCTTCATGCCGTGATGGATGGCGTGAAGGAGGATGTGCTGCCTGTTTGTGAACCAGAATGGCGTCTCATGAACTTCCCTCCCCGACTGGGAGAGAAATGACGGCCAGAAGTTGAGCACGACACGGTCAATCCTCGGAAGTGCAGTTAAACCGCAAAATGCCTCGGTCAGTGCTTCTTCAAGCTCGCTGACCTCAACCGCATCGCGAGAATCTGCATGTACAGGGCCAAATTAGACTCCATAATACGTGAGCAAAGGAAGAGCAACTTGCCTACGATGTCGGGTGGAAGCCGGAAACATTCGTTGTCGCGAGAATCGTAGACGACTTCTCGAATATGGGTGGCAAGGCTTGGGGAACCGATGATCTGGTGGCAGTTTTGTGCACTCTGGATGCTATTTTTTATGTGAAGGGTGCTGAACACACGGGGAGTGACCAGCTCTTTGTATGTCCAGTTCAAGCTGCGTAAATGCAGAAGATCCTCTGTCGCGGACACGTTCTGAAGAACGGTGCTGACAACTTCTATGGGCAGATCTTGCATGGTGGGCAGCCTTCAGAGAGGAGAGGGGATGGGTCTGAGATATTTAGTGCTAAAACGGTTCCATCCTTATACCCCAGTAATGAATATTGAATAGCGACGGCAGCGGCAAGGTAACGAATAAGCTTGATAGAAGTTCCTATTTGAATTTCAATAAGGAAAATAACTGAATTAAATGAACTCTCACCCAATCTCTGAGCAGAGGCCTATGTGAACGATCCGAAGTGGAATATTGTACAGAACATCAATGTCCCAAAATATCGTAGTACGACAAGTGAATACCTACATTCAGACAGGACAGCGCTCACAATTATTCGTTGAGCCGGACGATAGCTTGATGGAGGTAAAAAGAGGCATGATACGACATACGGATCCATGGATGTCCATGGCTAGCTGTTGAATTCTTCTCCAGAGGTATCTTCCATGTCGAAACCGACCTTGGAGTCAGCGCCTGTGTCAGCACTCCACGCTAGAACCCCACGACCCTTGTCATCATGAATCTATAAATAACATTACCTGATTTATATCTAGAACAGACCCGTTGTCGAGTCATCCGCAGCAGAGAAGAAAGCTGCGCATCCAGCAGACTGGTCGACAACACGTTCGAAGATGCGCTGCGCAGCGAAAATCGTCATGATCGGATGTCATGTGAAAAATAAATATTCGCTATTTCACACCTTATCTTTTTAAGTAAATTCCTGGGGTTGCTTCAATTGTACCGCAGTCCAATATTCCAGAAGGTCATACCTACATACATAATTCTACATTCTAGGGCTTGAGGGTTGACGCGGACGTTTGAAACTAAATTTATCGTTCAAGTATCTGATATGTTGGCCGAACCCGAAATAAGGGAAAACTGTCATTTAGCATGATGATACTTACTTCTGGATGTTGTCCGTGGTGCATGGCCAAATTGTCACTAACCGTAGTGCCAGCCAAGCAAGTCATTTGAATGGACGACAATTAGTCTGCCAAGATAATCAGAGCGCCTGACATTGACACTGGGATATCACTGGCCCAAGTCACACCTCTTCGATAAACTTCACCTCTTCTCGGATCCATGTTCAACAGATGGTGGCTCCCTCCAAGCCAGTCCCTTCATGTCTGGCGCATACCCTGCGCGTGTAACACCAACAGCGTACCCTTCTGTGTTATGAGTACGCCGTATCGACCTGTACATCTCGCGGTATGAAGCCAGTATGACAGTTAACCGCGGGTGTAAATGAAAAATCCACCGTACGTCAGTCCGATTTAATTGTACATTGCGCTCGATGTCTTCCTGCTTCGAGACTTCCGTGATTTGTTACGATGAACGATTTAATCACGGAACCACCGCTGATGTACGTGCGATGAGAATAATTCGGGCAGGCTCGTCATTGGGGTTGTGTACCTCCTGGCCACCCAATACGCAACCGATCGCTCCTTTGCTCCAACAGCAAATGGTGCCTTAAATTGGCGATCGAAGATAATTGCTTCGGGAGCATCAAAGGCTTCTTTGAGTGCGTGATAGGGCCATTGACGCTCTTCATTACTGGGCTGACTTACCTCAGTCCTAATTCGAACAGCTAATGTTCAAAATACATTTATACCACTGAACTGTGTTAAGGGATGATCAGTACTCATCCGTTCTTCAAAATTCTGGTAGAAGAATGAAAACAATGTACCATTCTTTTTGACGGTTCCCTCCGATATCTAGAGCGAATGACATGACTTGAGTGTGGCTAAGAACATGTCAATAACGCCCAGGTTCGAAAAGGAATCGATATCGTCTCAGGGTGACAGTTTTAGGGGAGTTGGAGAGTTTAGCACAAAAAAGTACTTTCACCTGACAACTCTGGGCCCTGAAGGTCCAGTCACTTCCTAACAAGTTGGACGTTCACCGTTCGAGCGGACATTGTGCGATGAACTATGCACATGAGATTTCACAGAGTCCAAAATAATCACAAGGCAATGCATCTTCGTTTCACGTTCATGACGCCCATTGAGAACTGCCACAGAATGGAAGTGTTTAATTGGACATTGTGGGAACTGGCTCCAAGGATCTCCACGGAAAACGAGTCGGGCTTGTTGTGGGCAGAATCGCCCGTAACAAAACCCGGAAAAGGCTATGATAAGTACCTGTGATAGATATTATAGTCACTCACCACCATCACGATACGAGGGACACTGGCCACAGCCTCGAAGATCCTGGATCAATGGTATCCATACCGGGTCCGTACGGTTGAAGAACGTCAAGATTCAAGAACGGGGAACAAACCAACTTGGCCTTCCGCCTTCGACGACGTAACGAATTTGAAGCGCTAGCAGTCTTCGATTTCTCAGAATTGCAGCGCGTGGGTGCGGGGCCGTTCTTCAGTCAGCGCGGCAAGAAGGTCGAAAAACTTTGCGCTTAAACTTATTTGCGACAAGCATGGTCTTGAGCGCCTCTGTGACTCCGTAATCGGCATTTCCAGTTGTGTGTTTGACGCCAAGGTGCGAATGCGGAGAGTTCCGTGAAATCGTGATAGGTTGTTGTTGATTTGGGAACCCTGGGTCTTGTACTAGGTATTGACTTGCTATTAATATTGATACAAATTTCTGGCGAGTTGATGAGTGAGGTTGATGAGAGGGGATGATGAGAGGTGATGTACATTAATGTTGTATGGTTATGAGGCCATCATTTAAAGAACGTTAACAAGACCACATTAACTTCAGCTGAAGAGTCCTTTGATTCTGCCCCGCGCTGTTAGCCCTTCAAGTTCAAGTGAGCCAATCCCCGATCTCTTCCCAAAGCGCCATGCCTCCACAAGAGCCTTCGCTTCAAAAGGGGGTATCTCAGAATCGCTTGTTCCAACCGTTATGTGCAAACCATTCCGGACTTCCTCCGACAGTTTCGACACGAATTCACCTCCTTCCTGACCTAAGGAAGAGAGGTTGTCTGGCGGAATGTCGAGCTCGAAGTCATCCACAGTGATGGCCATAATTCGTTTGTTCCAGACCAAATGTCCAAGAGTGAAGGTGAACCAGGGAGGAAGTGCCATTCTGTGGAGCTGAGAGCATCGCTCCCAAAGTTCAATAGCATCGGGGAGAGATTTGTTGTGCACTACCGTGATATGGGGGCGCAAAGTGACACGATGATCGGCAACGAGAGCATTCCAAAACGCTTTTCCGTTTTCTGGTACGTCTGATGCCCCTTCCATTTGTTTCCCGATCACATCAATGAGATTGACTTCGGGAAGGAGGCCGAAATAGCGTGGCGTGGATGGTTCATCTTTCTTTTTCTTCTTTTCTTGAGGCTTTTGTGTCTGAGGCACGTAGTTACGGGCCTTGTGCACGGCCTCGTCAATCTCTTCTGCACTTGGCTGTCGAAGACCAAGGATGCTGACACACGCAGTGACAGCACGGTCTACGGCTTGCTCAAGGGTATCCTCGAGGTCCATTTCTATGCTCACGTCTACCTCTTCGTCGGCAAGCTCCTCTGAATTACGGATGAATTGCCATATGACGTATTCATGCGCCTTGGCCAGGGTATCAGCACGAAGAGTCTGGTGCTTATCACCGCGCGCAAAAACTCTATCACCGCATATGCGATGGATTGTCGCTTGAGGTCGATCGAGCGACCAATTCAACGCGAGGAGACGAACTGGAGGGTTCATTTTGGCAACGGCTTCGCGTAGTGAGTCACGATGTTGCCTAAGGTGGTTGTTCCTAGAGCAGATTAGCATGAGGACGATCATGAGATCAAGCATGATCCATACTTGTCCGCTATGACAATATCGTGGTCCTTCAAGAGGTTGATAACATTCCTGATGAACACGGGAGCGGATTTTTTCGCTTGTATATCGTCACTCTGGGTGTGTCCGATATTGAATAGAGAAGTAAGCGCAACGGAAACGGCGGTCTTGCCTGTGAAACAGGAATATTGAATACGGAAAGCCATGAGACAGAAATTGAGCGCTTACCACACCCGGGAATAGCGACAGGCACAATTATGGTTTTCCCGAACTCCTTGGTGGTAAGCGGCGCCTCATCCTCCACGACTAATCCATTCTTCCCATCGTCGGTCTCCATCCATTTCAAGAATCTCTCGCGAGTAGCAATGATGCCTTTGCCTTGAGAATACTCCAAAAACGCGCTAGGATTATGCCTTATTTCCTTCTTCACCCAATCGACATAAAGATGAGTCTCCTTCCGCTTCATCTTCGACTTTGGAAGTTTGGCGTCGTTCAGTGATCCTTTTGTCGATAACAAAATTTTGGTAACTTCCCGCCAGTCGCGATACATCATGTACGGTTCGTCGAACTTGACTTTGAAAAAGAAGGAAGATCCGGTTGGGTACGGAGGACGGCTATTGCGAGTGGTAGACCCCTTTTTTGAATCGACGATGTGCGTACGGACCACGAATCCTTCGAGCGCTTCACCATTCCATTCCCCAGTTTTTGCGATATCGTCAGTGAAGGATTTCACTTCGGCAATTGAGTTCAGGGTGATGGTAGGCGTCTTGATAAATCCCCATTCTTCTGCGAATGCGTTAACCGTTTCCGTAGGCATGGTATGAAATTCCCTCAAAGTCTCGTTTATTCCGTGGAGGTGGAGACCCGACTTCTCGGCGGGATAAGGAAGCACATGCTCCTCAAAGCTGTCATCGCAAAGCTACGGGGTAACAGTTCACTGCAGAACTTTTGCCTGCATTTGCTAGATTACATACCTCGGCGATTGTTGTCCAGTTCTTCTCCCACAATTTCGACGCCAGTTGTTCCTCAGTTTTACCCTTTTCCACTAAGTGCTTCTTGAGCCACCGATGGCCAACCTCGGAATGAGTTTCTGGGACCCCTTGCATCGGTCCCAGTGCGTGTTTGGACGTGACGATCAGCTTCGAAGGAGAAATGGGGGCGATGAATATGATGCATCCATTAGATTTCAGCGACAGCGTATACGTGGGTCCCGTATGTAAGGAAAGTGTTGACCACTGTGAACGAATCACAATGAGGCTACGGTGGGCAGTTTGGGATGAAGACGACTCACATCGGTCCACGGGACCTCTCCGATGTTGAAAAACTTATCATATCCTCGAGCTACGATTTGGTACTTTGGCTCCCCTTCAGGGTCGTCTCCACAGGGAAGTTCACGGCTGAACAACCCTCTGGCTAGCGTTGGAAAGGGCGACGGAACGTCATAGTACTTGAACTCGTTCATCTTCCAGCTTCGAATAGAGATGGAGGGATCTGACGGCGCATTGTACACCGTTGAGCGTACAAGCTTGGGCGACTTTTTTGAGAGCCGGTGCAGATCACTGATGAGCTGAGAATCCTCCGAGCGCAGGTGAGTTGACATATTAGATATATGTCTGCAATATGCAGAGGGTAATAGTGGACAGGAACTAGGGGGTCGTGTCCGGCATATGTAGGAAAGGAGATGCTGTACCGAATGATTTGAAATTTTGATAGGAGTCACTACGTGAAGACGGTGCCCTGGGTTTGAGTCAAGTTGAGTCAGATTTTGAGTCAGTTGAACTTGAAGTAGTAATATTTCCCTCTAAAGAAGCCGATAGCTTTAGATCCTAATACAAACAAACATTCACTCCCACCTACGTCACGTGCTAAAACTTGTTTATGTTTTGCCAAGAACATCATGTAATGCTGCGACGTCGCCGACAGCCTGAGATTGTCTTCTTGATGCTCAGTCCCCTCGAAGAGACGCCAAATGGATATTCATCGACTTCTTTGCCTGTTGTTGCTCATACGGTCTGAGCGCTTCGGATAGTACTCGTTATCAAGGCCGGCCACGAATTTTGAACGTGAGTCCATGTTATCATGATGCCGCACATGCCAGAAGTGAGCACATACCTCTCTTCTTCTTATGCCGACCAGTACAATACTCTGTACTTCCTAAAGCGAGACACGAGCAATGTATTCTACGATTCGATACCACCTTCGGCATACAGTGAAACTATCCCACATTCTCGCACGCGGCGATACCGTGACTACATCGCTAGTACTACACATTAACCCCCCGTCTCTTCAAAATTTTCTTTCATCTCCGCTGGGCCATCTCCGCTCATAGAGCCCCGAGTGTTGGGATCTCTATTGTTTATTGATCATAATCAGCAACTGTGGACCTCCAGAAGAAGTTTGCGAGCCCTCACCATTTGATCTATAAATTCCTCTTTGAAAACGGTACGTTTACCCTCCATTCAACGCAAAAGACGCAGACGGCTAAGTGTTGGCTTGATATTTTTTTCGAATGTTCTCGAATCATGGACTGTCAGCCTATCGAAGGGCTTGGATCGCAACACATCCATTGTCTGGTGTGGAGCTCGTCGAAACGCTGGTAACATAATTCGCCTTGTCTCATCGCTCAATTGAATGTGTTGCACCCTGATGTTGCATCCGACCTCCTGTCTTTTATCATCAGATCCCGCCGATCTGGACAGATCAGATTTATTAATTACCTTTTCTACTCTTGCATCTCCCACAGAGCCGTACGTGCGCGTGAGTAGTTCGCTGAGCAACTGTATTGTGATGTGATATTAAACCACTGTGTTCCTGCAGTGTCAGCCCCAGTGCTTCTTTGATTCATATCAGCATCATGGAAGCTGCGGATTCATCTTTCATTTCAGAAAGGCCTAGCCTTCTCAAGTCTAGGCTAGATGGGCCTCGTGGTGCTCATACATGAATCTACCTGAATCCACCACGCCTGGTCTCGTGGCAAGGTACAAGCATCCTTAATAGTGCATCGGTGGATGACATACGGCCACCGACATCAAACTCATAAAACGCATATGCAGATGCAGCATCAGCGTGTCTCCTACTCGCTTTGATGGTGAGTTTTTACAACCTCCTGTCACTGAACGAGCCAAACCTACCCGGGCCGTCAGCCCATCACGAGATCATTATGATTTTGCCTCGAGGCTTGATGTTGAGATCGTTACGCTATTCCCGACCTGTCGTCGCAGAAGTGGAGCAACTCTAAAGATTTAGTAACAACTCTCCTAAGATAGAGCGTGCCAGGGTTGATCAGATGAACCTGTTTCCAGAAGAATATGCCGTTGATGAGGTGAATTGCGCAGTCTGAGCTGTGTCACGACTGGCACTGGATAAGTGGATAAGCCCATTTTGTCATAGTAGCATTCATATTGTCAAGCACTGCGGCGACCCTCAGCGGAAATGATACAGGATCCAGATACTTTCGTCACGACGAAGTGTGTTCTATCTCACAACTGATTGAAAGCGCCGCCCTTCCAACATTATGAATATAGCCGAGTTTGGAAGGTGGGTTTGGACGTTGGTCTGAGCATACTATCAAGGCTCGGAGACGGAGCCTGAGTTTATTAAATCTGAGCTACAGAAAACAAGGCGAATCAGATAAGAACGTCTCACATACGTGCTATTACAATGGAGCGTGATAATGATGTAAGTAACTTAGATCTAAGGGCACCAGCCCAGATTTACGGAAAAGATAAGTTAAGTCTTGGTCAATCTGGTCAACTCAGTATAATAGCCCTGGATACTAGACGTAATTTGAGGATACTTGTTTTGCTTTTTCAGCTTCTCCATCACCAGCCCGACATTTCTACGGATATCCTCAAGGTCGGGGGCTGTAATATCCATCGGTTCCGTGCACTTGATAACAGCCGGGAAATCGTTGATACATTCGGCTTCATCATAGAGCTTCAAGTCCAATGCAGCCTGCCAGGCTAACTTGACAAGGGATGGGAGCTGCTCGTCTGTAACTGCCTCAAACGCAGCTCCAGCTGCGTCTGGACTCGAAGAGCGGAGTTGCCCGAATATTGCAGCGAGATGGAAGGGGGCGGGCGACTGCTCGTCGAGGTTATTTAAGATGGAAATGCAGTATCCGATATGTCGATCAACGACTAGGCGTTTACACCATTCCACGTTGGAAGTAAGAGCTATAATGAGCCGTAGGTATGCATGATCTCGCCAATAGTTGAAGTTGGCCACGGGTTCATCTTCGGGATGACTAGCAGCGCGAGTAGATGTCTGAGGGCAAATGGCCGTCAGAAGAGCAGGGGAAAATTTCGTAAGGAGTAGATGGCGAATATTCTCGTCCTGTATGGCATCAATGTCGGCGAGTGCCAGTCGAGAGTCCGAAACAGCTCGTAAAGCCGCATTACGAAGACGAGGAGTGTGTGATTCCAGGGCAGTTATGAGTGCGTGTAGGTAAGCAGATGATCGATCACGGGTGCCAAGTCCCTTCATAGCGCTCAACGCTAATAAAGCATCACCCATTGCCGTGTGATCCTGGGAGCAAAACACGAGGTAGTCGACCAGCCAATCGAAATCAGCTGCTTTGCGATGATCGCCGTCCCACGTGAATTGACCACGCCAAATGATTGAGTCGTGGTCTGGAGGGATGAATCCGTCCCCAGAAGCAGCAATCATCATGCGCAATGCGGTGCGTGCATCTGCCTGACATTTCTCCCTCTCCCGGCCAAATAACGTTGGCAGTTGACAGACAAGGGCTTTGCACTGGTCAAAGCTTTGTGGAAGAATGACGCTGCGCCATTGATGCCAAATTTTCGACTGCTTGGAAGTATTTCGAGCATTGGAATCATCTTCATTTGGCAGAACAATACACAAGTGGTTTAAAGCTCGCCCACAAGCGACTGCTCTATCTCCTGCTGGGGGCCGGAGTCGTCCCCCAGCGTCGAAACAGCCTAAAAATGTGTCTCGGAGCCGCTGACGATGAGACACGATGTCTGAGTTTGGTGACCATGTAATAGTGGGAATGAGCGAGGCTGCGGTTGTAATGTCGTCTGGGTCTGTGGATGTCGCAAGCACCCACAGTATGGCAGATTCCGTCCCATGGTCATTGGAAGGCTTGGGATTGAGTAGTCGTTGTACGAGCCTCGAGATGGATGTTGTGATGCCGCGGAGGAAAGAGCGCAAGCTCGCGCCTAGCGAGTGCAAGTCTTTGTCGTTCTTTTTAATAAACATGCTTCCTGCCCACATAAATGCACCAGCCATGCGAAGTAATAAGGTAGCGGGCGTTTGGAAGGGACAGAATGGGGATAAAAGGGATGCAAAGAGGGTGCACGAGTAGAAGAGGAAGCCAAGTACCGTGGCCGCAATGATGATGGATGTGATGGTTGGTTGTTGCGTCCACACGTACGAGGAGAGGGAGACGCTGAAGAGCAATAATGAAAGTTCTAAAAGGACCGGGAATGTTTGCAGCACAGCATCCAAATGCCATGCCTCAAGGCCGTCGAACTTTTGCTGCCTGTTCTTGCCCTGATCCTCGAGGGATCCACGCCCGAATCGCCGAAGCTTGTAGAAGCGAAGCCACTGCTTGCCCATAACGGCGCCGAAGGCCGCAAGAAGGCTGAAGGAAAGACTGGCATAAGCCAGAGTTTGGAACCATACTTGCCCGGCGGAATATGCAGGTGGGACGGGAAGCGGATAATTACCCGTGATGGGGGTTCCATGGCTATTCATTACCATGAGTGTGATGATTTGTGTCAGTAAAGCATCTGTAGTGGTAGCGTCGCTAGGGCCCATAGTGGTGATGAAGGCTGTATTCACTGCAGAGAATAGGCCAGACTAAAGACTAGTCATCAGACTGGCTAGTAGTTAACGTAGGAGCTCGCGGCTTACAAAAATCAAGACGATATCCATGTCGCCATCATAGTGCTCCAAAAACTCATTGTCGTGTTGTGCTGCAACCTTTTGGTATACCGTCCAGAATCGCGATCGCTCATCGTTCGCTCCCTTTTCCACGATGTTGGAATTTTGAAGAATGTCGACGACTCGCTGCAACAATCTAAGCCATTTTTCAGCACGTGCACTAGAGACCACAGGTTTTCTTACTGCTGAGACGATTGATCGTTAGTGGGGCGACAAGGGCCAGTTGCCTCACGATCGAGCGTAGACTGGGTACTTGGTGTGGGCTCTGGATGCTGTGCGGCAGGGGGCCCAAATGGAGCTCTGAGTTCATTTTCAGATGTGCTACAGGTACGTAGAATGCACGCACTTACGGTGGAAACATGTTATCTACTTGAGGATAAGGCATGCAGTTTGGTTGTCTGTATCCTGGCCGTCAGCTATAGTGATTTCGTGGAGGTAGGCAAACCTACGGGAAATAAGTGGCATTACGGACGCTATTGTCAGGAGCGAAATCGTCAGTGTCCATTGAATGGTGACGGAAATTGCTGGGTTTGTAACGGCGTTCAGTCTTTTGAAGTAATTCAAGGTCGTGACCACAGCTTCAAATGCAATAACCTCGTTGTAGACAACGAGGCTACTATAGACGCGCCACAGTCCACTAGGTTCGACCACAGTGGATGGGATGCAACGACGGCGCTCCGGTGAACATGGCTATTCTCATGAATTTGCGCCTGCTGAGTTTTGTTGCCACCGACCACCGACCACGAGGTGATGATGATGATCTACGGCTTGCTTGATGGCGTCACTGCTAAAAATAGAACCTGTGGTGAGCACGCAAACATCGTGGTGTGAGCATTGTGTACCCTGCATCTGATGCCTTTTATTCGAATAAGGAAATTGGAAGTAATGAACACAGCGTGTCACAAGCTTAATGACGCCAAAAGATCATTAATTGTAGTCGCAAGGGAGCCTTATTGCATCAGCAAGATTCAGTGGAGACAGTGCAGCGACATGAGAACTCCTGTCCTTGCGAAGGACAGCAGCGCGCAATCTGCTGCGGCAGTTGGGTGCCTGTGCCTCTTTACTAACAGTTGGCGCGTCATTAATAGCGCCTACCCACATTGAAAGCATTGTCGCATGTCCACGCAGTTTGGAGGGTGTCGTAATTTCGCGAACTTGTCTTCCCCTGATACTAGTTGGCGAGAGTTCGTCCATAGCGTGGGGTTTCTAGCCACTGTCACACTAGACCACGATGTTATCAGCAGGTGCGCACAGCGGCACTCCGTCCAAAGCGATTTATTCTATGCTATTCCTCACATTTTGTGCCTACAGAAAGTCATCCAATAAGCGGAGTATCAAGGAGGTTGAACCATAGAAAAATTACATTCAAATGTTTTTAAACCTCTCCCTCGTTTTTATCAGGCCAAATGCCGCATTGCATCTTCACACCGGAGGGACTCCAACCACGCCGCCGCGTGAAACTTGATCCTTCGATATGGCCATTGCTCGATCTCTATTGACCCGTCATCCAAGCGAATGACGCTCCAGACACTCTCGTCGATACGCACAATCTGTACGTTAGAGAAGCCGTGCTCGATCACGCTGATGACGGAGCGTATCGGGAAGTTTATCATACCAACAAACGTGAGAAGGGGTGGGATTCCGGGACGCAATTGCTATAATGGAACATATCAATGCTGCTGGCACTTCTTTTCAATGACGGGCATCCCCAACTCACGTTCATGAAAACAAGAAGGTCCTCTGCAGGCGGTACCGTGATCTCCATAGTGAGCGCACGAACACTCCGCGGAATCAGCCACCCTGCTAGCGAAGGAGAAAGATCTCTGGGATAAGTTATACAAAGACTGCGGAGGTTTGATAGAGAAGGTAGTACACCCCAAGCAGACGCGTCAAAGCCAATGCGACGATGGTCTGCACTGGGCATGATGAGGTGGAACGAGTGAAGATGTTTGCGATCTCTCAAGAATTCCGAGATAGCAGGCACGAGGTCCCGGTCCGTGACATGTCGATGCAGACTGACAATCTTGAGAGCAAAGTGCCTCAGGAACGGAAGCGAGGACCGATACATGCGGAACGTCGCTGATGGAGTGCACTCCAGAATACCTGACAACGTTAGTGACTCTAGCTGGTGGCCAGTTGACAAGATCTCTGAAAAGACCTGGCTATCTACGGAAAAACAGCCTTCGAACTCGATGGTCGTCAAGTGGCGGACGGAGATGGCATCCGTCGGGAATGTCCAGTTTGTGTTCTTGATAACCAGCGAGCGCAAGTTGTCATGACTCTGAGATATGAATTTATGGGTAGATGTGCCACTCCCTCCCTCGGCGCTGATGGAAAAATGTGTGATGTGCTTGAACGGGGGGATGTCAATGTCCCCTGAACGATTAACGGGGCTATGTAGAACGGGAACATTTAGACCGGGTTGGGGAAAAAGGGAAGCTAAACAACACACTTAATAGACAGGCAGTACAGACGATGGTTCGAGGCACACATCGTTTCAAGCATGCGGGTGATTAATTCCTTGTTGCCTGAGCAATGCGCACTGCGAAGGTTGCAGAGCTTAGGCAAAGAATTTATTAACATTCCTAGGAGGGATTGAGACATAGTAGCATTGAAGAATGACCACACACCAGTCTGGAAAGCCAACGTATGTGACGCGTCGGAAACAACGGCATATACGCTTAAGCTCCTGACCTGCAAGGCAAATACGGGATCCACGAGAATGCGGGTAAGAATGTCTGCACTTCGCTGGTAGTGCCAGGCGTCGAGCTCCTGCTCCTCGTGGCCGCCATGGACACCCCTGTATCTGTTCTCAACTCTGGAGAGATCCGGCGACGCCGTGAAATGTAAATCGATCTCGCGGAAAATAAGCTGACTTGCGATGCGAGAAAGTGCATGCGGAACTAATAAAAGAGACTTCAGATCACGCTTGGGAAGACAGAGAGCAATTTCTCTCCAGACTTCAGCCGAAAAACGAGGCGGACCATCGGGTTCCCTAACAAGCTTGACAGTGTTTACTAAAGGGCCATCATATAAAATGATAAACGTACCATTTCTTGTCGCAAATGTTCAGATTGTATTATAGCCTTAACATCTTGATTTGCGGGATCGGAACATAGCACGGACAGCAAATCTGAAAGACAGTGATGTCAGCACCTTGCAAGGAACCTTAGGCCTTAGTAAGGGTATGAGCAAACTTGACCTTGTTGTGCGGAAGTACGGTACCCAGCTGCCAAGCGAGTTTTGGCACGTAACAGAAGACCTCTTGCAACATCTGCTGGTGGAACACCTGAGACCTGGAGAAACGATTGAACAGCGTTCTCCATGACAATTCGGGACCTTTGTGATACACCATCAAATCTATATTTTTATAAGTGGGGTAATTGGAGGACACGTACCCTTCGGGCGGTAAATGCTGCAAGGCGTGGAGCAGAACATCAGCCTTTTGAGTATCGGATAGACACCCTGTCACATCGCGGATGCTGGCATCAAGAATGCGAGGATTGAAAACATTCATGAGGACTTCAACTATCGCTCCGCTGGTATGAAGTAAAAATGTGGGGGTTTGAGTGCGGCCCAAAGGATTGTGTGGTAACTATGTTATACACTCATTTTCGTGATTCTAGAACCATGCTCGCACGATAGGAGACCCGACTCAGCCGATTGGTAGTCTCGACTGAACGTTTTGGGAAGTCGCTCCCATCTGTACCATAGATGGGATTAATATTGACCCAGACTTGAAAATTCTTGAAACCGCACCTCTAGCCTTACGAATGGGTTGCCTGTGGTTGGTTAGTGGAAAAGGCACAAAGCTGTGGCTGTGCTGCTTTTCCAACCGGCTGTCGGGGTCTAGACTCTAGGCTACAATTTTGTTGGACGCGTTGTTTCAAAGAAACGCGCGGATGGGCCGCAAGCTCTTACCATGTCTTCATCCTCATCTGTCACTCCAGTGTATAGTGCAAGCGTGCTAGTTGGAGAACTTGGACGTCCACAGATTCTAGGAAGGACGCGCGCTTTCAGGCTGGACCTTTACATACCGGCGGACCTTCACGCGCACACCGCACGCATGAAGATGAAGGAGCATTATCTATCCACAGACACGTTGATTCATCATGAAGACCTATGGGAAGCGCTCATACGATACATGCGATCGTCTGGATTGATAGCTGGACGACGGACGTAGACGCGCTCCTCAAGCGAATTTCGAATAGACATGTCCCAAAATGCTTCCGTCAGGACTCAGGACAGCAATCAAATGTTACGATAACCCCAGCCATTCAACCCATCCCAATCGAGCAGGGACAAATCCTCGAGGCCCCTTATCGTATTGGCGCATGGCTTCGAAGGTGTCGCAGAAGGCAAATGGGTCATGTCATGCGCCCACATACATTGGCGCCCAGAGTGAGTGAGTATAAAAACAATTCATCACATGTAAACTCGAGGCCACAACCCTCTAGCACTCCACGATGTCGAATCATCAAGCGCTCGTTGAAGCGCTCTTGATGAAATCATTACTTGGCTACGAGCTCGTTGATACGAAGTTCCACCTATTTTCAGGCCGTTCAGCACATCCACGTAAAGTCACTCGGCTCCAAGCCTTGTCTGCCAACGACATTGTTCTGACAGCACGCTCCGAATTTTTCGCCGAATGTAAGTTAATTTTTCCCTGTGAAGGTAGTGAGCTCGCTTATCAGCGTTGACAGTATTGTCTGGAACGGGATCACCTGATGCCACGTTTGTCGATTTCGACGGTGGCTCGGCATACGAGGATGGCGTGGCTCTTGACGATTATGGTTACGATTCTGACAGCGATCTTGAAGAGGAAGAAGAGAAAGAAGCTATTCAAACGCCGGACAGCGACGAAACTGTCGTCCACAAGGGTAAGTAATTCAAATGAAGATCAGCAACGTAGATTCTGACGTCTCTTGCAAGGAAACACAAGTGAATCAGATGACGATGACGACGATGATTTACTTTTCGTAGCGGATGCTAGGTCCGAAATCGACTCAACAGATGGTGATCGCATCTTAGCCAGCGCATCACAAGCTCCGATGCCTATCACTTCTGCCCCAATTCAACATAAACTATCAGTTGTCAACTGCCGGAACATACTGGTACGAGACACAGCCTTCAGGACGTAAGTAAGATGCTGTCATATTGGTGGCAGGCCTTTGATTTTGTGTATGCAGGTGGAAAGCGCTCTTGCTGTATTTGTATACCAACAAGATCATCTTCTCCCCACTCAAGTCTCAGGGACAGCCCAGAGCCAATGTGGAGGCCCCCGACCCTAGCACATTGTGGCCTTGCTCACCAAAGTCGATGTATCGTTTAGCGTGCAAGGTTCGAGTAACTTTTCCTGGTGCTCTCCAGGTATACTAAATACACAATTGTCAGGTTCGACTTGACAGTCTTCGTGACCAAGCTTTCTATGCAATACGCAGTAGTCTAAATGCAGGAAATATTCTTCAAGAACTTTCTTCTTCATTGACATCCAAGTTGGTTCGCTTTTTGATCAGGGCATAGCGCAGTATTAACTGGCTTCGCGGTATCAGGTATCCCGCAATCCTGCAGATGCAAGTAGACATCCTACTCCAGCACATTGCGTCCGTCGACGTCATCCAAAATATGCCTTCGCTGGCCAGGAGGATCGCTGACTCGCAAATACCCCATGGTGCTGACATTATGATTGATTTGTACCGGAAAATGCTGCTGCAGTACCATCCTCAGGCGCTTGCGCTTGCAGAAGCGCCAACTGAGAGGGAGTCGCCTCGGTCAGATGGTGGACTTTCATGTCGTGGAATACCTAGCACTCCCCCACCACCAGCGTCATTCATGAACGATACTTCCCCGCCACCGGCGCCATTCATGGACGACACTTCCCCGCCACCGGACGATACTCCCCCACCACCAGCGCCGAAGACCACTACTCCAACACGTTACAGGAAGAAGAGGCCTTATATATATTAATAGCGGCATCTTTCGTTCTTTCATTCTTTCGTCGAAGTACTACATGAACAAGGTGTCACAGGGTGTCATTTGGATTGTGTGGATTATGTCTACAATTTCTGTTTGATTTGTATGCCTGGAATACAGTATTTCCCTTCTTACTGCATGCAAATCGTCGCAATTGCGAGCCACAGGCAACTACGGAAGAACGATGACAGCACGTACACCCAGCCAGTTAAACACGGAAGGATCACCTTCCTGTGTGATGGTTGACATTACTGATAGACTCATCATCTGGATGAGCCTGCTCGAGCTTCTTTGCGCGCGATTGTAAACTCGTGACCAGCCGCCTCACACAACGAAGTGTGAGTGCGTAATACAGTGGCTTGTCGACACATCGGGCCTTGTCAGACGATTAACCACTGCACTCCCCTTTGCCCGCGGCGATCTGGTTCGAGACTATTAATGTAACTCACAGACTGATGATAACGCAAGATTCCCTACGAAGTCCTGGTAATCCACATCCTCAACTCTTGTCAGTTTGGTGATGATTCGGAATACCGATTGACCTATGAAGAAAGACAGACAGGGTCGTACTCCAACCATTCAAGAAGGATGGCAGTCGATGTCTGTCTCGCCTGCCTTCTCGAATGATCTGAGTACGCGAGCCTACTGTGGATCATACTTGAAATGAACGACCCGAGACATGGAGCCAATTGACCGGTCGAGCTCGGTCCTGCTACTAGCTTGGTGATTAATCAGCATCCCGGTCGTGATTTTTAGATTGCCTTCATAGGTTCAGTGAAATAATAGACCGACATAATTCACTCGGGGGTCCGTTGGGTGTCACCGAACGTCATCAATAATGAGTTATTAAGGTGTTCAGGTCGGTCAAGTGCTTATCCTGTGGTACGGCGGAGACATGTATCTGAATCATGGGTATAGGGGTTGTGAGTATGTGCATACCAAGTCGATCTGGTGCTGCGAGAGCCAATTTCTGTTGGTACAATTAGTACGATATATGATACGCTAGTCTACTAACTACGCAATGTTTGTTAACCTTGAACCTTGGAAGAAACGCGTGGATGGGCCTCAAACTCTTACTATGTATCTCTTGATATATGATCACTCCAGTGATCAGTGTAAGTACGCTAGTTGGAGAACTTGGAGTGCACAGATTCTAGGAAGGATGCGTGCTTCCAGGCTGGACTCCAATCTTCCCTTCGGCTATCCTGATTTTCAATGTCCCCTAGCTCGTCTTCCTCGCCAGGTTCGTCATCATTCGGACCGACCACTGGCAAAGGTCCATGTCCATGTCCGAAAGGTTTCACCACAAGGTAAGTAGGTGTTTGTTCCTTTCTATGGTCATTCATACATATGTCCTGTCCTTGCAAGCCAGCGCAACTTCACATTGAGCTTCGATGCCATTCTGGAAAGTATGGCTGTCACTAGGTCACGGTAAATACTCACCTAGAGGTAATTCAAGTTAAGCATCATTCGACTACTCGAACTTCTCTCGAGTGCCTACTCACCTCATGACCTTCCACAGTACAACTCCATCAATACTCGATGTGCTGCACTGTGATGGTCTGGAAAGTGCTTCAAGCTCTGCAGAATATGATAGGTGATCGTGGCTTCCCTGAATAGTGAGCATAGTATCAGTACTATGACGATGTCACCCGGAATCGTTGACTGACTATAGCCATAGAGCAATGTGAGCACAGTGCATCAAACACTACGCAGAACGCACTTGAAATTTCGGTTATCTACCGGGAGGGACGTAGGTGCCCGTATAAGTTCAATGTTTATGAATCCTTGTCGACTCTGCTCGGAGTCCCAGGCTCTCCAGCTATGAGGCTTCGGGGGCACTCCGAAAGCTTGTTCTCACGAATGCATAGCCACAGCATCAGATCAGAGAACTAATTCGTCACGGTGGTATGACTCGGATTAGTATCACCATATCTTCCCAACCAGAAGCCATGGGCGGGAGGAGTTCTGGGATAATTGATTGAATTTATTCATATTTCGCGTCACGTTCTTCCGTGACTTCTAGAACCACTCTTCGAGTTCCTTGTACTCCCGGCATGTCATTTGCCATCTAAGCGCGCACATTCATGATTCAGAGTACAAAGGCATCGAAACAGCATTCAAACCGGCCATTCAAATATACTCACTGTTTGATCTCAAGCTCTACTAGTTCGCGCTGATGGTATCGCTCGTCATCTCGAGACGGTCTTCCTCTTTACAAAAAATGATACCAGAACCACTCTGATGCCTGTCGTATGTGATAACCATTGCGCGTCTTGACCCTTCCTCAATTACACATTTCAGACCATATTCGCGTTGCCTGCGACTCCCAGGCATGACCCCACCCATGATTGTCATGCTGTTTTGTGGATATGGTTGCACTTATTCAACGTTGCGAACTAGATCGAGGATCCGGAGGGGAAACGCAAGAACAAGCCCTCTCTTCCGAATCCTGTGGACGAATTTCTATGGACAGCGCAGCTGATATGCGCTGGGTGATGAGACAATCTGCTTGCTGCTATTGCTGTGGTACGGCACTCAGGCTCTGTTGGCCAGCATCAGTATCGCAGTGTTGACAATATGGTACAACGAGCTGCACGGTGACAAATTGGGATTGTCGAAGAACGTTCTCACAGCCATCTTCTATGGGTGTCTGGAGGTCAGAGGAATTGTTACTGCCGGTAAATATATTCCGTTGCAGACAATCCATCATTTTGCTCACCAAGTGTACAGGTCCTCGCAACTCGTACATCGATAAGGCTGGCAGTCGCACTTAGCTCGACAGCTTTCGCAACTACGCTTTACGCACAAGACTTCAAGGATGAAGAAGGCGATCGCCTCCCAATCTTCCCTGGGGCTACACGCTTTTCCATGATGTTCAGCATCCCCCTCTGGTCATTTGGTTTGAGCCGTATCTGTAAGATAGATTCGCTCTCTACCACTGCATTTGCAATTTATGTTGTTTTTGAGGGGACTTGATATACTATAATGTTCACTCAGCGGCGTGTCGGACTTACATAATCCTATAACTCGACTTAAAAATCGTTCATGGGTAAGCTCAAATTTTATTCCCGTACACCGACTACCAACTTAAGTTGACGCTTGAGAGCATCGTCCAGGTCTCTTTGGTGTACCTGCAGGCATGGGAACTAACGGGCTCTACGTGATCCGCTATCGGAACATGTATTTCGAATCACACCACTATTCTGATGGTTATCCAGAAGGCCTTGGCTTACAGGTCCTTCAGTTGATACGACAGCCCAATGGCATCGCGATCTATCGGCAGGAGTTTGGAGAGATGCTGGACGGGTTGAAGAGCCCTTCGGATTGTCTATTATGGATAGAAAATGGCGACGAATTCGAGTCCCCCTCCCCGAAGCGGCCGTCAAGCGATTGGCTCTGGTATTACGAGATCGATCTTGATCGCAATATCTTCCACATAGAGGGGTTTCCGTTTTTTACCTTGGAATGCCTTCCAGACGATGAAGTTTTTATCCAATCCGTTACCGGATGCCTTCCAGACGATGAGACTTATACTACCGAATCCGTTTCCGCAGATCATTACGGTCACACAGCTTGCGCATTACAGTGCCCCCCCGAGCACAAGTACAAGAAGCCAGCACCACCGACCGTCGACAATTCTGAGCTCGCGACGTACCAGTCTTTGAGGTGCACTGGGTCTCAGGTGGCTTTGAGCGACCTGCTCGCCATCAGTGACATCCTGTGTCAAAACGAGCATGCTCGGGTCTCATTGCTAGAGATCATGGTCGGGCAGTGCATGCGTAACTCAGACGTTGGAAGAGAACTATACGAGATTGAGCTTGTCAATGACCACAAGCAACTCACGGACATTCAATGGTCGATTGCATTCTTCATGGCCAGCATTACGTTCGTTCCCCAGATGTTTGGCGATATGATGTGCGTTTACCACCGCGAGCCGAAAAGAAAGGAGTTCACATGGGTTCGCGAAGACACTGTTGTTTGCATCGCAACATATTTGAACGACGAGAGTTGCCTACAGGCCTCTGTGTCACGCCTGATCAACGCGATTTCGCAGCAGAAGGATAATCCTGGTTTTTACTTTGGAATCGCGTTTTCCGTCTTCCATTGTGTAGTCGTCAAAGTCGTCAAAGACGCACACACGATGACATTCAGCCATACGGACGCCCTCCAATTTTTACCATCATTCTACACGGAAACACCTTCTACGCCGGGCATCACTGCTCTCGCCCGTCTTGGCCATCGCATTGAACCCGCACTCTTCAAGCGTATCCTAGAAGTTAGCAAGCACTTGTGGCGCTTGAGCATTCTAAAGACATTGCCCGCTCCGGGAGCTGATGGTAGCCATGATGTGCCACCCAACATCATCTATCCACCGCTTCCTCTTGAGCTTTGGCTAGAGATCGCCCGTTATCTCCCCCGCTTTGATCTCATCACCTTCGGATTGATCTCAAAACTATGCCGAGAAGCAGCGTTGGTGCTACTCCGTTACCCCCATGTCTTTGGCTATCGCCTGGTCGCTGTTCCAAAGATACCCCAGTATTTGCGGGAGCGCCACCGCTCTTTGCATACTGCACGTTTTTCCGCTGTACGAGCCGACATTTTGTATGATGTGGATATTGGAATGGAGTGGAAAAATATACCATCAAAGAGGATCATCACTCCCCTCGAAGTTGGTGATCCGAGTCACTGGCTTATTGTGCACTTTTCATTAATCTGCGGATGAAAAGCCATTCGAATAGAAAGTTCTCTTGTTAGTTGTCACCTACGATTAATTGTTACACAACGATAACGCGAGTGTATGTAGATGATTGGCCATAGACATAGCCTATGATTATGATGTCTGGACAAAACAACAAGAACAGGAACGAGAATGCAAGCGCAGAAGTAGCAGACCAAGTACGCCCGCGTGATAAAAAGCCACTTTGCCTCGACGCGGCCGTTGCAAATATCAATGAAAAGAGGATAGGACGTGCCGAAAAAATTCTTGGAAAGAAAAGGAAATTTGGTTATCTAGGCGCGAGGCCGTTAAAAAAATCATGATTGTCATAGATGCGCGGGGAACATATGCTGTGATGGGAGTCACCCGCGCCTTCCTAAGGTGGAGGAGGATGCATGTGAGAAATGATACCCGATGCGAAAGATGCGGTAGGGAGCGATTACAATACATACGAGCTTATTGCCACAGGAAGGGGCACGTTCTGGCTCAGCCAGGGGTTGTAAGCTCGGCAGCCATAGAGCCTCAGCCAAAGGCCTGGTGCGCTGAGTGGTGTTGAACCGATTTTGAGTGTATGGTGAACGCACTCCCAGTGAGAACATCATAAACCAGCAAGTGACCGATTTTACGAAAACTAAAGGATCGTACAAGGTTAGGCAAACCAGGCACAGTTTTTGCAATGAGTTCAAGAAGGTACTTCGGGCGCATGTACGCATCCGATGTTCTGAGTGAATAGTAAGATGCTTCAAGGCTGCATTGCCTTCATCAACATCCATGGAGATATCCACATCGTCAATCCTCTCACACGCCCGGATACGGTACACATGCGCTCTCCAGCGACACGCAGCCACATCACAACACAACGCACAGCGTTAGCAAGGATGGCGAGGACCTCATGTAGAAAATGGCCAGTCCGTGTGAAGCCTGCGCACTCAGCGACCTGGGGGACACGTCTAGGGCGCTTCGTCGGAAAGTTCCGGGTGGTCAATGGTCTATCTGCCTCTCAGGGGAGCACAAAAATGTCATCGCCGGATGTCGGCTCCATCTGTAGCAGTCCCTGCACCATATATATCAGCACCCTCTTTGCTGCAGTACGACACTATGGGGCACTTACCCTCGCCACATCGGCTTACCTGCATTGCCGTTGCCATCACTCTGACAGGTTGTGCCACAGCGAGACGGCAACACCACAACTTGGACAATGCAATCAACCACAGCTCTCATCGACTTTAACCTCAACACTTGACAGCCGTAGAGCATACAATGGTGTTGGCGGGCAGGATATAGGCAAATGCGGAGGAGGCGGGAAATGTAAAGGCGGGAATCAAGGCGGCGGGCAGGAGTGAAAGGCGGGAACTAAGACCGCGGGATATGATGGTAGGCGGGATTACAAATAATTAACGATTCAGCGGCGGACTGCCCGAACTTACCGTGCACCCGGCACTTTCCGAACAACCACTGGCAGTCTGCAGCTGTCTGCAGACGTCTCTCCCAGACTTTGTCACAGAATCTGCGTAGACTTCACACAGACCAACCGAATCCCGCACTTTCTGACAATATGGCCCACGCACGCTGCACGCGTGAAGACGAGGGAGGTGTTACCCAATTCCAGACACGCTGCCAGTGGCTCATCCTCCAGATTCTCATAAAGACCTACTTGTGGTGGGAAGCGCTCATATGCGATGTCGATACATGCCAATCGTCCAGGATATCTGGACGTAGACGCGCTCGTTAAGCGAGTTTCGAATGTACATGTCCCAATTGATTTGTACCAGAAAATGCTACTGCAGTACCATCCTCGGGCGCTTGCAAACGCGCCAACAGAGAACCGACCCCTCCTTAGCCAGATGGCGAACTTGAATACCGCGAAATGTCCAGCACACCCCCACCGCTGGCGCCTCGCAAAATAGCGCCAATACCCAGCATTCCCCCTTCACATGTAGCAGTGCCTGAGCCAGGTACCTGACGAGTAAAATGGGGGGTGGAAAGAAGTATAGTTCGAAAAACGTATTAAAACATCAAAAATGTGGGCGATTCACCACTACCCTTTGCCCACGGAGAGCTGGTTCGAGACTACGAATGCAATTTGGAGGGTGATAACCTCCACCAAGTTCTGGTAATTCATATCGCCAGCTCTTGTCATTGTGCAGTCAACTATCCATAGTATGTCAATTAACCATGATGTGGAATGGGCCTATTAAGAAAGGACGACTGGTAGGGCCGTACTCACTGTCAAACCTCTTAAGAAGGGTGCAGTTTGAGCTACACGTGAACCTGAGAACATTTAGCTCAAACTAGTGCTTACTAATCGAGTGATCGCGTAACTAAGACGCGTCCCGATACACGCGTCTTTCATCTCGCTTTCTTTACGCGCTCACTCTCTCGTTTTTCTTAAGTGAGAACTCGACACCTTATTGTTATTCCGTACAGATCTGGCCGTTACTAGACATGACCAATATCGTGTCTCGTTCTGGTTTGCCAGGGGGCGTTGGCGGAAAAAGTACTGCAGCGCTCGTCCCAAACACTGACGCGGATGTCGTAGACGTCGACAGAATCGCAGAAAGCCTCGGTAGGCCAAGGTCCCGACGGGAATTATCCCCGAGGGATCTGATCCAGAGAGAAAATGACGCGCGTACAGCTCGTAACAGCGAACGTGCAGATCAGAGAGACACGACTTCGGGTACTGTATCCGATGACGAGCTTATGCTCGATGTCCCGAGCCTCGACCCGCGTTCCTTGCCTGATCCGGGGCCTATTGACACCAATACCCCATTAATCAACGCATATAGGGCGGTTAACGCGCTTACACCGCATTCTCGATCAGCCTTCGACTCTCTCATGGTGGAACGTCATCAGGACGTACAAGCTCCTACTTCTGCACCCCCAGCGGTGTCCAGCACCACATCTACGGTCAAACAACTCGCATACAATGACGATGAGATCAAGATGGTTTCATCCATAGACGACATTTTTGAAATCCCACGCGTGATCATTAATCTTGCAGACTCAAAAATGCACGTGCCTCTCACGCTCTTAACGGCAGAAGCCATGGAGAAGATTCATAATGATCCCTCGTGCATCATTATGAAAAAGGGTCTCGTTCTAGACGATCCCAAGAAGTCGGTAATGGACGCCTCGGGCTTCCCTCCGGAATCATCCTTGTCTCCTGCGCAGTTCTACGAAGCTTACGAAAACTTCATGGAGCTACTTAACCACATCGCAGGCGCAGCCATCAAGGAGAAGTTCAGGAAGCACCGACTGTTCTGTCTCTCCCGCAAGAGGTTTGAAGAGAACTTCACGGCTGTGCTCACGTTCGACATCGAGACTCGCCGCATATTTTTCAACACCAAGTCCTTCTTGACTGAAGCAGCTTACGAACGTCGTTGGAACGACACGCTGACGAAGATCTCGAGGGATAAGTCCGACGAGGCAGCTGCTAACGCCAACAGAGAGCTCAATAGGCTCACCGCTTTAGCATCCCGCCTCGAAGGCTCTAGCGGCGGCAATGGGAACCGTTACCATCCGTACCAGAGCGCAGTCAAACCAAGATCAGACGCCCCAGCCCCATCGTCCTCTGATGGAAAGCCCTTTCGAAGGGGCAAAGGGGCCTCCTCCGACGGACCCCTTTGCCTCCTCTGCGGTCGGAACGGCCACAAAGCCAGTGACTGTACCTATACACACTCAGCCAAGAACGCTCCGCTCGTCTGCGTATGGCAGGACAAGATCATTCTCAAGTCATCCTCCGCCATCGTCTGCATCTCACACAACATCGGGCGTTGCATCCCGGGCAAGCACGGAGCAGACATCATCCACGTCTGCTCCGTCTGCGGCAGCAAATCACACGCCGCTTCAGCCAAACTGTGCTGATGACATCCTGCACCGCGTCGTCACACCGTACAGTGCTGACGCCTTCGAGAGACTCTTACTCAAGTTCAACCTTACATCTCAATACCCTGACCTCGCGCATAACATCAGACACGGTTTTCCCATTGGCAACATGCCAGTTCTCACCCGCTCGTACACTCCACCTAACCACAAATCAGCTTTAGATAACCCAGACGTCATCCGTTCATACCTAGAAGAAGAAGTCACACTCAATCGCATGTCAGGACCGTTTTCAGCAGCTCAAGTAGAAGCCAAACTGGGGGGCTTCTTTGTCTCCTCCCCGCTTGGCCTAGTGGAGAAAGCCGGCTCGCCCGGAAAATTTCGCATCATTAGGGACCTCTCATACATCAACAAGGAAGATGGATATTCAGTCAACAAGCACCTCGACGCTGACGACTTCCCAACCGCCTGGGGCACAGCAGCACAAGTAGCAGAGATCGTAAGTGTCTTCGTTTGCCTCGTGCGGTGTCGCCCGCCTCTTCTCCCCTTCTCTTGCGAAGCTGGGCGCATATATGCGCCCAGCTAAGCTCTTTACTTGTGCGGTGTCGTCCGCCTCTTTACGTTGCGCGGTGTCGTCCGCCTCTTCCGTTGTGCGGTGTCGCCCGCCTCTTTCTTTGCCAGCGAGGCACTCGTTTGAGCCTCGCTGAGCTCTTTATCTCGTGTGAGGCCCCGTAGCGCGCCATCAACTCTTTTTCGCGTCGAAGGACGCACGGTATTATGTCATAGCACATACTTACCAGCCAACAGGTGGCTACCGCTCCGCTCGGGTCGCAAGCTGCAACGCTTGACATAGAAGCCGCCTATCGCACCGTGCCTGTATGGCCGCCGCACAAGAGGTTTCTAGTTGTCGGTTTTGACGGTTCGTTTTGGGTTGATCATAATTTTCCTTTCGGCCTCACGACCGCCGGTGGCGTTCAAGGCCACATAGCAGACGCTACTGTAGACATTCTCCACTGTATGGACATCACTCCCATAAAAAAATGGGTCGACGACCACTCCATCTTTCGTTTCCCCGTAGCGGGCGGCGTCATCGACGCAAATGGCCTCTTCACACCGTACGAGTACCTATTCGACCTCTTAGACGTGTTCACAGCAACGAGCCCTCTGGGCGTACCATGGCACCCAGAGAAGTGCGCCGACTTCGACACCATCTTCACGTACCTTGGCTTCCTCTGGGACCTCATCGAGCGGTCGGTGTCTCTGCCTGAGCCCAAACGTCTCAAATACCTCGCTAAGCTGGAGAGCGTTCTGCTAGCTCTGTCCACGTCACCATTCATGTCGTACAAGGACGCCATGAGCATTAACGGAACACTATCACATGTCGCCTTCGTCATTCCTCACGGTAGGGCATACCTGTCCAACCTCTGCCGCTTCATTTCCCAGTTCCCACCAGACTCTCGTTTCACGCGCAGAAAGCCACCGCCATCAGTGCTCTCAGACCTGAAGTGGTGGAGATCCACGCTATCTCGACCACCTCCTGCACGTCACCTCACGCCCAGAGGTCCACCTCAAGACATAGACCTTTGGGTCGACGCCTCAACAGACTGGGGTATTGGCCTCGTCCTGGGCGAGAAGTGGAGCGCATGGCGTATCACAGCGGGCTGGAAAGGAGAAGGACGTGACATCGGATGGCTCGAGGCCATCGCCGTCGAGCTGGCGGTGATCACACTACTCACCTTCGGCTGGAAGGATCGGGCTGTCCTGATCCACTCAGACAACCAAGGAATCATTGGGGCCTTCAAGCACGGTCGGAGCAGGAACTTCCAGGTTAACTCTTGCATCCGCCGCGTGGAGGCCATTGCAATGGACTCTAACATGCTTTATCATTTGACTTACGTCGAGTCGCTCACGAACAAGGCAGACCCCGTTTCTCGTGGCGAGACGGGTCCAGCGAGCACTCGTCTACCCATAATCCAGCTGCCCCCAGAGCTGGAACCCTTCATCCTTCCTCATGTCTGACGCCCCTTCGTCAGAGTCAGCCGACGCTGACATGGTGACAGCCTTGGTCCGTCTTCGGAACGCTTTGAAGAAGCCACCCGAAATCGGAGTGCCGCCCACCGCTGCTCACAAGATCCCTAAGCCCCGTAAACCTAAACCAGCTAATATCATCGCACCGTCTACCTTCCGTCCTCACGTTCTTGCACGCGACAGGGTTCGCCTCTGGTCTGCGCCTCATTCAACTTCATTCCATTCGAATCTTCTGAACGATCTTCCACTCGCGACAGCATCACGCCTCCTCGACGTCCTCTTAATTTCAGTAGAGCCAAAGACTAGGGAGAACTATGGAGCAGGCCTCCTAAGGTTTCACCAATTCTGCGACTCCATCTCTATTCCCGAGGACCGTCGCCTTCCAGCATCAGAATACATTATAGCAGCATTCATATCTTCTTGGGCCGGTCGCGTAGCAGAAACGACCGCAGACAACTGGCTCGCGGGACTTCACTTCTGGCATCAACTCAACGGCGCGCAGTGGCATGGTCACGCTATAGTTCGCAGGGCTAAACAAGGTCTGGCTAAAGTGGTCCCAGACACTTCTAAGCGTCCCCGCAGACCTCCAGTCTCTCTGGACCACATGCACATGCTCTTCCGTCATCTTGACCTCTCCAACTCTTTCGACGCCGCTGTTTATGGCGTAGCCAGTATCGCTTTTTGGTCTTGCTGCAGGTGCGACACTCGCATGGTCCTTGTTGACCGTTCACTGACTCGTTTCACAGACTCGGTGAACTTATCATTCCTTCCCTTCACGGCTTCGACGCCTCTCGCCACGTATCACGCTCCGCACCAATCACTCATCGCGCAACCGACGGCGGTGTCAAGTTCGCCTCCCTGCGCATTCCGTGGTCTAAAACCACACAAGGAGAAGGTGACGCAGTGTCTATAACGAGGATCGACGATCCCACAAATCCCTACGACGCTCTCATGCACCACTTGTCAGCCAACTCTTCAGTACCATCCTTCGCCCCGCTCTTCGCATTTGAAACAGACTCGGGTTGGGCACCACTCACCAGGCCTTGGTTCATAACGAGATGTAATGACGTATGGAGAGCGTCGGGGTTGGACACACTTACAGGTCATTGCTTCCGCATCGGGGGGGCTACTGAACTGCTACTCCGCGGGAACCCACCGGATATTGTAGCTGCCCAGGGTCGCTGGAAATCGAGATCGTTTATGGACTACTGGCGACGCATTGACTCCATCATCCCCACTTTTACTTCCAGTTCACTGCAGGACTCACGTTTCTCTCTTGTTAGAGCTTCAATGGACTCATACGAACGTAGATATCGTTAGACAATGAATATTTTCTCACTCGCACTCATGCGCTCGCGTTATTTCGCAAGTCTTCGCCAGTTGGGGTGTCGGTGTTTTCTGCACGACTTTGTGTAAGCACTTGCTCATTGTGGGTTGTGTCGTGCTTTAGAAAACTCCTCAAAAACTCATGCCTCACACTCGAGGTTTCATGCTGGCTCTCATCCGCTGGTCGATGTTTTCGCGCTCTCCATCCCGCGTGCATTCGACCTCTTTTCGCTTCGCCCGACAATGATCTCAATTGCCGCCGAACTCAGCGGATATTCTTGTCAGCGTGACCCGGCAAAAGCCGAAGCAGGCCACGACCGGAAAACCCCACCCCAACTGACGAAACTCGTGTCGATGTTGTTCGCACCTAGTCTCCAACTATCTAAGTCAGATACTCAGTCTCATCTGACTCAGATCTGTGCGCAAAATAGACTGATTCACTCGCCTGTCGTACAACGGCACAAGTCTATTTTGCAGAACCTTAGTTAGTTACACTAACGACACTTAGTAAGCAAGAGCACGGGAGACTATATTTGAGATGAACAATCCAAAATATGGAGCCAATTGACCCGTCGAGCTGTACAGTCGGTAACGTAACGAAGGTCTAGACTCTGATTAGAGTGCCTATCGGTACTTGGTCTGCACCCGGCCTGCTACCCGCAGTGAGCCTCTACATGCTTATTGACACACTCATTACTGAATACAGAGTACTCACTACGCGACGTTAGAAGTTGAAAGAAACTGCCGAAATGATGGGCTTCAAACTCTTCCCGCCCCGGTGATATGCGAACACACGGCTAGTCACTTGCACATAGTCACTTGCACAGATTCTAGGAAGGAAATGTACTTTGACTTTCCAGCCTAGACCCTTACAACTTCCCAATCAGTTCGCAATTGCCACTGGAAGACCTTCGCGCAGATTTCGAATGAAGCGTTATCTATGTATCAATTTAAGACACGCTGATTCCGAATCACCCTCCAGATTCGCATAAGGGTCTACTTAGGGTCCATCTGCAGGGAAGCATTCGTATGTGGTATCCCTACACGCATTTTCTGCATTGATGTCTTAACATAGATCCACTCGTCACGCGATACTTCGAATTTAGGTGTGAATGTTTTTGTAGCAACGACAATCAAGGATTCAGTGACATTGGCTGCTTGGACCTACGTACTACCCCAATCGACCATGGGCGGATCCCCCGAGCTTCGCTCTTACCACAATATTAATTGTGTTGACGTGGCTTCGAAGGTGCCGCACATCGGTCGCAGATTCACGCAGAAGGCGGCAACACGGTGGTCATGCCGTACGCACAGATACATTAGCATCCAGAGTGAATATAAAAGCATTGGTTCTTGGACTTCTTCACATGTACGCTCGAGCCCACAACTCTCAAGCATTCTATTATGACGGATCATCGAGCGCTCGTTGAAGCGCTTTTGATGAAATTATTGCTCGGCCAAGAGCTCATTGATACGAAGTTCCACCTATTTTCAGGCCGCTCAGCACATCAGCGTAGAGTCACCCGACTCCAAGCCCTATCCGCCAACGATGTTGTTCTAACAGCGCGCTGTAATTTTTTTGCCGAAAGTAAGCTGTTTTTCGTACACGAAGGTGGCGATCTTGCTTATCGGAGTTGACAGTATCGTCCAGAGCGGGATCACCTGACACCACGTTTGTTGACTTCGACGGTAGCTCAGCATTCGAGGATGGCATAGCGCTTGATGACTATGGATACGCATCTGACAGCGATCTTGATGATGAAGAAGAGGAAAAAGCTGGTCAGATGCCCCTCAGCGAAGACACTGCCGTCCTCAGCGAATCAGACGATGACGACGATGACGACGACGACATACTGATTGTTGCGGATATTAGGTCTGAAATAGACACCATAGCTAGTCTACCACAAGCAGCGACGTCTACTGCCTCTGCCCCGATTCATCATAAATCACAAGTTATCAACTGCCGGAACATACTGGTGCGAGACACAGCATTCAGGACGTAAGTACATACTTGTCACATCACAATGGTGGCGGGCCTTTGATTTTGTATATGCACAGATTGAAGGCGCTCTTGCTGTATCTGTATACGGACAAGATCGTCTTCTCCCGACTCAAGTCCCAGGGACCACTCGGAGTTGACGTAGAGGCCCCTAACCATAACATGTGGCCTTGCTCACCGAAGTCGATGTATCGTTTGGCGTCCAAGGTTTGAGTACACTTACCTGGTGCTCTCCACGTATACTAATACACAATTGTCAGGTTCGACTTGACAGTCTTCGTGACCAAGCTTTCTGTGTAATACGCAGTAGTCTGGATGCAGGAAATATTCTTCAAGAACTTTCTTCTTCATTGACATCCAAGTTGGTTCACTTTTGATCAGGTCATAGCGCAGTATTAACCAGCTTCGCGGTATCAGGTATCCCGCAATCCTGCAGATGCAAGTAGAAGTACTGCTCCAGCACATCGCGTCTGTCAACGTTATCCAGAATATCCCTGTGCTGGTCAAGAAGATCGCTGACTCGCGATTGCCCCATGGAGCAGACATCATCATTAATTTGTACCAGAAATTCCTCCTACAGTACCACCCTTCCGCGCTTGCACTTGCAAATCCACCGCCTCCGAATTCTCAGGTTACTACTGACGATGCCTCGAGAAGCACTCCCAAAAAAGTTATGAAGAAGAAAAAGTAGAATCATACCAAAGTGTACACTGTAAATCGCGTCATATCTATGAATCTTGCGGCCAGTGCTCAATTAATTCAATTCGTATATATATACTTAACAAAGTCCGCCACAAGTTCGAGCCGCCTACTCCAGAATGGTGCCGACTGCATGTACTTACTTACACACATGCAGTCAAACGGAAGGGTCACCTGCCTGCATGATATGTCGGACTATGGTCTCATCGGAATGAGCCAGCTTAGCTGACAAACTTTAAGCTTTTAAACTTTCTACTGATGACAAAGCATTTCGATCGTGATCGTTTTGCAGTCTGAGATACTCTCTGTCCGAGTCCATTGGTCCAAACTGAAAGCTTGCATTCATGATCAGACGTGATGACGATGGCTTCTTCGACACGCACATTAAAACCTGGGCTCGTCGCCCATTCCTCTCTTACCTTCCACCAACAACCTGACACACCTACAAGATGAAGTTTACTACTACTGCCACCATCTGTGCACTTTTCGTCGAAGCAGTTGTCGGGTCAGCCACTCCTCCATCTAGCGCTCGTTCTAACATAGGCCGCACACATCGCATTGCCCTTAACTCAAGACTATCCGCTGCTAACGGCTCCAAAGTCTTCGATTCGAGGACTGTGCGGGAACAGCTGCAATTTGTATCTCGGTATGTTTGGGACTCTTTTATTCTCATTCACCAAATTCATCAGCCTGACGTGAACTAGTAAGTACAGCGCCACTATGGGGGCTTACGAACGGAACACTGGGTCTCGCCATCCGCTGAATGGTCGCTATAACGCTCGCTCGGTGGCAAAGCGGACCACGAATGGAAACGTGTCCCTTACGAACTACGATGCAGACCTTTGGTACGGCGATATCGAGGTGGGCACGCCCCCTCAAACGTTCACAAGTTCGTTTCATCGATTCTGCAATGTGATACGCCCTGACTCTGATATTCTGAAGTGTTATTCGACACTGGCAGTTCAGACCTCTGTGAGTTTTCTTAGACTTATCTTTCGTCTTTTGTATGTTGACAGCAGTATTCACGCAGTTCTTCCATCTATCCAATGCGATGTAAGCTGTGATGGACATACGCAATATGACCCTGCTGCCTCGTCGTCTTCCAAAGATACTGGTCAGCCGTTCGTGCTCATGTACGGCTCTGGAGAGACAGCAGGCGGAATACGTAGATGACGTTTTTGTTGGGGGTTACGAAGTTAGTTATCCCTGGTTTTGATTGTCTCTCTACTAATCTGGTTTGTCAGGCCGATGATCAGACTATCGGCGCCGCATACGCATATTCGCCAGAGTTCAGCAAGGACGATTTTCCTCCTGACGGTCTCTCCGGTTTGGGATTCCCCGAAATCTCGGAGTTCGAGGGATCTCCACTCTTCCAGACGCTCTATGAAAGCGGGCAACTGCCACAAGGCGTCATTGGGTTCAAGCTGTCTACTACTCCAGGAGCTAGCGAAATGCTCATCGGAGGAACAAATACCAGCCTATACCGCTCCGACACGCTTACGTATATTCCTGTGACGCAGAAAGGTTACTGGCAGGTAGTGATGGATGGCATTTCGAGGTTGGGACAGGATGTCATCGAGTCGCACGCCGCTCCTGCGATCATCGACACCGGGACCACTCTCGTCATCACGTCTGATGCAATCGCACAAGCTTACTACGCGAACATACCCGGAGCCACAGCCCACACGGAAGGCGAGGACACATACTGGACAAGTAAGCATATTACCCATCTCTTCGTCATCAAATTGATCAAACGTCTGCATCTGCGCAGTTCCATGCAATATCATCAATTCCACCGTTCCTACATTCATATTTGGCGGACATGCCTTCCCAGTTTCTCCGCAGACGTTCAATCTTGGGCCAGACATTCTTTCGAGTGACTGCTTAGCTGGGATCGCTGCATCTTCAGAAATGGGTGTGTACAGCCTGTGTTATCGTTAACTTGATGTTAGTGCTCATGCTTGTTATACCGCAGATTTCACGATCGTCGGCGACGTCTTTCTCCAGAACACGTATTCGGTATTTGATTACAGAAATACGAGGGTAGGATTTGCAGAACTTGTTTGATATAACTGTTGGATGAATACCTGAAGTGCATGTATACCTTTTTTCGTACTACGGACCTCGAATCTTGAAGCTTGACCGTTATGCATAGCCGAGATCGGGTGTGACTTCACATGACCACAATCGACTTCCTTTCGTGAAGCCTTTCCTTTCGCTCTCTAGGTAACCGCCGGTGCAGCCCACACTCACTTAATTCGACCAAACAACGTCAAGCTATACCGAGAACTCTTTTACCATGTCTTTGAAGAAAAACCTCGGACATTGCTCAGCGGTTCTTCGGCGATGTCACTGCCAAGGGTGAGGACTTCTTACACGAGATCAACCTCGACGGGTTCGGATCAATACCCTTAAACTCTCCTTCCCATTTCCACGAATCTATGCGATTGATTTTTTCCGTCGGAATGGCCAATTGTAATATGATGACCGCCTCCTCAAACAAGGATGTCTTCCTCTACCTCGTGCCCATCTTGGCCCCAGTCCACCTCAGCAACGACGGCGCTCTAGGCACGACATCAATCAGATTTATGTCAGATATCATAAGTGATACAGATTTTCAAATTGATCATGCGTCGACTTGATTTTACGAGTTCTGCCTGGTCGGTGGTGCTAGTTCTCGAAGGTGTCACGCATGTCGTGGCGTCGTGGAACAGAAAAATTGTATCAGCACAAACGTATTCAAGCAAGTACATGATAGCAGCCAACATTTGAATATAGATTCCGAGTCACAAGTACACAAAGAGATCAATGATAGATCTTGGATCTCACTTCCTATCGATGCTGATGACTCCAGTGAGGGAATCATACTTGATGACCCACGTAGAGTTGTCTTCGAGTTTAGCGAGATCTTGTTTGAAGACGCAATATTTGGTCTCGATCTGGCCCTTGATCAAGCTATTCTCCTTGTACTGCGTGCCAATATACCCGCGTAGGATTGGAGTGAACTGTGCGTTCAACTTCTGCCCGTGCTCTACGCCGCGCCAAACCAGAGTCGTCTTGGCTGCTTCTCCTTCCCTCACAATGAAGCCTGGACAATATGTTGTAGCGCAATGAATTTCAAGATAGCAAATTATACGTACCAACACCTATATCCTCGTTGAATGGAGCGTTGTTTGTACATTGAATATTGTTCTTCGGCACGGAAGCGTCGGTTTTGGGATCCTAAGCTTGTTTTCGCAAACTGATATCGAGAAAGGCAAGTTGGGCGTACTTACGGAGAAATGGTATACATCTTCTGCCAGGGTTAAGACGGTAGATTGCCCAACCTAAGCAGCAGTCTCCATCAATCGACAATCAATCCGTGATTTTATCAGACTCTCACATTAATGGGGATCTCGGTCGAAGCGCTTTGGATGACATCGTCAACAATGACCTTGGTGAACGCAAGTCTGAGGGGTGCATTGTAAATAACTCTCCACATAAGCTTTGAATACCTCCTACTGTGATCGATATACAACTGGGGAGCGGTAGAAGCCTGCCAATGACGCTGCTTATTTAGATAGCTCAAAAGTATTGATAGTATTCACCCACCGTCGGCCCCAAATTTCCTGACCCTATTCGAAAAGTTACATCAGTGAGCGCGCACGACAACAAAGACGAAAAGATGAAGAATAAAGGGATATACGTACGCAAAAGCCGATGGGTAATACTTCTTGTACAGATCACCGATAGGCTGATCGTCGAAAGTGAGAAGAAGGTCGACGTTTAAGCCGAGGTCGTTGCATTCAAAGTTGAGCTTTTTGACAAAGGCCATTGCGCAGAAACGAGTTTGAGAATGAAAGTATCAGAAAGTTGGGGGTACAATGTTCAGTTAAGGCATATGGCTGAATCGACATGACTTATATACCATTCTTTGCACCCTCGGGGAGGACAGCGGCTATGTATCTGTAGAGATTAGATCTGGAAAATAGAAACGAAAGGCCTTTCCGGGGTGGAATGCAGCATGTTTCACAAACACCTACATTGCCCGCCCGTCGATGTACGAAATGATTCTTTTGACACATGTTTTGTCCCTTTTGTTAAGAAGGGTACAAGTGACATACAGAGATGCATTGCAGGTGTAACACCGCGGGTGCCCTTACCAAGGCCATGGCGCGGTAGCATTGTACGAGACTTTGAGCCATTACGCCGTTTAGAGGGATCTGGTGATTGTCAAGTTATGAAATAGTAGGGAAAGGCCGCATTACAACTTGACCTGATTTTCACTTGACTTCGCCGTGTTACGGGACGTCAAATGTAAGAAAGTTCACCGATATTGGACAAAGATTGTTCCTTTCAGAAACATCTCTGCTTCAATTATTGCCGCTCGAGTTACGATACACTGTCCTCTTGGAGTCTTGGGGAATGTTCGATTTTTCACTGTCTGCGATTTCCATGTTGGTGGTTGATCAGGAAGGCATCTGATTTAACGATAGGGGTGATAATGAAAGGCGAGTTCATTTTGAGCAGGTATAATACCAGGACCTTTGCCCAAATGGTTGTAACCGGCAAATTTAGCTCACGAGTAGTACTAGTTTTTGAGTTGAGCGCGGTTGGTGGTACACTGATTCAGACCAAACAATCACGTGATCAATCGCAATCAGCTGGAAACCGACTCCACTTTCTGCTACGACTCTTTACTCGCACGCCAAGCACTGCCGACCACACATATGCACAAACGCATCTATGCCCACGCCGCCGACAACACCACGTACGCCATCACCTCCATACTTTGTCGTTATAGATGCATACAGTCTTTCGAATCATACTAAACAATCAAATATCTTCTTCGCAGTGCGAGCGAAACTGTATTCGGACCGGCCATGCATGCAGCAGCGCTCTCCACCAGTCATCCTGGAAAATTTTCTAATTGTCACGGCGAGCAAGCTCTTCATGATGCATGACGCCACTGCACCTTCCCCTCCATTCTGAATATTGCCACAGCCCTTCCTTCCAAATCCACCACTTTTTCCTTTCCCTCACGCTCATCCGCATAACATTTTTGCAAGATAACTCCCTCAAAGGCCATTTGAGCAGTAGCAAACTTTTTCCGTCAAGTTGTTTCTGCTTACTTACGACAATTGAGTTACATAACATCGCGAAGGGCTTCACGGATCAAGCCCCCCAATGGAAATAGTCATATTCATCTAACTTGTCGAGTTTTTAATTTCAGTGAGTGCGGGTTTTAGAAGTGATGTGGGTGTAAACCCTAGCGGTTCGCGGTTCTCGTGCCTCAACCGCTTTGTGGAGTTGTCGACAGGAATTCTAAACGGGCTTGATAATCGTGATATCTCAGGTACGTACGGACTGGTCTAGATCTTGTGGTGCTGCTTGAAGTAAGAGTGTTCTAGTCTGCGCTACCCTCGATTGAAGCGGCAAATCCAAGGACGAGGGCCACGGCACACGTTTTTTCATTCCCTGCAGGGGTTCGACCCATATTCAAAATACAAATTACACGTGTTGGTAAGTCTCCGCCAATCGCTAATTTGACGTTTAGAATAAAGGATGCATGAAAGACAATGAAGATCACGTCTCCGAGTCATGTGAACCCAGTATTTGCAGGTCCGAAAGCATGCAGGTCCAATCACATATATCGTTAACGTCAACTGCATGTACTTACTTACACACATGCAGTCAAACACAGAAGGGTCACCTGCCTGCATGATATGTCGGATGATGGTCTCATCGGAATGAGCCAGCTTAGCTGACAAACTTTAAGCTTTTAAACTTTCTACTGATGACAAAGCATTTCGATCGTGATCGTTTTGCAGTCTGAGACTGCTCTCTGTCCAAACTGAAAGCTTGCATTCATGATCAGACGTGATGACGGTGGCTTCTTCGACACGCACATTAAAACCTGGGCTCGTCGCCCATTCCTCTCTTGCCTTCCACCAGCAACCTGACACACCTACAACATGAAGTTTACTACTGCCACCATCTGTGCACTTTTCGTCGAAGCAGTTGTCGGGTCAGCCACTCCTCCGTCTAGCACTCGTTCTAACATAGGCCGCACACATCGCATTGCCCTTAACTCAAGACTATCCGCTGCTAACGGCTCCAAAGTCTTCGATTCGAGGACTGTGCAGGAACAGCTGCAATTTGTATCTCGGTATGTTTGAGACTCTTTCGTTCACCAAATTCATCAGCCTGACGTGAACTAGTAAGTACAGTGCCACTATGGGAGCTTACGAACGGAACACTGGGTCTCGCCACCGCTGAATGGTCGCTATAACGTTCGCCCGGTGGCAAAGCGGACCACGAACGGAAACGTGTCCCTTACGAACTACGATGCAGACCTTTGGTACGGCGATATCGAGGTGGGCACGCCCCCTCAAACGTTCACAAGTTCGTTTCATCGATTTTGCAATGTGATATGGTCTGACTCTGACATTCTGAAGTGTTATTCGACACTGGCAGTTCAGACCTCTGTGAGTTTTCTTAGACTTATATTTCGTCTTTTGTATGTTGACAGCAGTATTCACGCAGTTCTTCCATCTATCCAATGCGATGTAAGCTGTGATGGACATACGCAATATGACCCTGCTGCCTCGTCGTCTTCCAAAGATACTGGTCAGCCGTTCGTGCTCATGTCCGGCTCTGGAGAGACAGCAGGCGAGGAATACGTAGATGACGTTTTTGTTGGGGGTTACGAAGTTAGTTATCCCTGGTTTTGATTGTCTCTCTACTAATCTGGTTTGTCAGGCCGATGATCAGACTATCGGCGCTGCATACGCATATTCGCCAGAGTTCAGCAAGGACGATTTCCCCCCTGACGGTCTCTCCGGTTTGGGATTCCCCGAAATCTCGGAGTTCGAGGGATCTCCACTCTTCCAGACGCTCTATGAAAGCGGCCAACTGCCACAAAGCGTCATTGGGTTCAAGCTGTCTTGTAAGGATAACATATCCTTTACGCACCGACCGTGTCTCATAACAACGTGTTCAACACCGACCACGTGACTCACCGACGCGAAGAACATAACTCTTCGTGTCCGAGTTACGTGGTTACATTCCTTTTAATCTATTCCGTCACTCTACCATATGCTCGCATTCCTCCATCCCCTTGTCTCGCCGACTTATTTTCAAGTTCCACATGCTACCTACTCAAGTCTCGGTTCAATCGTTCGGTTCGCAAACACTTATATACTGCACCTGTACCCTCGTACTATGGCAGAATCCAAGACTCTGATTCCCCGCTCAAAGCACGAAACGATCCTCTAAGCAGCAGCCTTACAGACTTTTCCTCGTTACCTCTGTTTTCGTATCGAAAACAACACGTCTCGCGTCCCGCCTATTCTCGACCCAATTCCCTTCGAACTATAAGTCAGCCTTACATATTTGGAGCCCACCGCGAGGGGAATTGCTCTCGAGCTACCCCTGTATTCTGAGTTTGATCCGTCAAACTCTGTCAAAAACCCTTTTAATTCTTTCGCGATTACTAAATACTATCATCCAAACGCGCAGATACGTCTCCAACAGGAACAGCCAACTGCGCTGGCACCTTTGAAGAACGCCCCAGTCCCTACTCCAAAGAATTTCAGAAACCGTGCAAGCACCTTCACGGCATCCTCCCTATCCCACTTCCCCGAAACACAAACCAACCAGCCTTCCCCAAAGCAGAGCAACGCTTATCGAACCCCAACTCGTGCAAACCCAAAGCAGTACATAGACGTATCCGACGTTCCATCCGAATCTTCTATCTCTGAGGACGATACCATAAATCAATTACCTCGTCTCAACTCGCTATTCCCACTCCTTCCTTCCTCGCAAACGTTTCCTCTTAGGCCCGCAGTATTCAACCCCGAGACGCCAACATACCCATCCATACTTCCCCAATCCGATAATATCGAAACGTCTCGCTTCCAAACGACCTTCCCTCCAATCCCCAAACCGCAATTCGTTTCCCAAAACGCACCTTCACAGACTCAACGTCCCGAAGTCACACATCCAAAACCCGCAACCATCCAGCCTATCCCTCCTCAACTCACACAAAACCCACCACCATCTATACCCGCCCCCATCATGTCGTCAGCCAACAAAGGGATATCTGCCATGCCCGGTCCCGGGTCTAGTAAAGCTCCGACTTTCAGCGGCGAAACGTCAGAGCTTCTGGAATTCCTGGAGCTGTTTGAGGACCTAGCCTCGTCTTGCAGACTCACCGACTCCGACAAATGCAAGATGATAGTCCGATACGTCAACCTCGAGACAAAAAGGTTCTGGGTCACGCTCACCGGATACGAGAGCAAAGATTTCGGTCTCTTCAAAACGAATATCATCGGACAATACCCCGGAGCAGCAAAAGGGGCAAGATACACCATTCGCGATCTTGAACGCGTCATCCTCAATACCGTCGAGTCCGACGTCTCTACGGAAACGGAGTTAGTACAGTATTATCGCCAGTTCCGTCCCATAGCCGTATGGCTAGTAGCCAATTCGAAGATCTCGGAACGTGAACGAGACCGATACTTTTGGCAAGGTCTTCCTCAGTCCGTACGACTCGCCATATCCCAGCGCCTGCAGCACACGGAGACTAACTATTCACGTAACGAAGCAACTAACTTTGAAAAAGTCGTTCAAGCAGGTCGTTTTGTGCTGTCAGATGACGCGTTCGATGCGGATCTCAATGAACCTATCGCAGACCGCATGAAGTCGATCAGAGAGGCCCGTGTTCCAAAAGCCAGACCCTCGCATCAAACATGGGACTCGGATGAAGAAGACGAACGGAAAGACGCTCGACGAGAGGTACATACGAGAAGAGTCGCATTCACCCCCCCTCCATCAGCACCTGCCAAATCGAAGATGGACGATCTAGACGAACTAGCAAGCAAAATGCATGGATTGGATATCGCTGACGCTGCCTATTCCATGTGCTACACGCGCCTAGCATACCTCGCGCCAAGTGCTGCTCAAGCGTGGCCTACCCCGAAAACGCACCAACTCGTTAGTACGGTTTCCACTCACGCTCCATTACCCTATCTGCCCCTACCTCCATCCAATTATCAAGCTAACACCACATGCTTCTTCTGTGGGGGATCTCACGTTATGCGAACTTGTTCAGTCGCAGGAGAGTATCTACGAGCAGGGCGTATTATTAGAGACGGACCATACTTTGCCTTCCCAGATAGATCACGCCTTCGACGCATCGGTAATCAAACGTTCAAACAAGCAATCGACGCCAGGTACTCAGCTCAAGCCACCCCGCCTACAACTCCGGCAACAGGAGCTAACTCCATTCCTATCAACACGAGTCGCGCTGAACCTACCCCACATATACCCACCGAAATTCCGTCCACCGCATTCATATCCGACTCTTACTTCCTCCAATGCGAAGCAATCGTCGAGAATCACGCTATTGTGGTCGTCGTGGATGACGACTCTGATGAAGACTATCAATCAGATGTCAACGCGGTTACTCGATCCAAGGCAAAGGAAATCGTTACCCCCGAACCCGAGCTAAAACCCGACTCGATACCACCTGCATCATCCCGTTCGAACGAACTCCCTTCCCAAGCTCCCACAGTCGAAGCGAAAAAGCCCCCCGCCTTCACGTACGAGTCCAAAGCTGCAGCCCCCGACGCTGTTCAGCGCGTCTTCAAAGGTATCCTGGACATAACGGTCCCCCACATCACTGTGGCAGACCTCCTTGCCATTAGCCCAGAACTACGAAAGGAAGCCGTTGACCACTGCCGCACGCACAGAGTTCCTACACCTGCCACAGCCCTGTCGACAAGCGCTCTCGCCTCCAACAGAATCTCCCCACGACTAGTGGAACATGCGACTCCCCTACAAGAGATTCGCGTCACGCTCAACGGCATCCACTCCGAGCTCAGATTACTCGATGAAGGTTCCGAAATCGTGGTGATTCGTGAAGATGTCTGGCGAAAGACGAACGCCCCCATCAACCAAGACGTACGGATGCGTATGCAGACCGCTAACGGAGGATCACAGGAGATGGCTGGATGCCTAGAGATGTTGGAGATAGACGTGGAAGGTATCAAGACCTGGGCTCACGCATATGTAGTACCAGAAGCCCCCTACCGTCTTCTCTTAGGACGACCTTGGCAACGCTTGGTTCGTCTCTCCAAAACTGAGGATACTGATGACGTTCACGTTGCAGTTCACGACCCACGGGATCCCAGCAATACTCGCACCGTCAAAACTTCTCCTCGTCCTTGGCCCCATCCCTCTCTCGCATTAACAGCCTCAGTACTATCCTCTGTTCTCCCTTCTTTCTTTCCATCCTTAGCTCTATCCACTCCGCAAATTCCCCCAACCAGCTCCACTGACATATACCACACCATCAAACACCCTCGTTCAACAGTCCTATCCACTCCGCAAATTCCCCCAACCAGCTCCACTGACATCTACCATGCCATCAAACATTCCCTATCCTCAGCTCTATCTACTCCGCAAATTCCTCCAAACGCTTTCATCAGCAAACTATGGGGTACCTGTACAATACTGTACAATCTTGTACAGTATTGTACAGACATTACACTTACACAAGGAAGTCCCCCCTTTACAATACTGTTACATACTCCTACAATCTGTACATCTCATCACAATGCAGACAGTCTGTACAGACTGTCTGCATTGTGATGAGACGGACACACGGTACACACGGTACAGACCGTCTGCGTTGTGACAGACTGTACAGCATGTCTCGAGAGGACAGTCTGTACAGTCTGGGACATGCTGTACAGTCTGTCCACTTGAGACATGCTGTACCAAGGATATATTTAATGACAGGGCTTCACACAGTAGACATGCTGGCATAAACTGTATGAATTGTGAAACAAAAACATGGTGCATTGATCTGAGCAGTACTACTAAAGAATTATGTTGACGTCCTCCGCGTCGCTGTCTGCCACACTCCCATCCGCATACTCGTCATAGTCACCCATGCCTATCCTAGCCCATTGCTCCAACATGTCTTCGAGCTCTTCGCGGCGCTCCGGAATGTCGAGCAGTTTGTCAACCGATTTCTGTAGATTGGCGAAGTGGGTCCTGCACTGTTCAGCGGTAAGATCGGGGACCTTGTCAGTACCGGTCTCCCGAAAGCCGGAGAGAACACCCTTCAACTGTTGTATAATCAGTGATGAAAGGGTAAATAAAATAAAATAACGAAAAACACACCACCGCTGCTACAAGCAGCATCGCGTTGATGGGTATTGTTCATTGGAATTCATCCGTGTTCTTCAGCGCTTTCTTGCCGTTGCTGTAGTAAAATTCGAGACAAGCATCCTTGAGAGCCTGCGCCGAGAAATTCTCAAATTTTCCCTGCGAAAGTCAAATGTAAGTGACACTATTACCGGGAGTCGCAACATATGCCAGACGAGTCAGGAAGCCGGAGGTAATCACCGCTCTTGAGGAGTTTATTAGCAGCAGCGGTGACCTTCTTTTGGGCCTCCCCCTTTCACATTGTCGAGCCCTGTGGGAAGATGTCGTACACCCTTTTTGCGACAGACATGACGACCTTTTTGAGCTCTGTGCGGAACGTGAAGAGATCATCGCACAGCTCATCAACAGCGTCAACGAACATATTCGCCATCAAGAAACGAAGGACCTACCAGACGGCACATCCGTGAGTCGTACTCCGGAAAGTAACCTTGTAAACAGCTATGAGAACAGTAGACGGCGGCGTAGGGAGAATATACCTCTCTCGAGTTTAATCTTCTTCTCGTGGTATGTCCATAGCACGGTATCCAAGACTTCTCGTGCAAGGTTGAGGGCGTTCTGGGATTCTGGGATTGGGTGGGCTAGAACGGCCTGCAACCGCATCTCTAATTTCGCCGTCTGCAGGAATACTTGCCAAGTAGGTGGATAGAATCCTAGCTTCGAGGGGTTCTCCTGGTTTGTCTTCACCTTTTGTTTACCATTGCCAGATCGGCGACTAACTTCGGGTGAGCTACAAGAGTGTTCACGGCTCGCAGGCGGGATATGGTCAGATGGAGTGTATGATGGAGAGCATCCACGAGAGGTGGGCTTTGTGTGACTGCGACTTGAGGAAGTAATTGGCCGAGATGGACCCCGAAGAGGAGACTGCATGCGTGAGGATGAAGTGCGTTCATATCTGACTTGCTGAGATGATTGTTGGCGTGGAGACTTTGAATGAGAGAAACGACGTGAGTGAAGTGCAGGTGAGTGTCTACGAACCGCTCAAACAGCAGTAGCTCCTCCAGATGATGGATATCGACGAGGGGACCTCGAGCGCCTGGTGTGTTGAGGAGAGCATGGGCGAGGAGATCTAGAATGAACATGTTGGGATGGGTGTTGTGGAGGGTATTCTGGGCAGTCGAGAGTATGTGCGCGCTCCTTTCCCTTTCCCTTTGACAAATGGGTTGGTGAAGGAGCTTTGCGCTGCCCATTCTTTGCATGATGACGCTCGAGAACATCGTAAGCCTTGAGTACAGATAATTAATGCAGGAATGGAGAGAGGAAAAATCAAATACCGGCTCCTTATTTGTGGGCTCGCCATCTAAATCTACTTCATCATCTCCTTGAGCTTCATTGTCAGGAAAAAGCGGATCAATATTGTCGTCGAGATCCATTGTGTTGCCCGTATCGTTCGTTTGCTGGTGTGTGTCCTGGTCGGTGCCTCTATCCCTGCAATGAGAACATAATATCAGGAAGAACACATGCAAAAGAAGAACACTTACATCTGCGTATAACTGTCAAAATAATCATCGCGGTCAACATCGACATCAGACTCATCACGTTCGTGACCACTATCACGTCCCGCAGACTCCCTCTCATGACCTGTGTCTCGCTGACCCACATTCTGTCCAACCGTTTTGCGACCACCGGACCGTGTTTCCTTCCGCATAGGCTGTCCCTCCCTGGACTTCTCGCGGCCATTGGACTTCTCGCGACCATTGGAATGGGGTTCCTTGAATCCGAACCTTTCGGAAGAGCGAGCCACATGTATATCCAGACGGGTAGTAGGAGTTTGAGGATGTTGGTCGCTTCCCGTTATTCTGCGTTCGTTCTGATTTGTTTTTGGAGAGCTGCGAGGTTTTGCAGGAGGCTGAAAAAAAATTAGCTTGAACATAGTCACAAAAAAAAAAAAAAAATTCTCTTTCCTTGCTGAAGCTGCGAAGGAGCCATAGGGTTTTCTTCTGAGCTGCTGATTTGAAGATCGTCACCCTTTGGTCTTCTCCTTGCTGGGGCAGCAAGCGTTTCTCCAACTCTTTGCAGCTGCGCTGCATGGCCGCCAACACCACGATTAGATCTCGAGCTTCGCCAAGCAGTCACCCCTAAATCTGGAGAAGAACGTCTGAGCTTCTTCTTCGGAGGCATGTATCAGGTGGCTTGAATAACATGTACGAAGTTAGCTAGTTATGCGTACCAATGACTGACATAATCCATGTTACATAATCATGATTTGGTACATAGCGACGTCCGTGGTTGGCATTCTAAGCCTGAGGGAGGTAACATAGAAGAAAGAAGGAACTATAGGAAGACGCATAAGAAAGCTCAGATGAAGGATAGTAATAAGAGGCATCAGAATTGCGTTAGTCTCTGCCAGCATCGTTAGGTCCGGCCGCCTGCTTGAGCCGCAATGAACGACGGAGCGAAGACCCTGCTGTGGGTTGAACGATGGGGGGAGCTCCAGTACGATGAGTACTTGAGGCACTCGGGGGAGCTACTGGAGAGGGTAGTGGAGTTGGCAGTTCATCGCCAAGTTTCGTAATGAATGTAGCGAGCATTTGGAAGATGTGGTCATGAACAATGGCTCCTTCGAGATTAGACTCCATGCGATAAATTCGAGTGCGCCATTCGTCAACAATGGGCTTGAATTCTGAAAAGTAGTCTGATACCCTGTCTGTCAGGATATCACCCTCAGACATGGCTCCCTTCTTCGCCAAAAAGGTGGCAAGCAAGCCGCTTGTAGCGCCCAAATTCTCATAGGCATCCGCCCATGGCATACTCATCTTATCCCAGGTCGGAGCCAGTGTACCATGTGCACCCCCGTACTTGGAAACGAATTCGAAAAAAATATAGAACAGGGACTCGAGGTCATCACTGGAATTGTGCTCAACCAGTTCCGGCTGAGCGATGCTGTTGGTGTTGTCGTTCTTTTTTGCGTTGATCGTCTTTGCCTTCTTGAGGATGTCAACGTTCTTCGACATTTTTTTCAAAATGCGCATAGAGATATATGGCACAGTTCCCTGAAATAGCGTGGTCAATAGCGAGAATCTCGAACTTCATGTTCAAACTTACAGTACCAAACGAAACTGTAAATGTCTCGCCCTCCTTTATGATTGACACGTGGTCAAAATCAATGAAATACCCAATACCTTCATGGATAATAAAATTGTTTGGGCTAAGGTCTCCGTGTAGAACTCGTCGTTGGATCATTGTTTCATGAGCTATAGATAGAGTGTTAGATGATACAACAAATCAAACACAAACTGAACTGACCAACCACGAAGTCGCGGAAGGCGCAAATCAGTTCCTTTCTGGAGCTGAAATCCCATAATGGATCTCCACAGGGGGTCAAGAGAAGGCGCCGGTGATACCTGTTAAAGAACCTCGTGTCTGGCCTGTTCTCGAGCAGGACACCATATCCATCCCGAATGCGGGCTGTGCAGTCAGGCTCCCCATTGGATAGGACATCCCAGTGGTCTACGAGTTGGACCACATTAGGGATGCCCTTGACCCTCCCAAGGACGTCCACTTCGTGGTATCTCTTCGCCTCAGTCACCCAACAATCTTTCATCGCATATTCCTTTCCATCTACAGGATCTCGAACACGGTAACAAACCGTTCCGCGACAAAATAGACCCTGGCTCTTCCACAAAACAGCCATGATCGAGTACTTTTTTTCAGCATTGTCGGTTACCCAACCGATCGCCCCCACTGCTAGGTCGGTGTGAGTACCCTGGCAAAAAGTGATGCACATATGCGTTGTGGGGTCGAGACCCAAGAGGCTGGGATCCGCTAATGAGAGAGTAGCTATCGCATCAGCGACACGAGCGGGTGACGATTGGATGGGAATTGGGAGAGTGATGATGAGGCCAGAGCGATCGCAATAATGGGCGTAAAGATGGTCGGCAGAGATGAAAAATGAGAGGACGAAGCGACGCCAGGGCTGTTCTCGCATGATGAGATATGCTTTAGTGGCGGACCCCCAGTACACTCCTAGGTCACGCCTCTTGTTGAAATCAGAAGTTGTATGCTCAACAAAGCTCAGGACGTCTGTCCACGTTTTCTCGCTAGTTTTACTCTTGTAATAAAACAGAGCAACATCAGGCTTTTGTGCGTTATAAGGGTCTGGTATTGGTGAGTCAGCAAACTCTGCAGACCAGTATCGTTCGATTTTCGATATCGGGAAGGGAATTTTGGCGCGAATTTGCTGTTTACGGCGCAGGGCATACTGAACAGTCTCGAAAAGACACTGCAAGTCTTTCTCAGTCGATGAAGGTTTACGTCCCCTCTTCGATCCTGGTTGTGCGGTCCCATCGTATTCATCGTGACTCCAGGTGCCATCTGAGACCATCCCTGAACCTTGAGAATCCAAGGCCTCGACATCTGTGTTAACGATATCTGTGCTAGCATCAGATTTATCATCCGAATCGCCAGAGTCGTTGTTCCGATTGTTCAATCTGGGCTTTTTGTGGCGATCGAAGTTCCATGCGCCCTGGAAATATATCGGTGGTCCATTATCCCGACCATAGTAATTGATTTGTGCGATATGCCTGGTCTCCAACGAGGATTTGGGAACGAGTTGGTGGAAAACACTAGCATTGTATTCGATCTTCAGGTCGGCTTCGATAATGACGTGGCCTTCGAGTTCTGATTTGAGTAGTTCTTTGACAAGATCGAAGGTGCGACCACCCTCAGGCTGGAAACCCGTCGAGCTGAGTGAAGGTCGACAAAGATAGAGGTCGAATGATGTGGTGGCGCATGTTGTTGGTGGAGTCTGGTCAGTGAGCGGGTCGTCTGCCATGGCGTTCAGAGTCAAGACCGGTCAACGCTATGGAGTAATGAGTACTGCAGACCAATGTGTTCTACAACAACAACTTGCCTGTCTGTCTGAATAGTCGGCGAGTTTGTTGAGCACTCCCTCTGGTTACAGTGCAGTGGGCTGCGGGTTGCGGGCTGCGGCGTGGGCATAGATAGGCATACTAGATAACATCAAATTCAAATTCTGATACCACATTGAGTACTACACAAAAAAATCTGTCATGGTATCGTATCGTATCTATCCTTGCGATGCATAGTACAAGGTATCATAAATTTGCTTGTCAAAGTACTTGTTCAAGTAAAACGAGGAATGATAGTGCGTGGAAGTAGACTTGGTCAACCGAGGATCTGCTGCAGCACCTAGTCTCGGGATGATATTGATGAACGCTCGAAGTTGTGTCAGGGGAACTATATCTCCCACTAGAGTACCGTTGGCATGTTTTGTGCGTGTCAATGTGTGCATCTCGGTGACAGGATCAACCGCGCCAACCTTAAAGCTCCGCACATAACAAAGATATCGATCATGCCATGTAATACGTGAGCCTCGTCGTGGCATTGGACGCATGATGAGCTGCAGTTCACAGACAGTGTGACCTTCAAAAGAGACGGAAGGTGTCAGGGACAATCAAAGTGTATGTGAGTACTAAAGAGCTCACCCGTTAACCCTGACTTGGGCCAATCATACGCGCTATTGACATTGAGAATGGCAACATCCTGTCGGCCTTTTGGCCACCCAGCGTGTGCAGGAGAGGCATGCAAAGTTTGTGCGGGTAAAACGATACTGGGATCATGGAGACAGACTTGCTGCAAGCGAACAGTATGCCATATTTGAAGGCGCTCGAAAGGTATATTCAAGGGCCGGTCGATCAGCGATCTTCTTGGCACCCCCACCCCAAAAACTACATCTCTGTTCCTCGCATCACGTTGAAGGAAGTCCGAGAGAGCATGCCGCAGATCTGGGATGTTAAATTGATCGGCGACCTCGTCAATTTTCAAGCCAGTGCGGGTGGGGTAACAGTTAAGATGAACGGCGGTACTGCCAGCAAGGAACGTACGAGGAGGATGAGCCTGAGGAATTTCATCGCGCCTTGCAGTCCCCAACGTTCTCAGTTTGTTGAAGTAGTTGGAAGTGGTGCGCGTGTGATTTAGTTCTTCTAAGAGTGCAGTTCGTGGATCCATCAGTTCGTCATTTTCTTCCTCATTCCCTTCCCCTTCCTCGTCCTCGTCCCTGTCCTCTTCATCCTCACGGAGATCGGGATCTGTGGGAAGACTCTTGAGAGTTGTAGCAATTGCAAAACGATGCAGTTTCTCTGCTCGATCTAAGTGACGACAGATCTGGGGATCGTAGTCGTTGTTGTTAGTACGCCGTGCTGGGTCCTTGATTTCAGAGACGTGCGCATGTTCAGTTGCGTCTGCGGACCACTGGATGAGGGCACCGACTTGGCGCGAGCTAGTGGTGATGCTCTGCATGAGCTCTAGCTTGGGTATGTGCCAATTATCGATGACTCTCTTCGCACCCATCCGAGCGCCTAGTGTCATGATGACATCTTTGTTGTCGTGAAAGATTGCAAGTGATCTGTCAATAGCCGCCAGTAAGTTGTCATCAGGTGCGGGAGACTGCGCTAAGTATCGGACATCCATTAAAGCGCGAATTGCGACCACAAATCGACGAGGGGCTGCACCAGCGATCAATCCAACAATATAGCGCTGTATATCGCGGTGGACTCTGCCTGTGACCTGCTTCAGTTTGGAGATTCCATTGGGGAAGTGGCGATAGCCAGTGACGGGTTGCAGTATTGAGATTCGGAAATCGAATTCCTGCACTCCAAGAACTGCAAGACACCATTGCACGTCGTGGTCATAGAACTGTTTGTGCCAGTGATGCAGAGCTTCAGGTGTAAGGAAGATCGCAGGATCGCTAAACCGCCATCCCTTCCAGAAAGGTGCAAAGACACCATTTAGCCGGAATTCCGCGCATGCGGCAAAATATCCTTCCAGGTCGTTGGGGTCAACATTGATGCTGGCGAGCTGCTCGAGCATGATGGCACGTGTACGTGCAGGGTGACGAAAATTGTCCCCGAACTGGAGATAAGATGCCAGTGTAAATGGAGAAGTTTTGCCGCGCACGCATGCAAGCATGCACGCCTCGGGAGTATCGACGATGTATGCCGCAAGGGGGGTAAAGCAGTGGCGGATGTTTCCCACTGGGTCGGACATCATGATTCCAAGTTCGGCGGCTTTCATCAGGGGCTGTAAAATGATTGCAAGACATTCGTGGATGAGACGATCCTCGAGCATACCCCGCATTCGTTGAGTGGGGTGTAAGTACTGCGGGATAGGGAGGAGAGCCGTGAGCATGAACGCCTTGGACGAGAGCTTCGTACGAGTGCGCATGCGAATATTAGCAAGGCCTAGCAGAAGCGGGTGTGCGACCCTGGCACCTGTCATCGTTGTGATATTGGTTTTATCAGACGAAAGCACGGTGCCAAGGACTGTCGCGCCTCGGGGCAGTTGATCCTACAAACTCGTGAGATCGTGCATGGTGTGAGTCCATCAATAGCACGTACCTGAATACTCCAAGCAGCGTCGCCCGTCAACCATTCTGAATATACACGCAGGAGCCGCGCTGCAGTCTTGTAAACACGACGAGGGATAAAGTCGAGCCGGTCATGAAAGAGGGGGTTACTGAAGAGACTCTCCAAACACTCAACCGGATCCCTCCAAAATAGTCGAATCGGGCTTTTTGTGCGATGAAGTGAAGGAATGATTTGGCATTTCCAGCTCGGTCCCTTTGGCAGCATTTCAGCCCGACTTCGCAAATCTTTAGCGTTGCCAAATGACAGTTTTAATCGCTTTATCTGCGAGGTAATGTCAAGATCGAAGCGTGAAAGCAACAAGAAAGATACATACCATAGCGAGCTGCAAAAAGTTGTCAATTGCTGCCATGCTAAGGGCAGAACGCAGGAGGAAGTCAGCGACCTCCCACTCTTCCCTTGATGCGAATGGGTAAAATAGGTTCTCCTTCCTATACTCTGCATGCTCGTCGGCGTCGAAAAGATCTAGAAATGTGATGCCGTCCCGAGAATAGCACTTGGCTGCACCCTCATACCAGTCTTCATTACTTGGGTGTGAGCTTCCCCCCGGATCGAAAAGGTCTTCGTCTGAGTTGGTATCCCCGACCTGAAGATCGAATTGCGAGTCATCCCCGACGTCGAATCTCTGACCCATACCATTCAAATTCTGAGGTGGATTGAGGGATCGTTGCGGCGGAAATACATCCGTGAATTCCAAGATGTCGACAATGTCACGAACAGAACTGTGACAAGATGTCCGAGGCTGACTTAGGTGGCGAGTGACGCTGGAGTCCTTGGTGAATACTTTTCCGCACTTTGGACATGTAGGCGTTGACATTGACAAGTACAAGTTCCCACGCTTCTTTCATTCAGTGTAGCCGTGTATACATCCATATGTTCTCTAATTCTGACATATTCTCTCGCTCCTCTCCCCAAACCACCTATTCTCCTCCCTCCCACCACTCCTACCATTCTTCCTTTGACTCTCGCAATTCTGATGCCTCTTCAATTCCTCGAGGCCCATCATTCCCCTGGCCTGATGCTGGATATCCATACCCTTCACAGTCTCCGCGATCGCATCCTGTCAAGGATGAAGAAGAGGAGGAGAGCTTACCTGTAGCAATGCATTTTGTGAGTTGCACCCGCTCATGTGTTGCTTTGTCACTCATATCCCGCTACCTGCAGGAACAAGACTCAGCCGAGTCCTACCACTCATTTGATCAGCTGCTGGAGGAAGACTCCGACCTCGTGCTCAAGGCAGCCCAGGCCAAACGTAAAGTGTGTCAAGCCCAAAAACACTTGGCCGACTGTGTTTTGGAACACGACCAAATACTTACCTGTATCTCCCGCCGCCGGGCAGAAGCTGCAAACATGCGTCTATTGCTGGCTGACCTCAATGTTGGACGCGTGCACTCAGAGCGCCGGAGGAAAAACGGTATCACAATGTTGACTACTATACAAACATGACACCAAGTACTTAATCTATTAGACGTTTTCTCACTGTGCATAGCTAGTATGTATATAAATTCGCTGCTTAGTAAAACACTAGTATATTATTTATTTCACAAATGCTACAATGTGTAACAGTTTGTGTCGCTTGTACAGTTTGTGGACTTGTGGGCCTGTACGCGCTTGTGCTACTGTCTGCTTGTGTCCAGATTTGTGGTCATTTGTTTGTGATGTCTGTGAGATCTGTGATGCCTTGTGCGGAGTTGTGCGGATTTGTCAAAAGTGTGAGAATTGTCGCGAAATCAACAGTTTGCTGATGCATGATACCGCCGAATGAATACATGTCGCTCTGCTCGCTAGGCCGCACTTGCGATCCATCCTCCCGATCTTCAAGCAGCTCAGGGGCCATCCATCGCATGTTTCCTTTGAGCGTAGACGTCCAGGAAGCCTGGGAGGCGCTTTTATCCTCCGAATACATCAAGGAGAGACCGAAGTCGGCAACACACGCAGTACCATCGCCATGGATCAGCACATTAGGCTGGAGATCACATCTCAATCAGATTGAAACCATCAAGAAGGTGAACTTACCCCACTGAAATCACCATGGATGACACTGTTGACGTGAACTACGGAGAATAGTTATGACTCCCGGTCCAGGATTAAACTAACTGGCACGTACGATATTGGAGACCAGCTATGATATCCCTGAGCTGAGATTGTCATTAGTCCGTAGACTGTATGAAATATGAAATACAAATGAGGACTTACAATCTGGAATCGTCTAACGAGAGTAAGATCCGCACCCACGCGCTCCAAATAGGCCGTCAGGCTTCCATTCTCTGCCCAAGGGCTGACTATTGCAATATATGGGCCGAAGCCATAAGTATAACCATAAACGGGGAGAATATTTTCGTGCTTGAGGTTGGCGCATATTCTGAGTTCACGCGTTATTCTCTGTGAAATAGCCACATTTGGTGTAAGTAACATTAAATGCAATCTTTCGTCAAGACACTTACCTTGGTTTTCTTCGACTTCGCTGGACCAAGTTGATCAGCAGCGTACACCTGCAATGATTTCACTGCGACCTGCACAATCATCAATTTTAGGCAGATGGACAGCCACAATTTGACAAACGAACTTTGATCAATCTCCGATCTATGGAATAGGTACATTTCCAGATCTCCCCGAACCCACCACGAGTAACAGGCCAGTCTCCGTCCTTGGTGATGTATTCCGTGAGGTTTTGGAGCATTGGGTTATGGTCTGATTCACCAGATTCATGGTTACGAACGGGAAGAACTGTGTCTGTATGGGCAGAGGAGGGAAGGACTTCACGGGGATGGGGGTATGACTGGGGTATCCGTGAGCCTATTTCAGGAGAAGATCTTCGAGCACTTGGGATCTGACTCGAACTCTCCCCAACCAACGACACCTTACTCCTATTCTGCTGCAACACAAAAAAGGGCGTAGCAGTAGGCTCCATCAACACAGCTTGAGCAGCTTTTTTTTTCTTCTGCAACACGAAAAAGGGCGTAGCAGTAGGCTCCATCAACACAGCTTGAGCAGCTTTATTTTTCTTCTGCAATGCAACAAAGGGCGTAGCAGTAGGCTCCATCAACACAGCTTGAGCAGCTTTTTCTTTCTTCTGCAACACAAAAAAGGGCGTAGCAGTATGCTCCATCAACATAGCTTGAGCATTATTCTTCTTCTGCGACACCGCGGGTGATTTCGGGGGCAGAGATATTGCTGTGCTGGGGAGATCTAACGCAGGTCCTACGTGGGCATACAGGAGGTCTTGAGGCAATGACTGAAGTTCTGGGTGCCTCTGCGTGTCAGTAGGCGACCACCAAGTGTCAATGGATGGCAACCGCATGTCGGCAGGCTGTATGTGAGAGGTTCCGGCGTGTCTGACAGCCCAGGATTTGGCCCATCTACCGCCTCTCGAGGTTGGGCTTGCCGTCCAACTGGGTTCCCCTGGTGTCTGGGCCCCTGCCTGGTCAATTGTTGGGTTATGACGGCGAGCTGCGTCAGACTACAATAATGTCATGATGGAGCGGTACACATGAGCACAAGAAAGGGATCGCGTACGTTGGGTGGATGAGCGAGGGGTGTATTTATGGGAGAACTTGTCTGCAAGCAAATGTCAGCCCATGGACAACATATGTACGGGAATGATTGCGCACTCTAGGCACTTGGTGTGCAGGCTGAATGCTAGCAAAGATCTCCGGTGGGGTGTTGCATACGTAGATATTGGTGTTGTGCCAGGTCGTATAAGCCAGTTGGTGCGAATTGGGCGAGGGCGAGAAGATAAGGTAGTAGGGATCCTGAACGTGGACTGATGCGAGGAGCTGGCGGGACTTGAAGGCCCAGAGTTTAATGGTATTGTCATCCGAACTAGTACTAGCAAGGAGAGCACAATCGAATGAAAGTGCTAGACCATCAATGATACTGGTGTGCCCTTTGAAGGGAGTTCCGACCGTTTCCAGTGTAGACGCGTCAAACTCGTAGATCCCGCTCGAGTCGACGGCGAATACAGCGGCTACAATGGTCTTGTCTTCGATAGTCCAAAACACCGGAGATCGATGTATTAAGAGCTGTTTCCCCAGTCTGACATCCAAGTTCTGTGTTTTGACGTCCCAAATCTCAAGGTAGTACGACTTAACCGCAATCTTCTTTGAGTCTTGCGAAAATCGAACTGCAGCCACCCGATCATCAATCTGGAATGGGCCACCCACGATTTTGCCAGTGTCCAAGCTCCATATCAGCACCGTCTCATCCGCTGACCCGCTCGCGAGCAGCCTGCTGTCCGCGGAGATGTCGATGCAATTGATCTTTTTTGAGTGGCCTTTAAACCTTCTCATGGTCCCCGTCCGAGTCTTAACCTCACAAACTCTGAGCCCCCCAGTTTTGCAATCTTCGCCACCCATGGCAACCCATCGACCATCCCTTGATACAGCCACTGCACCTACTTCCTGCTTACAAAAGTCCCGTGCCTCCTCAATCTCCTTCCCCACCTCAAGGTCCCATCGCCGAGTGGTCCCATCCCATGAACCGCTGATCATTCGCTTGCCGTCCGGAAAATAGGCTATAGATGAACCGGGCTTTGCGTGACCCTTCAAGGTCAACACGGGTGTCAACGTCAATTCCTTTGCTGCTGCTTCAGGCTGTCTCGATCCGGAAGCCATGACCAGTGTCTCAACCAGCAAGTACTATTCGAAGCACCGTCGGTGAGGTCTTATCGTCTGTCGTAGCCTGAAGTTGACAATGATTTTGATGGATACCCAACTACCGGCAGCTGGTTCAATTTGTTGCCTGCTGAAGCCGATCGCCAGTTCGTCAGCGCTGGAAATTCAGACTGTTTTTGACCTTACCTAGAGGTCTAGTAGCAACTTTTGGGATGGGCAGGCGATTTTCCTGATTGCATGTACGTGCGTCTGGGAACCGCTTCGTTTATAACACCCACTTCTTGTGTCAATCTGCACAGCATTCCATTTTAACCACGCCTGTCATGGTCATCAGCCTTTCCTGGGGGTCCTGAAGACTCTAGACCAACAAGCCTATCAAGTCTAAGCAGTCGTTGTTTGCGGCGTGTCTCGTGGACGTTGGCATGCAAGCTCAAATCCACTCCCAGAACCAGTCCCGCTCACGTCCTCTGAGGCGATGTGGTACAATAAAGTGAAACCCCTACAATGTGAGCCTTCTCGCATTCTGAGTGAATTTATATACTGAGAGGGTCACAGCAAGCGCAATATCAAAAGTGGAGGTTATTCCTCTGTAACAAAAGACTATTTGGAGTTTGGGCTGTCCAGCAGGTCGTCATTCATACAGGTCGAACATTTCACTGATTGATTTAAAGTTGCTGTTAAGCCAATGATGCGGATGATCAGGGTCACCCAAGAACTGTCAGATGTACAATACAACAATATAATGTTTTCTGCACAAACATCGCTGGACTTCTAGCAAAATATCTTCTAGGAATGTTGCGTTTTCCGATATGAGCATAGTACGAGCAAATACCACACTTCCTGAGTCCGAGTATGGGAGCACCGCGTTCGAGGGAATGATTGTTCTGACCCGCGGTCGGACATGTCAAGCGACAAATGAGCTCTGAAGTGAATGCTACAATAAATAACCTATATTCTCTTCCGCACATCATCACCATTAACATACTCCTCTTCGTCCTCTCCAACATCAAAGCTAGCTGTCCCGCTCTCATCGTCAATAGCCCGTTCCTTCCCTTTCCGTTTTCGTTGCAACCGCTCGTTGTCATATCCGTTCAACGGAATATTTTCTTCAGATTGAAGATCCCTCGCCAACCGCACAGGTCGACGACGTAAACGGCACCATATTCAAAGGCCGGTTAGACGGTAAGGACGGCATGTCGAGAGGGGGACAGACAGCAAGGTAGGAACTGATGTTCTTCAAGTCTGGAGGCCACTGCATGCCGCAGAAAGGCGCATCATCTTCCAACCGGATATCATAAATGTTCACGCATTTTTGCTGTCCGTCGACACTGTTGTGATAGTGAAGCCAAGATTAGGCACATTTGCAGTAGTATTAGAATTTGAACAGCTAGTTGATTAGTACTAGTGAATGGTTATGCATCGCGGTGTAGTACGTGCGTACCATGATTCTTGTTCAACTGCAGTACTATTACGGTACAAGAGAAGTACGGGGTGAGAACCTACGTTTACTATACAGGAGCATACCAAGCACCATGCTGTCTATTCAGTCGTACCGTAAACAGGTGGTTGTGTGCGAAACAGTTCGAGAGTCGATAGTGTATAAAATTCATTCCTGATCACTCCGTCGGCACCCTCCGTCGATGGACGGTCCCGGGGATCAGTAGACCAACATTGCTCGATTAACTCCCAGTATTTGTCAGGGAGCGGAGGATAACGAGATCGGGAAGGTGTTTGCGACTTGGCTATGCATAAGACGATGGCCGCATCATTCGAGAGGTGATAATAGGGAACCTTGTTAGTGAGGACCTACAAGTGGAATTCATGATACCATCGAGACGTCAAAATTACCCAGACGTACCTGCAACATGATACCGCCGAATGAATACATGTCGCTCTGCTCGCTAGGCCGCACTTGCGATCCATCCTCCCGATCTTCAAGCAGCTCAGGAGCCATCCATCGCATGTTTCCCTTGAGCGTGGATGTCCAGGAAGCCTGAGAGGCGCTTATAACCTCCGAATACATCAAGGAAAGACCGAAGTCGGCAACACACGCAGTACCATCACCATGGATGAGCACATTAGGCTGGAGGGCATGTCTCAATCAAGCTGAAACTGACCAAAATGTTCAAACTTACACCATTGAAGTCGCCGTGGATCACACCGTTGGCGTGAACTGTGAGGAGTAGTTAGGACTACTGGTCCAGCACTAAACTAACTAGCACACACGATATTGGAGACCAGCTATGATATCCCTGAGCTGAGATTCCCATTAGTCCGTAGTCTTCATGTAATACAAGTGAGGACTTACGATCTCGAATCGTCTAAGGACAGTAAGATCCGCACCCATGCGCTCCAAATAGGCAGTCAAGTTTCCATTCTCCGCCCAAGGACTGACCAGCGCTATATATGGGCCGAAGCCATTAGTATAACCATAAACGGGGAGAATATTTTGGTGCTTGAGGTTGGCGCATATCCTGAATTCACGCATTATCCTCTGGGAGCAGCGACATCTTTGGTAAGTAATATTAGACGCAATCTTTCGTCAAGATACTGACCTTGATTTTCTTCGTCTTCGCTGGACCAAGTTGATCAGCAGTGTACACCTGCAATGATTTCACTGCAACCTGCCCGATTGTTAACGTCATACAGATGGAGAAACAGAATAATGCCAACGAACTTTGATTAGTCTGCGATCTATGGAATAGGTACATTTCCAGATCTCCCCGAACCCGCCACGAGCAGCAGGATTGTATCTCGTGAGATTTTGGAGCATCGCTTCAGGGGGGAAATCATCAGATCCATGGTTACGAACGGGGAGAACTGTGTCCGTGTGGGAGAAGGGGGGAAGGAGTTCGCGGGGATAGGGATATGACTGGGGTAGCCGCGAGCCTATTGCAGGAGATCTTTGAGGTGGAGAGGGAAGAGTTATGACAGGAGATATTGCTGTACTGGGGAGATCTAACGCAGGTCCTACGTGGGTGTACAGGAGGTCTTGAGGCAATGACTGAAGCTCTGGGTAGTAGTGTTGCCTCTGCATGTCAGTAGGCGACCACGACGTATCAATAGACGTCAACTGCATGTCGGAAGGCTGTATGCGAGAGGTTCCGGCGTGTCTGACAGCCGAGGATTCGGTCCATCTACCGCCTCTCGAGGTTGGGCTTGCCGTCCAACTGGGTTCCCCTGGTGTCTGGGCCCTTGCCCAGTCGATTGTTGGGTTATGACGGCGAGCTGCGTCAGACTACAATGATGTCATTAATGGAGCGATACACATGAGCACAAGAAAGGGATCGCGTACGTTGGGTAGATGAGCGAGGGGTGTATTTATGGGAGAACTGGTCTGCAAGCAAATGTCAGCCCATGGACAACACATGTACGGGAATGACTGCGCACTCTAGGCACTTGGTGTGCAGGATGAATGCTAGCAAGGATCTCCGGTGGGGTGTTGCATACGTAGATATCGGTGTTGTGCCAGGTCGTATAAGCCAGTTGGTGCGAGTCGGGTGAGAAGATAATGAGGCGAGGACTAGGAGCGTGGAATGAGACGAGGAGCTGGCGGGACTTGAAGGCCCATAGTTTGATGGTGAGGTCATCAGAACAACTAGCGAGGAGAGCACAATCAAATGAAAGTGCTAGACCATCGATGGTATTGGTGTGCCCTTTGAAGGGAGCTCCGACCGACTGCAGTGTAGACGCGTCAAACTCGTGGATCGTGTTTGGGGAGTCAGTGCCTGCGAAGTCGAATGCAGCTACAATGGTCTTGTCTTTGGTAGTCCAGAACACAGGAGATCGATGTATTAAGAAATGAGATTTCTCCAGTCTAACATCCAATTTTTGTGTTCGGATGTTCCACACTTCAAGACTTCCCACATTTGAAATGACTGCAATCTTCTTTTGCGATTGGGAGAATCGAACTGCGGCCACTTTTTCATCAATCTGGAATGGACCAGACACCAGTTTGCCAGTGTCCAAGCTCCATATCCGCACTGTCGACCCGCTTGACCCACTCGCAAGCAACGTGCTGTCCGCGGAGATGTCGATGCAGGTGATATTTCTTGAGTGGCCTTCAAATCTTTTCACAATCCCCGTCTTAACCTCACAGACTCTGAGACCTCCACCACCCGTGACAACCCACTGACCATCCCTTGATACAGCCACTGCATCTACTTCCTGCTCACAAACATCCCGTGCCTCCTTAATCTCCTTCCCCACCTCAAGGTCCCATCGCCGAGTGGTCCCATCCCTTGACCCGCTGATCATTCGCTTGCCGTCCGAAACGTAGGATATGGATGAAACGATCTTTTCGTGACCCTTCAAGGTCAACACGGGTGTCAAAATCGATCTCTTTGCTGCTGCAGCAGGCCGTCTCGATCCGGAAGCCATGACCAGTGTCTCCACCAGCAAGTACTATTTGAGAGTATTCGGAGCACCGTCGTTGAGGTCTTGTCGTCTGCTGTGACCTGACGTTGATAATTATTTCGATGGATACCCAACTACAGGCAGCTGGTTCGATTTTTTTGCCTGCTGAAGCCGATCGCCTGCCTGTTCGTCAGCGCTGAAAGTTGAGACTGTTTTTGACGTTACCTAGAGGCTAGCAACTTTTGGGATGGGCAGGCGATTTTCCTGATTGCATGTACGTGCGTTTGGGAACGACTTCATTTATATACTTCCTAACACCCCCTCAGTCCTGTGTCAATTTGCACAGCATTTCGTTTTAACCACGCTTGCTTGTTGGCTCCCTGTCGTGGTCATCAGCCTTGCCTGGGGGTCCTGAAGACTCTAGACCAACAAGCCTATCAAGTCTAAGTAGTCGTCGTTTGTGGCGTTGTCTCGTGCACATTGTAATGCAAGCTCAGAGTCCCCTACAATGTGAGCCTTCTCGCATTCTGAGTGAATTTATATACTGATAGGGTCACAAGCAAGCGCGATATCAAAAGTAGAGGTTATTCCTCTGTAACAAAAAACTATTTGGAGTTTGGGCTGTCAAGCAGGTCGTCATTCATACAGGTTGAATATTTCACTGATAGATTTAAAGTTGCTGTTTAGCCGATGACGCGGATGATCAGGACCACTTCCTGAGTCCGAGTGTGGGAACGCCGCGTTCGACGGAATGATTGTTCTGACCCGGGGTCAGACATGTCAAGCGACAAACTACAATAAATAACCTAATCTATTCTCTCTTTCCGCACATCATCACCATTAACATACTCCTCTTCGTCCTCTCCAACATCGAAGATAGCTGTCCCGCTCTCATCGTCAATAGCCCGTTCCTTCCCTTTCCGTTTTCGTTGCAACCGCTCGTCGTCATATCCGTTCAACGGAATATTTTCTTCAGATTGAAGATCCCTCGACAACCGCACAGGTCGACGACGTAAACGGCACCATATGCAAAGGCCGATGGCAATCGCCAGAACGAGAAAGATCAGGACTACTGAGCCTGCATTGTAGTAGGCTGACAATAACACTGAGTTAGCACTTCTTGCCGCAATGCCAGAAAAAAAAGATGATCACCATCCCACTGGGCCTTGGTCTGCTCGGGCGTCTTGCCGGGCAACGGCGATGATAACGGCACATCGCCGCTGTCCAAAAATATAGGTTTGGCATCATCTCCGACTGCGCTTGGTATGCGCGCGGACCCGTCGACGATGGCGGAGAAATTCATCCCCATGAATCGCAAAATCATGTCATGCGCGATTTCAGGGACGTCGTATGGCACCATGTGTGATGCGTTAAATATCTGTGGCGTCGTGAGTAGAGTGACTTGTGTTGTGGATGCAACGTACCTTGGCATACGTGAGGTTTCGTGAGGAAACCCAGGTCCCCGCTGGGATGTCGTTGACCGTCCATGATTTGGTTTGTACTTTCTGAAGTGATTGTCAGTTCCGCAATTCTGGACATGAGAAAACACCCACCCCTAGTCCTTTCGCTCCGTTCCATGTCAAAGACTTGATCATGGTCTCGATACCCATGTAATTGCAGATGAAATCTTGATCACCAGCGAACAATAGAACGGGGATTTTTTCTAGCACCGCAGGAAGAAGCGTGACAGATGATGGAGACAGATAGTCATTCATCTCAGTGCTGACCCTTCCGAGACATTCGACCCAGTTCTCGGATTTGGCCTCTGCGTGGAGCGCCCTGATGACATCTCTGCGCTGGAAAATAACTCATTAAATGGTAAGGATGGCATGTCGAGAGGAGGACAGACAGCAAGGTAAGAACTGATGTTCTTCAAGTCTGGAGGCCATTGCATGCCGCAGAAAGGTGCATCATCTTCCAACCGGACATCATAGATGTTCACGCATTTCTGCTGTCCGTCGACACTGTTGTGATTGTGAAGCCAAGATTAGGCACATTTGCAGTAGTATTACTCACGTTCTCGACTTGCTTTTGAGGACAAACGTCAGCAGCCCCTCGCATTGATCAATATGAACGGGTTCTGAAGTAAGACCCCTGAATTCTGTCATGCATCTATTAGTCGCATCTTTGCTGTCTTTATAGTGCTGTTGGTCATGACAGGCTCGGTGAGAGCAGGAGTCTTGAGATGATCAAATTGCGTACCTGTGAGCTCTCGTCGACAAGTCCGTGCGTGACGGCGTAGTCTAGGTATGCAGGGTATTGGCTGCGAGCATCTATCCAGCCATTACCGATTGCAGCTCCCCGTAAGGGCATTCTGAGGTCTGATGAGAGAATAGCATCCGCTATTTAAAGGGGTCAGCGTCACGCAGCAGCAAGTAACTCGGAGTCACTATACCGAAGTAGGGAATGTATTGTCCAGCATAGCTCTCGCCGCCCAGATAGGTCTGCAAGCCGCCGTTAGGTGAGCTCCGGGAATAAAAAAAAAGCCACGTACGTCTACAGTTTCGTATTCAGGAAACACTTTGTAGAATGTGCGCAGAAATTCCATGAGTTGGTCAGTTGTCTGAGATGGCATGGTCACTAAATTGGCCAGTAGCGCTCTCAAAACGTACCTGTTGTAGACCGTGCACGTAGTGGTTCGTGCTAGTATACGAGAGACCTGTTCCAGCAGGTTGATCCACTGAGAAAGGAGAAATTTTCGCTTGGTTGGACGCGGACAATGCAGCAGACTTGATAGACTTACCATATACCATAGTGGTGTACTCTTCCCAGCCTCCTTGTACTGTCTTCAGGCCACCCTCCCCATCAATTCTCCAAGGTCCAACTTCCATCATCAGACCGTCAAATGAGGAACATCCAGGTCCGCCCTATTGCATTCAGTTCCTGCCATACCACTGTAGCACATGAAACGCACGTTAAACCAGAACATCAGCCTCTCCTTATCGGCTGCCCTACGAGCCTTCACCATCACGAAGAACAAATGGGCGAGAACGTCTGTGCTGCCTGCTGATTCTGCATCGGGGTCGGAAAGAATGTGTCCAGCGTATATGTGTAAAGGGTGTGCTGTATCCTGATGCAAGCTTGGGAGGTAAGGAACATAGAAAGAGGCTGCTGAGGGAACTGTGTGTCTTGTGTATTAGAATCGTCAAAAGTCTTGATTGGTCTGTGTTATACCTTCAGCTGGAGCAGCCCTCACTGGTTGGCTCACGAGAGCAAGAAACGACGTGGTCCAGGTCAGCGTGCTTCGCAGAGACCTCCGCATTCTCATTTTTGACTCTGTAAGCCTTGATGGTCGTTCGTTGAGAAGAGTCTGCAGGGTAATATGTGGGCAGTGCAGTGTACTCGAGTGTCAGTCGAATTCGAATTCGGGGTTATGGCGTGGTGCCTGCGCGGTGATACTTGTCAAGTTGTTGACATGTACACAACCATACATAATACTTCAGGCCCACCAGGACGGCATGACCTAGGGGACTTTCTTCAAGAACACAAATCCCCATGTACGGATTATAACATGAGCGGCTACACGACATCCGTCGGGGGCACAAGATCAACTCAGACGCCAACCCGAAGTTCTACTATGGGAACGGATGCATTCTTTTGACTCTAGTGACTACGCAAAGTTTGCAATTACGCTGTATCAGAGAACTTGTGTGTGGATCTACCACCTGGTTGGTGGATTCAGGTACTTATCAAAGTCGTTTGAAGCAAGTACTACAGGTAGTAGTAGATTTCTTCTATCCTTGATTTTTCTTCTAACGGCTTCATTTAAATACGCGCAAGATCGTGACGCCTCGACAACTCTCAACAACCTGATGTTTACACTGGACGATGGAGGACAATGGCCCTTCAAACTTGTCCGTCCGTAAAGGTTGCCTCATGTACATTCAGTACCACGGATATCAAGTCTCTCATGATTGCCTATCCATTTTGCGGAGCAACACCGGAGTTGTTGCCCGATCGAAGTGCCAGACACTACGAGAGCATTAATATGCCGGGGTCGAGCATACGACCTCATTATGGGTTGGTCGGGCTTAATCACTTTGGCACGCAAACATTGTTTCAATTCAAAGGGTAGCTCAACCCCTCCACATTGGATCACTGTCACTATACGATGGTGCTTATGACGACGAGCTCACTGACGAGGAAATCATGAGCATTCAAGTTGACACTGTTCTTGTTCTCGGTGCTTAGTGTGTTCAGATCGGGATCATTCCATTTAACGTCGTCCCGATGGTGGGTGAGCTGAGCCTGTGGGTATGCAGGCTGAGTGCGAGTCGTGAGGGTTGCAACCAAGGTGGTGTACTGTCCTGATTACACAAATTGTCTGTCAATGTATTGATGCAGTTATACGTCGGACCCGCTTTACCTTGCATGTGCACGCTAATCCATATCAAGCTGTACTATCAACCAACATCAATATGAAGTCATCCCCTGCGGTTTGCCAGTCGTGCGCGTTCGACGTCATAGACAGGAGATCGTCTCAAATGTTTCCTTCTCTCGAGTTTTCACTTTGTTCAGCCTGCATCTCGTGTCTCTCACTTGCTGGTCAATCTACAGCCGTCCGGTGGGAAAGACCTTTCCGATGCCAACCCTCGACGAGAGTCATCTTTCTTCTTTCATACCTCACCTAGACTTCTTTACCAGGAACTTGCAGCTCGGTCTAGAGACGTGAGCTACTTAATTGCTAACAAAAACAACAATAGAGGTTAGACAATATATGCAAGTCCAATGCGATCACATATTCCTGAGCTCTTTATATCCTGACACTTGTTCAGGACAATGACATCTTCGGCGATGACACCAACCGCACGCCTCGTTGCTCAGCAAACACACGATGCGTTCGTAGTCCTTGCAAAACGGCATGAGAATCGTGAGTCCCCGATACACCCTGACCCTGTTGCGTCAAAATACCGGTGTTGTTATTGCTCTGTATATCAATATCACCGTACTCGAGAGCACAGGGATCAGTAGTAGAGGTCGGGGAGCGATTGATCTATTTTAGAACTGACACATCAGAAGCACAGGTTATCACCTAAGCAAGGCGCCTGTAAGCATGCAAAACAGCATATCTAGAAGGTCTACTCACTAACTCCACTATCACCAACATCCCCAATTGTCGTCATGCTGAACAAAACGGCCAAGTCAAGCACGCCAGCGAAACTGAGAGAGGCGGACCAAGGACTGCTGTCAGACCCATCAGCGCCTATTGCTCCCCTGAAGAGCTCTGAGAATCCGCCGGCTTATGGTGCACAGCACCGCCAGGATGCACTTTGGCAAGGTGAGCGAGCACATTGTGAAACCAATTAACCAACTCAACATAGAGCAGGAGGGAATGAGGCGCTCCCTCCTATGTGGACAGAGTCCCATAAGGATGACAGACCACTTTATCGCGACGACGCACTCCTCATGTTTGCAGTGCATAGACCATTACCAGGAGTGCGACTAGGTGAGCAACGAAAGTACGATGAGAGCGAGGAACTCAGGATTGAGAATAGATACCTGGGAGGAGCTCGTTCCTGGATGCGAATGGCACATCTCGCCACTAGGTCGATCCTACTTCGTCAACCACAGGACTCGGAGCACATCGTGGAAGAAGCCAACGCCAGAACGTACAGCAGGGAGTTTGATGCCAGAGGGCATGATCAAATGCGACAACTGGCTCAACAACACCCTTGCCTGGTTGGGCACCAGTGACAATATAATGAGTACCTCGGACGATGGTTCAATTCACCAGTGGACACGAGATGGAAAGCCTGTAGGAAAGCCTTGTGATGGTAATGGATACAACATAACCGCAATGGCGATGTCTCTGGATGAAACAATGATCGTATGTGGAAGTTCAGATGGCAGAGTACAGCTGTGGAATGTAAAGGAGGGGAGCGTGGTCGGTAACCTGTGGGAGGGGAATAATGACGGTTATGTGTGGTGCCTTGATTGGTCTCCGAATGGGGTGGAGGTAGCAGTTGCATCGGAGGACGGCACTATACGACGATGGAACCCGGCCACTGGCAGACAAATTGCACCACCGATAAAGAGAAGCAATAAAGTTGTGCGGACAGTCAAATACTCTCCACAAGGCGACAACTTCGCGAGCGGCGGTGAGGACAAAATGATCCGCGTGTGGCCAAAGGACAGCAAGCTGCTGATCGAGATAAAAGGACATAACGGTGGGGTGTCATCGTTGTGTTTGTCCAAGGATGGGGCATACATCTTCTCTGCCTCATTTGATCACACCATCCGAAAATGGCAATCGATTGACGGGGAAGAACTCGTCGTTTTTCAGGGTCATACCAACTTTGTTGAATCCATTTGTCTGTCTCCCGATGGATGCCATCTTGTCAGTGCATCATTGGACTACTCAGTTCGCATCTGGGACCTCGAAACAAATCAGCAACTTGGAGACCCACTCTGGCACGACGATCAGGTCTCGATTATTGCCATGTCCTCTGATGGACAGTACTTTGCCAGTGCTATCAGGGCGCCGAATGGAAAAATCTATGTATGGAATCTGGAAGCAGCACTCAAGTGTGCTCGTGGTGTTGACGTACGTGTATACATCGCTTTCGTCAGGCTCTCCCCCAAGCGATCTTGTGTGTCGGTCAGCACAATACGGGTCCTAACGTGAAGTTCAACGCGAGTCACCTGTCTTCTCTTTCATGCCTCATCTCACTTCTTTATCAGGGACGTGCAACTCGACCTAGAGACGTGAGCTTGTTATAAATACCCTAATCATTCGCTCATTTGTCTCATAAGATCTCTATTGCGCCTAGACCGCAAACCAACAATAGAGGCTTGGCAAGATATGTGAGTCCGGTGCAATCATTTCCGATCTCTATCTATCCTGACGCCTGTTCAGGGCAACGACTTCTTCGGCGATCACACAAACCGCAAGCCTCCTCGTTCAGCAGACAGGTCATCTCCGCTTGGTCTCCACAACTTATTCGGCTTCCTGCGCTCCAGCACTCGACCTCCAAATGCTCCTCAACCAATTCAGCTTCAGCCTCGGCGATTGCATTTCAGCCCATTTTCTGTTAGAATCCCCAGGCGCCCCGTTGATCAAGTTGCTCCTTGCCGTGATGAAGACGTAAGTGGTTCATCATCATCAATACATGTTTTCTTTGATATATTTGCAGAGATATGGTATAACCCCTGAGACTGACGCAGAAGCGGAAGCAGCTATGCGACGTACGAGCAGCAACATAGGCGCGGGCTCAACACCCCAAGGACAAGTTGCAGGGGGACGACCAATACAAACTGCTCAGGGGCAAAGTTCCGCTCCCAACATAGAGGAATCATCATATCTGATAGGATGCTGTGGATTTTACCTTGTCCGTCGTCGGCCCGCACCGCACTAGTCCTTTGTTTGGTCTACGAGGGAGCTTGCGGTGACTCTTGTGTGAGCAATTATTATCCGCATGAGCCAACGTAACGATGACGTCTCCCTCTCCATCCTGTGGTCTGCACGCATATTTCAGCGTAGACTGCGGCTATGAACATTATGCATTCGAAACACTGGAGCGTTGAGCAGTCGGTGCATTTAAGCTGTGGGATTGAGGAGAGGGTTAATGCATCGGACGTGCTGGAGGATTCGAGGGTAATATCAAGCGGTCAGGTCTGTACCTGTGTACAACGAGGTCACCAGATACTTGGAGGTGAATCTGAGTTTCACTAGCGGCGGCAAGCCGCAAGACGCAAGTTTACTTCGAGACTCGATAAACCAGAGGAACGACCATCTTCATTCTGAGCTCAAGAGACTTACGTTGTTGGAGGCGTGGATCGGACTGCAAAAGAAGAGCCCACACGAGCATATTGCAGCATGACTGCGTGGCAAACATCTACATTTTGGTATTCAGATTTTGTGCACGAACATGAACCAGCTTAGCAGCTAGCTGATAGAGGTGATTGTTTTTTAAATAAACTGGGGCGGACGCAGATCTACGCAGATCCAACGCGTGCGTCTCAGGACACTGAGAGTTTTGCCTGCGATAAGTATGAGAGCCAAGGAGCAAACTAGTGACAGTTCATGTGAATGGCTTTATCAGGCTAATTGACGACCCGGGCCCAAATTCGGTCAAATGTTCGTCAACCTTAGGTAACTCAAGCCACTTCTTTTCGTTCCATTACCCCGACCATACTTATTTTGAGAGATGAGGCTGTTGGCATACGCTGCCAGTTTTCTATCCCTCACAGGGCTAGTCAATGCTCAATACTTTTCGGCTGGATGGACACCAGGACAACCCGTCCCAAGCCAAACTCCCTCCCCAGCACACGCCTCACATCCCCCATCCACTCCTGCCACGCAAAGTCGGCCAGGGAAGATATCGTCGTTCCTGGACAGCCTTGTGACAGCAGGACCTGTGGGCGCTATATCCTCTCTCATTGGTTTCAACATTACTGGAACTCCAGCTGTGACTTCGGATGAGCGCATACCACTCATCACGGATGAGAACTACGCAGAAATTATCGTGAATGAGACACTGACTTCGGAGGAGGAGAAAGAACGGGTTTGGTTCCTTATAATGTGAGTATATCGTTTCGATAGTCCAGCAATTAACTCATCCTTATCAGAACAGTCACCGCGGGTCAACCAGAAGGTGTCTCGAAGTTCGTCGATAATGTTTTCGATGCCACGTATAATTATACCCTGGAGAAAGGAGAGCTCCCTCATGTGCGCTTTGGTCGGATCGACTATCTCAATGTTACGACCATCACCACTAAATGGTCTGTCTGGTCGTGAGTTTTCAGCATTTTGCAGCCTGTTCGCTTCCTTGACCTTCTATCAGCGCGCCTTACCTTGTTGTATTGAAAGACCGAGGGCAGACCTTGCGGTTTTACAAGGCCGGTCAGATAAGGTTGACCGACGAAATTCTGCACCAATTTCTCAAGGAGGAGGCGTGGAGCATGAAGGAGCCATGGAAATCCATCTATGGCCCAGGCGGCGAACGGTAGGACGCGTCAGATTTAACCCATCGTACAGGTGCTTACCGCCATTTTGCAGCGAATATATTTTAGATTACCTGGCACAATTGCTGTCCATGCTCTACCAAACTCTTGTTCGTGTGCCGAAATGGCTCATGTACACGATGAGTGGAGGTCTTGCGACCTTCCTCATTAACTTTTTGCATAAGCCTTCGCCTCCTCAGAGTGCTTCTAAGCCTGCAGTGAAGCCTGCACCCGAGCCTGTGTCTGCATCCCCTGCCCCAGAACCCGTTGTTGCGTCGTCGAATGCGACGAATACGCCTCGGAAGGGGTCTACTAAAAGGAAGGGAAAGAAGTGATCGGAAGCAATATACCCATGCACTATTGGAGAACTTATGTATTGTCATAATGTATTTCCATCTTGTAGGTTGTACAATGAAAAATCCTTAGCTGGCGCCTGACGCGCTAGTTGATGCCCTTTAGAAAGTGCGGCTGTCTTCGCTTCCATGACAGAGTTTCCCGAGCTCATCGCAGTCCTCATCTCGAACAGTGATTGAACATGTCTAGACAGCCTCCTGTGAGTTGTGTATCGCCTGTTTCATATTGTTCTGCAACTACTAGTGAGTCCAGGCGCCGGTTCAAGCGTGTTCACATGGGCGGACGACTCGAGTGTTGCTCGCTTGATTAAGCGTCAGGTATACTAGGTCCCAATATTACTCATAGCCCACCAATTTATCCGTCTCGCCATTGCCAGTCCAGACAAACTTATTCGATATCAGCTAATCGTGGTCTGCAGCTACCTTCGCACCTTGTGCCAGGAATTCCGTGTCGAAGAGTGCGTATGGTGCAGCACTACTATATCGACCAACTCTTAAAGGTAAATATATTGCATGAAATATGGCGTGGGGAGGCCAGTACCAGTGTGCACAGTACTAGTAGTATTGTTATAATGCAGTTCGAAGTCTGGAAGTGAGCCTACATTAATGTACTTTCCGTGAATAGCCTCATGGTGTCTATTTGGTTGTCCTGTAGATTTGTTGTATGTGAGACGTTTCAAGAATCAAGGAGATCTGGACAGCGCATGATATTCATTCCTGATCATTCTGTTGGCTCCCTGTGTCGAGGGACGGTCCCGAGGATCAGTAGACCAACATTGCTCGATAAACTCCCAGTATTTGTCGGGGAGCACAGGATAGCGAGATCGGGAAGGTGTTTCCGACTTGGCTATGCATAAGACGATGGCCGCATCATTCGAGAGGTGATAATAGGGAATCTTGTTGGTCAGGACCTGCAAGTGGAGCTCGTGATACCATCGGGACATCTAAATAACCCAGACGTACCTGCAGTATGACACCGCCGAATGAATACATATCGCTGTGCTCGCTTGGCCGCACTTGCGATCCATCCTCCCGATCTACAAGCAGCTCAGGAGCCATCCATCGCATGTTTCCTTTGAGCGTGGACGTCCAGGAAGCCTGAGAGGCGCTTATAACCTCCGAATACATCAAGGACAGACCGAAGTCGGCGACACACGCACTACCATCGCCATGGATAAGTACATTAGGCTGGAGGTCATGACTAAGTCAAGCTGATTCTAACGAGAATGTTCGAACTTACACCATTGAAGTCACCGTGGATAACGCTGTTGGCGTGAACTGCAAAGGACAGGTATGACTCCAGATCCAGAATTAAACTAATTAGTACGTACGATATCGCAGACCAGCTATGATATCCCTGAGCTGAGAGTGTCATCAGCGTGTAGTCTCCACAAAATACAAGGGACGGCTTACGATCTGGAATCGTCTAACGAGAGCAAGAGCCGCACCCTCACGCTCCAAATAGGCCGTCAAATTTCCATTCTCCGCCCAAGGAATGACTATCGCTATGAATGGACCGAAGCCATAAGTATAACCATAAACGGGAAGAATATTTCTGTGCTTGAGGTTGGCGCATATTCTGAGTTCACGCTTTATCCTCTAAGAAGTAGCGACCTCTGGCGTAAGTAATATTAAATAAAACCCTTCGTCAAGATACTGACCTTGATTTTTTTTGTCTTTGCTGCGCCAAGGTGATCAGCAGCGTACACCTGCAACGCTTTCACTGCGACCTGCACAGTATCAATTTTAGACAGATGGACAGCCATAACGCGGTAAACGAACTTTGATCGATGTCTGATCATTGTGATAGGTACATTTCCAGATCTCACCGAACCCGCCACGAGCAACAGGATAGTCTCCATCCTTGGTGATGTATTCCGTAAGGTTTTGGAGCCTCGCTTCAGGGGGGAAATCACCAGATTCATGGTTGCGAATGGGGAGAACTATGTCCGTGTCGAAAGACGGGGTAAGGACTTCGTAGGGGTGTGGGGGAGACTCGGGTAGCCGTGAGCCTAATACAGGAGAAGGTATCCGAGATGGAGGGGGAAGAGCCACGACAGGCAGTGTTGGTGGACCGGGGAGATCTGGCGCTGGTCCTCCGTGGGCGTACAGGGAGTCCTGAGGCAACGACTGAAGTCCTGGGTCGTAGTGTTGCCTCTGCGTGTCAGAAGGCGGCCGCATGTCGGCAGGCTGTATGCGAGAGGTTCCGGCGTGTGTGATAGTCGAGGATTCGGTCCATCTGCCGCCTCTCGAGGGTTGCCTTGCCGTCCAACCGGGGGGTTCCCCTCGTGTCTGTGTCCTTACCCAGTCGATCGTTGTGTTACGACGGCGAGCTGCGTCAGACTGCAATTTTAACATTAATAGAGTGGTGCACATGAACAAATGAAAGGGATCGCGTACGTTGGGTAGATGAGTGAGGGGGTGTTCTGGTGGACTCGACAGCTCTACTTCTGACGTCCTTGTAGAGGTCACGCTTTCCGTGCCCGAAGCTCTACGACGTACCGTTCGTTGGGGACGGGAATCCAAACTAGGGACAGTATATACCGGTGTATTTATGGGAGCACTTGTCTGCAAGAAAATGTCAGCACATGAACAACATATGTGCGGGGGTGACTACGCACTGTAGGCATTCGGTGTGCAGGCTGAATGCTAGCAAGGATCTCAGGTGGGGTGTTGCACAAGTAGATATTGCTATCGTTCCCGGCCGTATAAGCCAATTGGCACAAGTTGGGTGAGAAGATAATGAGGTGGGGATTCTGAACATCGAATGAGGCGAGGAGCTGGCGGGACTCGAAGGCCCAGAGTTTGATGGTATTGTCATTAGAACAACTAGCGAGGAGAGCGCAATCAAATGAAAGTGCCAGACATTCAATGGTATTGGTATGCCCTTTGAAGGGAGTTCCGACCGTTTCCAGTGTAGACGCGTCAAACTCGTAAATACTGTTCGGGGAGCCAGAGTCCCTGAAGTCAAACGCGGCTACAACGGTCTTGTCTTTAGTAGTCCAGAACACCGCGGCCGGAGATCGATGTGTCACGAAATGAGATTTCCCCAGTCTGACATCCAATTCTCCTGTTTGGACATTCCAAATCTCAAGGCACCTCGCATTCGAAATGACTGCAATCTTCCTCGAGTCTTGCGAGAGTCGAACTGCGCCCACCCAAGCATCAATCTTGAATGCAGCCACGGGTTTGCCCGTATCCAGGTTCCATATCCGCACTTCCGAATCGTATGACCCGCCAGCGTGCTGTCCGCCGAGATGTCGATGCAGGTGATCCTCCATGAGTAGCCTTCAAATCTGCTGACGATCCCCGTCTCAACCTCACAGACCCTGAGCTCCCCGGTCAAGAAAGGTCCACCACCCATGACAACCCATCGACCATCCTTTGATACAGCTACCGCATGTACTTCCCGCATAACATCATCCCACACCTCCTCAATCTCCTTGCCCGCTTCTAGGTCCCATCGCCGAGTAGTCCCATCGCATGAACCACTGATAATTTGCTTGCCGTCCGGAAAATAGGCAATGGATGAACCGGTCGTTGGGTAACCCCACAAGGTCAAAACGGGTGTCAACATCGATTCATTTGCTGCCATTACTGCAAGCTGTCTTGATCTGGAACCCGTGACCAGTGTCTCCACCAGAGAGTTGGCAATCACCATTTGGGAGTATTCGAAGCACCGTCGGTGAGGACTTGACGTCTGCTGTGGCCTGACGTTGATAGTGATTTCGATGGCTGCGCAACCTACTGCCAGCTGGCACGCTCAAGCTGATCTTCAGTTCGTCAGCGCTGGAAGTTCAGACTATTCTTGACGTTACCTAGAGCCTCGCTAGCAATTTAGGTTGGGGAAGAACGGGCGATTCACTTGATTGAATGTGCGTGCCCGGCAACCCCTTTTTGTATGTTCTTCTCACCACAGCATGGCGCCTGACATTCCACAGCGTTTATTTTTACCCACTAGTACCTGATGTACTTGCTTTTCAGTTCCCTGCCATAGCCATATTCCAGTGCATCATCGCGCTCGTGGTACAGTTAGACCAGAGGTCCAAAGTTGGAATATAATGTCATCGACACGTCACCCTATCTACGGAAATGCTGTTTGATGGAGTTCTGGGAAGCCGAACTCTATCAGTGCGCTCTCATGCAGTGGTGACAGTCGCTGTACTTTATAACTTAAGTATGCTGCTGGTCATTTATTCGAGTCTTGATGACAATTGTGCAGCATCGTATTCTGTTTGGGTGCACCGGTGCGGATGCCAGTATTGGCAAGCCCTCATCGTATGTATTCGTTTTCCATTTGTGAAATCTTCTGACAATGTGATGGAACAGGACATGCTGTATTAGGCTGTATTAGTGCAAGATTGATCTCATTTCAGGTAACACTGCGAGTCGTATCTCAATGCCAGGTATCAAGAACTCGAGGAAGTTGTCATGCATGCTAGCGCTGGATAGAGTTCGTTTTCAGTGAAGTGACCGAGTCAGTTTCCTATCAGTGATTCAGCGTACTATTGATGCAGCGGGATCTATTCCTGACGTGCCTACGGCGTACTGCTGCGGCTAAGTGACCAATCCTGGTCATTATATCAATATTTCAACAGCCGTATCAATAAATCAACTCCGTGCTGTTGGTCACATTGATATTGATTTGTGCTACAGGGCATTGAACAGTGGTTGCTAGACGATGTCTACTTCGGTCGACTTAAAAGACATTTTGACAACTATCGAACCCTGTCGTATCATGTCAGGAATGCCATTCTGAAGAGTGCGTACAGTGCAAGCGCGACGCTACAATATGCTATTTATCGACCGACTCGTACAGCAGATATGAGCCGAGATTTAGATTTGCCATGGGGAGGCCAGCACTAAGTAGTGCGTGCGGTAAGGTAGACAAAACTAGTAGCCATGATGTCACGTGCTTGTACTTCTTCACTTTGCAAACGCAATTGCCTTCATCAACCAGCACTTTCATGTCTCAAGCAGTAGGCAACGTACGCCATTTTTTTGGTATGCAAGGGCGAACATTTAACTCGAGGCTTATCATAGACTGCTCTTGCCTACGCGCGAGTATGGCATCATGTCAATGCTTCTGACCGCGTTCTTGGAAAATTGGCGGAACGAATAGCTCTCGTGCTCATGGGCAAGCACAAACCGATATACGACAAGAGCTGTATGTTCTCATTCCCTGATCATAATTCACGCTCTCTCGCTCATGCACATTCTAGTGGACTGTGGGGACTACGTCGTAGTTACAAACGCAAAACACATCAAGGTGACTGGTCGTAAAGATGAACAGCTGGTATACCGCAAGCACACGATGTTCCCCGGTGGGTTGAAAGAAACTGAGTATAAGGATATGATGGAGAAAAAGCCTTATGAGGTTCGTTTCGTGGTTCGACGAAAAAGACCGTATGCTTACCCCGCTCTGTGCGAATGTAGATCATACGGCACGCAGTGTCCGGTATGTTACCCAAAAACAAGCTTCGGGAACGTCGATTGGAACGACTTAAAGTATTCGGAGGGTCGAATATGGGGATATATAGAGGGAATATTTTGAAGCGGTGGGAGGATGGGACGCTGACGGAGGATTATATTCTGAAGCTAGATCCAAAGAATAGGATGAAGGCGAAGGCGAAGTAGTATTTCTCCTCATCTTTTTGCTTGTCATCTAATTCATTTATTACGCTGGAATATAATATACTACTGCGCGCACACGAACAGGGTGCTAACAATCGGATTCGAGTGAAGGTGAGTAAGAGCTTCGTTCTGTCGAATAGTCCCGCTGTCGCACTCGGTTTGCATGAGTACCGGAGAAGCCAGTGATCATTGCGTGCGCAATTTGCTCCTGGAGAATGATTCCTGGACACTGGTTAGCGTGTCGGTGAGGAGCAATGATTTTGACTACCTATTGCAACCAAAGCTGAGCCGTCAAGAGCCTTGTACATGTCTTTATGTTCTTCGTTGCGGGAAGCGTTTTCGCCATCTTCCTCGTCTTCCCATTCATCTTCCTCATCCCCCGGCTCATCTTTCTCATCTTCCAATTGATCGTCGTCGTCATCTGCCTCGAGGGAAGAATCCCTCGTCCACAGTGCCGGATGGCTTGTTGTCTGATCGTGAATATTAGACACACTCTTTTTGGAGCGCTGGGCTTTCCTCTCGTCTCGGTAACCCTTGCTTCTGTCGGACAAAACGCCCCTTTCCTGATAGTAACGGCTGGCGAAGTGGTGAATGCATTTTAACAGCTCCTACTAATGATAAGCGAACATCATTGGATGAAGATTGACTCTTACGGGTGGTGGGTCCGGGAGCGTGATTTTGATCTCTTCCGATTCCGAATCAGTTTCGGACGAGGACGAAGACGAAGAGGAGGAGTCGCCTTCGGAGGTTGATTCTGATCGTGGAAAGGCAAGATGCGGGGGTGTGGGTTCCAAGAATGAAAAGTCCTCTGTGAAACTGCGTCGTTTCCTCGCCCTGAAATTCTTGCCGGTACGGTCTCTGGTACTGTCCTCCTCATCGCTCTCAATCACCTTTTCTTTGCCTTTCTTACCTGTCCCTACCGTGAATTCATCCTCGCCCAACTCATCCGAAAGACGAATATCAATAAACTCTCCATCCTCATCATCCGCCTTAGCACTCGCATTTCTAGTTTTACGCACGACAGCTTTACCCCCTGCATCCCGGGCGATCCAGTTTCCTCTGGTGTCTGGAACTGTTGATGGAGCTGTGCGTGTGCTTCTGTTGATAGATGATTGTTGGACTCGCGAGCCATCTGGGTGAAGGCGTAGGGTTGCCAGATCATGTGTGGTGCTTTTCCGTCTGATGCTCATGGGAGTCGAATCTCGGATCGGGATGACGGACTACGTAATGCGTTAGAGAAAACTCCCGAGCTGGTTTCCGGGTGTTAAAGCTGTAACCTGTGCAGGCAACCGCCCAACGCAAATGAGACCTAAGAAGTGTTAAGAAGTGTTAATGATATTCAAGGATGGTCTACAAGGCAGTCCTAGTCAGATTAGTCTCTTCGTAGTCCCATAGACCCGGCCCTAAACGCGTCGCGCCTACCATGTCAAACAATCCCAAACATTCAAAACGCGTCAATTACAAAGTACTGTACAGCTTCCTCCAAAACTTACGCGTTCCTGTGCGACAACACATGCCTCGTCGAACAAGAGCAGAACTGGTAGAGGTCGATACAGACTCTCTCAAGGAGAACTCTGCTCTTCCGAATGGCGTCAAGGACGAATCCGTCAAAAAGGAGAAAGTAAAGGATGAGAAAGGGAAAGGCAAGGCAAAGCGTGTCGAGCCTGAACCTACGGACGAAGAACTAGATCAGACTCAGGCTGGTGACGATGCCGATGCCGACGCTGACGGCGATGCTGACGGTGATCCTGAGAACATGGACGGATCTCCCAGAAGCCGCAAGCGCACTCGTGTCAATGCAGAAGGCGACTTTGTTCCCTCCACCCCGAAGAGGGAGCAAGTAGCGACTCTTCCTCGCGATGACGATGGGTGAGGCGCCGGAAGGCCCTTGCCAATTGTTATTGTTTCTCACTATTGTCTCTTAGCTTCATCCCCGGCTCTATCGTGCGCATTCAGTTGCACAACTTCCTTACGTATGATTGGGTGGAGTTCCGACCCGGTCCTTACCTCAACATGATACTCGGACCCAACGGCACTGGTAAAAGCAGCATTGCTTGCGCAATTTGTCTCGGACTCAACTGGTCTCCGAGTGTGAGTCTTTTTTGTTATTCCCGTGTTTGTGCCTGAAATCTCCCTTCACCAGATTCTTGGTCGCGCAAATGAGATTTCTAGCTTTGTCAAGCATGGCAAAGACAGTGGCTATATCGAAATTGAACTTAAGGGTGCAAAGGGTCAAAAGAACCTCGTGATCCGACGCAACTTGAGCGCCAAGTCCAAAGGGTCGACTCTGACTCTCAACGGGCAATCTTGTACTGGGAAAGAGATTACTAACCGCATGGCGAAACTCAATGTTCAAGTCGGAAACTTATGGTACATTGCCCTTTCTGTGCTGAGCGCTGATTCTGATTGCATGTATGCGCGCTTTTCAGTTCATTCTTGCCTCAGGATAAAGTCTCCGAGTTTGCGCAAATGACTCCGCAACAGTTGCTTAGAGAGACGCAACGTGCCGCGGGGGATGTTAATTTGTCAAATTGGCATGACACATTGATTACCGCCGGCAAGGAGCTTAAGAACCTTCAAGATGTTTGTGAATTCTCTGCTTTAATATTGTGTTTAATTTACGGGTGCCTCGCAGAAATCCAATGATGAGCAAGAGCGGTTGAAGACGATGCAAGAGCGTAATGGTCAACTTGAGCGAGACGTTCAACGTTATCAAGAGCGCAAGCGTATCGAGAAGGATGTGAGTAATTTGATTCATGGTGTCGATACGCGCTGTTGACAACTGTTATAGATAGCTGTCTTAGAAGTGTTGATTCCTGTTAACGAGTACCATGAAGCTAAGGAGCGCTATCAGAAAGCAAAAGATCGCCAGCGGGAGTTGCATGCCCGGGTACGGAAATTGAAAGATAGGAACGCACCTGCGCATGCCAAGCTAGAGTATGCTCTTCTTCGTAATTCACTGCCGATTCACTCATATACTTCAAGGCAGCTCGCAGCTCAGCACAAGGAATATGAGAAAGCACGTGAGAAAAAGAAGGCTGCATCTCGCCAGAAGTTTCAGCAGATGAAGAGTAAATGGACCGAGAACGACAAGCTTGTTCGTTTGATGGTTCATCTTCGTTTCTTGTCTAATCATTAGCCGTTCAGGAACGTGACGCCGAAGACGTTACGAACAGACTTGATGGTCTCAAACGGGCCGAGAAGGAGCGCATTAAGAAGATCAAAGAAATCCAAGGGCACAATGAGAAATGGCAGAATGAGCTTGACAACCCGCCTAAACTAGAAGACGTAGAGGCCATCAATGCTGAGATGGTTCGTGCACCGCATGAGTGGGCGACGCAATCCGTGCTAACAGCCATTTTCTAGAGGAAAGTCAACCGAGAGCACAACCAAACTACGACACGGATGGAGGACTTACAGGAGCGACAAAGGAAGAATGTTGACTCCTCAGCCTCCCAACAGGCAAATATCAGTGGTGCATTTGACCAGTAAGCAATGCCAGTTAACGATTCGGTACGAGCATAACGCATTCATCACAGGCTGAAAAACCTTGAAGACGAGCGCCATCGTAAACTCGAGAAATTGCGAGGCTGGGATCGAGATATGGCCGATGCAGTTGTGTGGCTTCGTAATCACCAGGACAAGTTCAAGATGGAGGTGTTTGAGCCCCCCATGATATGTTGCACTGTTCCGGATCGACGCTATACCGATGCCATAGAGGCATGCTTTAATCAGGATCAGCTCAAAGTTTGCACCACATCCTGTTCATCACTCTAAATCAGGTGGCTGATTGACTTGCAGATTCTTGTCACGCAATGCGAAGAAGATTATGCTGCCCTCAATTTTCACTTAAATGACAGTGAGCAGGCCGGGCTCCGAAAGGGTGCGCGTATCAACATCTGGTTCAGGCCTAAGGTGGACCTGAGCCCTCCTCCCATGAATGAGGCAGAGGTGCGTTAGTGTCATCTCTGCTGAATGATCTAACGCCCTGCTGTAGTTGAAGGCACTTGGTTTTGATGACTACGCAATTAACAAGCTTGAGTGCCCCGACGGCCTTCTGTGGTTCCTCACGCGAGAAGTCAACTTACACCGCACCGTCAGTGAACCGGTCTTGTTCTAGTAACACACGCTAACTAGACTTGTGGTGTCAGGCTATTGGCTTGGACGCTTCTAAGGTTGATGTAAATGCTGCTATGGAAGCTGTTTCCCGAGACGGTAGCGGGGCGAAGTTCATCGCGGGAAGAGTGATGAACACGGTTTCACGATCTCGATATGGAAAGCGAGCAGCTGCGAACATGACAAAGGATCTCCGTCCAGCCCGCAATCTTGTCAGCAGCACGAGTAAGTAATTCATCATCGCGCCGTCTTGTGGAGTATATTTACAGGGCTGCAGTCGACCCTGAGATCAAGAATAAACTCGATCAGACTATTCAGGATGCAAGGCAGGCTCTTGAAGCCATCAACGAAGATGCGAACAACCTTGCGGCAGAGGAGCGTGAGATTAGGGCCGAGGAAGCTCTGTTCAAGAAGACATTTGTATGTCATTTTTGTGTGTCGGAAAGCGAATGTCACTTATCATGTCTGCAGGACGCACTCGAGGCGCGCAAGAAGGTTGTCAATAACCAGAAGAAGCATTTGGCTACGCTCGCGGCTAAAATCGGTGCATATTGATGCCGATCGGCCGTTTTCATATCTAACCGCACCACAGAAACCAACAAGAACAAGCTGAGGGATCTTGAGAACGCACCCTCCGTGGAGGATGAACGAGCGAAGCTCAAGAAGAGGCTTTTTGAAATATCGAAGAAGCGCGTTAGGATTGTGAAGGAATACACGGTTGGTTTTCCTCTGTCGCAAATGCGTGAGCGAAATTGACAATCCACAGCAACTGATTCGCGCTGCAATAGCTGATCAAGTTGAAGCAACTCGCAGTGGACTTGAATTTCTACAGGTCGGTGCAAACAAGAACGCGCTTGAAGCCCTGTGTCAAGAGAAGGATGAAAAGTACCAACGGGCTCTTGCCGAGTTCGAAGAAGGTTGGTCATCAGACTTTCCTGCAACATCCGCGGATATGAAGTAATCATCAACAATAGCTGATCAACTATTCGTCACGACAAAGGCTGACGCGAAGAATAAACGCGACATCAGTCTAGATCTTGTTCGGGGCATGGACCAAGAATTCCAGCAACAATTCGCCAAGATGGAAATGGTGAGCGACCCTGATGTGATGTCAATAGAAGGCAGAGATAGCTTACACCCATACAGGATGGTTCGGTTCACGACCGGAGCGTGAATGACCTGCGGACGGAGCTAGATGTTCAACGCGCCAATCTTGATATGATCTCGTTAACGAACCCTGGCGTTGTGGAGCAGTATGAGCGGCGAAAGGATGAGGTTTGCTTGCTCCACCTCTGATATGAGGGTCTTCATTGACAACGATGACAAACAGATCGAAGCCCTGACGAAAACTCTAGAAGAAAGAGAGAAGGCTACCCGCAGAGTGGAACGAGATATCAAGAATGCCAGAGTGGGCGGTGTTCTTGCTTGCTTCATTTCATTTCTGAGTTTTCCGTCAGGATCGTTGGCAACCTGCTCTCGAACAACTGGTCGCGAGCATCGGAAAAAAATTCTCCGCTGCATTTGATCGTCAGTCACCAAACCCTGCTGGGCGTCATGAATTTACGTTTATCGACTTTTGCAGGCATTGGTTGTGCAGGTGAAATCCGCATCAGCCCCCATGACGATTATGACAAGTGGGCGATCGACATTCTCGTTAAATTCCGTGATAACGAGAAGTTGCAACTTCTTACGGGACAGAGGCAGTCAGGCGGCGTAAGTAGGGATTAAACTTACTCCGCGCATGATATTTACATTGGGTTCCAGGAACGGTCACTCACCACTATCTTATACCTGATGAGTTTGACTGAAGAAGCCCGAACGCCGTTCTCTCTTGTTGACGAGATTAACCAGGTACCCTCATTGACCCTGTTTATACGTCAAGTGCTGACAACGTTTTCCGAAGGGCATGGATCAACGCGCCGAGCGCGCGGTACACAATTCCTTGGTCGAGGTCACATGCAAGCCTGACAGCGCACAATACTTCTTGATCACCCCTAAGCTGCTTCCTGACCTAGACTATCACGAGCGCATGAAGATTCTTTGTGTCAACAACGGAGAATGGCTTCCCGAAACGCCAGGACTGGGTAATATGAATCGCATGATAGAGACCTTTGTACAGCTGAATCGCGATCGTTCCTCCCGAGCTGGTTGATCAAGATGTTTTGCTCACATTTTTGTTACAATACTGTATCAACGTCATCATCGCACTAACCTGCAGTATACAATTGTACCAGTCACCAATGCTTTCGCCCATAATATACTCGCAGTAACATAAAGCTATTATTTGATCTTTCTACTATCGTGCAAGACCGCCGAACTTCTAGATCTGGCACATTGTTCAGGCTACGCGGCATGGGCGCGCCCCCGTTACTCCACCTTTACAACCCCTTTCAACACCGCGAGCTCCGCGTTAATGATGCTGCTCGTGGCTGCTCCGATAGAGACGTTGTTCGCGAGGACAACGAACTTTATGTCGAGAACGGGACATTGGCGCACTCTTCCCACTGACACGCCAGCACCGTCTTGGTAATATCGGTCCAGCCGAGGCTGAGGGCGATCCGGTTCTTCATGCACAAAAATGGCATGGACAGGAACAGAAGGGCACCCAATGGACTGTGCCTCCGGAGTATAAGCCACCAGCGCCTCGCGGACTTGCTGCGGGCTGGGAGGCGGTCTCTGCTGAAACCGTACAGAGACGCACATCGTATGCCCGTCAACGACCGGGACTCGATTACACGATGCGGATACGCGTAATGGATGACGTGCGTGCATATCAAATGTCTTCATTCCATCATCTCCATCAGCGATCCCTCCCAAAATTTTCAGCGTTTCCCACTCCATTTTCTCTTCTTCGCCTCCGATGTAGGGCACGACGTTATCAATGATATCAAGACTAGAAACACCTGGGTATCCAGCACCAGAGATGGCTTGCATAGTAGTAACCAGACATGATTCGATGGGTCCAAATGCCTTCTCCAGGGCGCGAAGGGGTATAACGTAGCCCGTCGTGGAGCAATTGGCATTGGTAACGATAAATCCCTTCTTGAGTGGGGGATCTTGCAGCGCTTGCTGCTGGGGAATGATGGATAAATGAGAGTCGTTTACGAGGGGGACGATCAGAGGTACGGAGGGGTCTCTGCGGTAATTTTTGGCGTTAGAGAAAATGGCGAGATCGGCGCTTCTGAACGCAGATTCTGATATTCGTAAATATAAGGCGCGAAAAGATGGGTTATACGCCTTGGGACGTACCTATTTCTCCAGCTGCATCGGCGTCAAGACCAGAGAAGATGATAGCACACTCCGCAAAGTGCTCTGGGTAGCACTGGCGCACTATCATATCGCGGACGACAGTTGGTATGGGAGTCGTCTGCTTCCACATAACAGCCTGTGAATATGGCTTCCCAGCCGATCTTGAAGATGCTCCAAGTGCATGGATGGCGAACCATGGGTGTTTTGAGAGCAGAGTGATGAAACGCTGCCCCACAGTACCCGTCGCACCAAGAATCCCGACTTTGATCTGCTTGCCTGGATTGTTGGACATGACGACTTTACCCTTATTTCTCCTGAGAGATGGAAATATTAGTTGTTGGACAACTTTCTGCTGTTGATTCGACCTTGTAAAGGCGCGAAGTCACGATAGATCATCTCGTTCAGTATCGGAAATGCAACCGTGGGAGATCTTTCCGGTGTCCGAGTCGTACACTCAACGCTTATTCTGCGCCCACACTCAACATCAACATCATCGTCGATGGCGACAACTACAGATAATGCAGCTCAGCTTATATTTGCACCGAATGTCCTGCACAATCAAGCGCTGACATCTGTCAAATTCCTGTCTTCTTGCTTCGCTGGCGCTGTTTCAGGAATCCTCGGACTAGAGAACTGGCTAGGATTCGCACTGTTTATAGCATCCATCGTTTCAACCTCATTTATCATCTACGCCATAAACTGCAGAGGGAAACCTGCCAAGTACTTGCCTGGCGGACTTGGGGAGCTGGTCAACCCTGGCCAAGACAACATCTTCACATTTATTCTTGTATGGACACTGTTTTACGGTGCGCACTTAAGGCTTTTGGCCGCTCTACACTTATTTACGCAAGCTTGACTCACCAGGGATTATACATGGTAAGAAATGCTAGAATCCTCGGACAGACGGATCGGTGGTGATAATCCTGATTTTATTACCAGTGTACGACTGAACGGACAATTCACTTCCGTCTGGTTCAGACCTTTATCCACGTGTGTTGTTCCTTGTCATTTTGGGAATGAGCTTATCGATTCCAATACGTAGAAGTGGAGCTCGCTAGTCATCTCATCGGTAAAGCTTGACCTGTTTACTGGGTTTCTTCTCATGAGCACTATTGTAGTTTGCATACACCTGCATACACACACGAAGGTCGCGCGCATGATCAGCTTTCTTTGGCATAATTTAATAATTTCACTTGATAACCTAGAATAAGAGGTGTTTGCCCATCGCACTTGAAAAGTGTGGAAGACAGGCAGAAGCCCTGAGGCAAGGGGATCAATGAAATGACCGGTTTCGGCTGCTAAAATGAACTGGGAGCCACGAGGAGCCACGTGGGCTTCTTTACGTGGGCTTCTTTGTGGCCGTGCCTACAATCTCTTATTCCCAATCTAGCATGTTCTTGTGCGTGAAAAGGTAAGCTACATATGAGCGACCGGGATGCAACGACCCAGAACCCCCCCGTCTTTCTTCCACCTCTCCCGTCATGTCTGGCTCATACGTCCTCCTTCAGTTCGGATCAAATCTCTTCAGTCATAGATTTGAGGATCTCGAGAGCAGACCAGCGTTCACGGTGTAAGTACCTCTTTGAACGCCCGAGGCTTAAATTTAATCCGTGACGGCCGAATATTAGGAAAACGGTAACAATGTCCGGGGCTCAGTGTTCAGCATCCTCTGACATGTCATTCCAAAGGTTGACCAACAAGTGAATGTAATTGTCCACATCGCTCGCGAAGCGGCTTGGAGCCAGCAGCACCCAGAAATTATGGGTCCCAGCAATTCTTACTTGTATTTCGGCCCATCCAGAGCACCAGGATACCTTGTGTACGGTAATGGGCCGGAGGTCACTATGGCCAATCATCTACGCCACAAGAAAGATGCCAGCACGTAGGTGTTGCAAATGAGATGTCGTTGAATTGAAATACTAAATAATCGCAGATCGCGCTATTTCACGGCGCAGAATGGTAAGGAGCTGAAGTGGAAAGTTTTTCCTCAGAAGATGGAGGTGGGATGTTTGCTAGCTTTCGTGCCTTGTATTTTGCTCATAGAATTTCAGTGCATAGACGGACGCTCTACGATCGCTACGTGGGAGCTCAGCCAGCCGGAAGATGTCTTCAGCGCTCGTCTGACCATCAAGCATTCCGGCCTTTCTATGGTCACTGAAATTTTAACTACTTTGTGTCTGAACCGCATGGCTCTGGATTTAGAGTGGAAGCTGTAACAGTTTTTCTTCCTCACCATTCGTCTTCTATGTGATATAATACATCCTCATTTCCCGTCTTGGGACTCGCACCCACATGCCACTTTGTTCTACTACTCTCACACCACAACATACTTCACAATACGTGTATTCAACACACACTCCGTACTGCCGTTTAGCTTACACACACATCATCTCATATTCATTAGCATCTGCTTTCTCATGTTTTCGATTAAAAAAATCATTATATCATCCCTACTCTTCGCTGCGCAGCTCGCTTTGCAACTCTAACAAGCGTGACCATTCTGCCTCGTCTTCGAAGTCTTTTGAGCGCCCCATAAACGTGCGCACGATACTGCGCCCCTGGTGTCTCCAATTGATGCCTTGCACCCGCGGCCCGAAATTTCTTAAAACATCCATCACGTCCTCGACTTCATTTACAGCTTCTCGCCACTTTTCAATGTCAGTCTCTCCCTTCTCAAACGTTCCCGCCACGCCACAGCGATACCCGTCCAGGTAGGCTTTCAGCACATCTTCCCACCGTGATTGCCAAGTCAGAAGACGTGCATAGGCGCGGAAGATGCGAGGAGATGACACGCGTGGAAGAATGGTCCGGTCAAAAAGTTCCAGTACTCTCCTGAGCAGCCCGTGACCCTCGTTGGGATTGGTTACAGCATCCCGCCTCCTATCGTCATCCCCAGCTGCCTGATCGAGGTCAACTGGGACCCTGGTAACGGCATTTACCAAGCGCTCCAGGACTTCTTCATCGACAGATTCTGCACCGGTTTTTGCACTCCGTTCTTCAACGATACGCGTCAATGCACGGCATGCCTCTGACAGCTCCCCAACATCCATGGCGACGATCATATAATTTGTCCACATGCGCCAATTGTCATAGCTGTATTTCAAGCCCTGTTTTAAAGCACGGAATGCCAACATCCTGTTTGAGAAAGATTTTGCCTTGCTAGGCTGGTCTTCCTAAACATAAACTTGAGTTCGTACAGGGTGACGAAGATTCATCCCCACTTACCCCATTCACATTCGATCCGGAGATATTCTGGGAGGGGTCCAAACGGAGGTACATACTAGCCAAATTGTTCCAACTCTCTCCGTCTTCATCGTCGATAGAAACACATCGACTAAATGAATCTCGGGCCCCCTCCCAATTTTCGAGACGAATATAGGCACACCCTAGGATAAACCAAGAACGGGACAATAACGGATTGATCTTCACCGCACGCTGCAGGCAGGGAATGGCCTTCTCGAATTCTCCGCGTGCGAAGTAGTAGCCTCCAAGAGACCGCATTGCACGGCCGGAAGTCTCCTTTGACAGCGCCCATGCACGCTCATAATGCTCAACTGCATTATCAGGTTCTAAATCTCCGAGAAGACACCACAACTTCGCCTGTCGCGCTGAATCTAGTTTTCCGCGCCGCGGCGAAGGTAAATCTTTACCCCGCAAAATCACACTCTCTGCTTCCTCTTTGCGGCCCTCAAGTAAGTCACGTACAATGGCAACCGCTCTGTCTGTCATCTCCATAGACTGCCAGCACTTCACAACCTCCTCCCACATCTCAAGGCGTTCGAAGATCTCTAAGGCTGATTTTACCACCCCAAGGGTGAGGAAACGTAATGCTAGTTCGCGTTCCATCTCCCATTTGCTTGGAAGCGGTATTGAATGGAAGTAAAGCAGCCGTTCCGGCAGGGGGGAATCAGCAGTCGGCATCTGGTCTACGAGGGCTTGGAGCTGGAGTACTGAGCGCTCAACAGTCCGCGTGCGTGTAGACTCGAGCCGGGACCGTAGAAGCAGAGCCATAGTGTGGACTGACCAATTCTTTGGATGGGATATGACGCGTGCGACGTAAGGGGACATCTGTTCGCTTGTGAGGCCGTGTGAAGGGGACGTATTCCGTACATTGAGGCAAAGGGACAGAAGTATACACTGATCGAGTGGGTGTAAAGGGGGTTGTGAAACGGGATCCAGATGGCTCAGCAGACTGGTTGCCGATGAGGGGGCAGATGATGTGAATACAGTTTGTTCGAGAAGCGTGTCGTCATTCAACTCCAAGGTAACAGGGAGATTGGAATCTATTGAGATAGACACGTTGACAGGCGTACGTGACTGATCGGCAAGATCGTCGGGTACATCTTCGGCGGGGAAGTTATCCCCTTTCCGACTCTCTGCAAGTAGAACCAGTTGGCTAAGATCTTTTTGTTGAAACTTCGTTCGTCTCCCGAGCGCTCCCGAGAGTTCATACTGTAATCCCGTAGCACGTGCCGCTCGAACAAATAGATCGGAAGCGACTTTATCATGACCAAAGATGTGTTCGAGTCGACCCTGCTCTAGCTGCAGACGACCAGCCAAATCGCGATCTCCCGTATCTCCCGTAAGGGTCGGCAACAGGGACACTAAGGAATCACGGGCGTCCGTTGGAAGCGGCACTGTCTCGTCCAGTAACTGTTCATGAATGATTGTTGTACGTAATCTCCACCAGGGAACGGATATGCAATGATGATATGGCAAGGCGAAAATGAGTTGGGCGAGACGCAAAAAGGTTGCGTGTTGTGCGAGGTGGTAAGCAGGCTCGCCGCCGTAAGCAAGCTCAGTCACCGCCTTCATATCAAGGACCTCATCAGAAACCAAGGTTGGGTTCATCACGTCCACGATCACTTCCGATGGTTTGATATTGAGGTCCGGACCAGTCCAGTTTGCCTGGATGAAAGCATGTAAACATGCGACGGCTAGAATGATCTGGATGATCTCTTTTTCTGCCTCATCTGTTACAGATGGTAACTGCCATGAGAAAGATTCTTCATAGCCTTTCTCCTGCAGCCCAGATGCCCTAAAAAGAGCTCGGCCCCAAGGTGAGGTTAGCACTTCCCGAAATTTACCATCAATGACGTCTTTTGCAAGTGTTGCAGTTCCAGGACGCGACTCCAGCTCTGTGAGCTTGGAATCCCAATGTCCAGTTAGCAGAGAATTTTCAAGAGGATCCATGATATTTCAGTTGAACCACCGTACGATGAGAGAGATGAAGAGATGAAGAAGAAGATCATGATTGTATTTGAAATCGATTACCACAGATTACCAAGTTCGGTGTTGCCCGCGATTGATCGTCGAAGTCCATGTGGCTACCAACGGTGAGATTACTTAATATTTTCCCCTTGCGAAGCTTCTAATAGTTCTATAACTACTAGTATCATAGTGTGGAGGCCACATCATCTCTAAGTCGTTACCAGATTCGAGGATCCCGGACTATCTCCAATTATTTTCGTATTGGTGAGTTTCAATCATTAATGAAAAGCTTCAGCGCATCAGGCCAATTCCCCCCATCAGAGGGTTTGAGCCATGAGGACTTCAACCTTAGCGAATTTGAGCATGCCGGGCAGTACCTACACGACTAGCCTCGAGGCCTTTGCCCTGATCTTAATTGGATCGATTTCAGACAGCTGTTGGGCCCACCTTCCCCACCACCAGGCCAACCCTGGTACACGACACTACACCCGTACTTGTCTCATGCATCACACCCTCACGCTATAAATTCATGGTTGATGGTGGCACGTGTATGTATCCACAACGCTGAGGCTGGCTGACCAAGAGCCAGTTGATAAAGTCTCTTGTAAACAAAGCTTGCCGCCTCGATGATCAACGAGATGCGTGAGTCTGGGAATAGGAAGCGTATACGTGCTTCTCTGAGATGTATAAAAATGGCTAATCCAAGCTTACGGTATGCTAGATCCCGTGCTAGATCCTGTGAGTGCACGAGAAAATACGCGCGTACGTTATGCTTCCTTCGCTACTGGTGTGACGTTGCTAAAGAAGCTCTTTGGAACGGAGGACACGCCCCTCGCGTAAATCTGGCTTGTGTAGACCTGTGCCACAAATGCTTAAACAATGAACAACGGGGGAAAAATGATCACTCACAAGCTCATCGTAGATGATAGCAGGTACTTTTTTGTCGCAGAGCGTGGAACCCGGATGAATTTTAATGACCTCGTACACGTTCAGTCTTCTGTGTTAGGAGAACGAGTGGGTGAAACTCACAGAATGACCCATCGTTTGCTTGTATGTTCCATCCGGTTGTAAAAATGCCGACTGTTGAACAAGACCAGTGACAAAGCATCTCAGTACTGGCTCCTCGCTATTCGCCGTGGAAGCATGCCAGTCAATGCCAACTCGTTGACACGTCTGCCTTAGCTGATCTCGAATCTTCATCGCCTCCACGAACGTTCTTTCGTTCACGAAATGCTGGCGACACCATTCTTTTCTCGCACCCTTGCTCTCAGATGCGGCTATTTCTTGGTACGATCGGAGGGTGTTGAGCATCGTCATATGGTCCCCGCTCGCATGGCGGAATTTGCCCCGAGCTTCTGCGACGGCATCGCGCTGGTCGGAGATATCGAGGAAGAGCGTAGAAGAGGACGAGAGAAGGGACACGATGTCTATTACCTCAGAGGTGCAGCCGTGGGTTTTGGATGCGAGGATGATGCGCGCGAAGTACGGCTCCACGGGAAAGGACGCCATTTGACGCCCCAATGCGGTTAGTGTCTTGGAGTTGTCCAGCGCACCAAGAAGCCAGAGAGTCTTGAGTGCGGAAATGACTGAAAGAATATCAGGATTGGTATGGAGATATGTCAGGGGGTCGTACCTGACCCAATCTCGGGAGGATCCATAAAATCTACTGCTTCAAAGTCTTGACCAAGGCATTTCAATTGTAAGACGCTCTGGGTTAAGCTGCATCGGCGAATCTCCGGCTCTGCGGAAAGCGCCATTGCATTGAATGCGTCTTCTGTGTACAAGCGGAAACAAAAACCTGGACCCTACTTCACGTCAGACGTGTCAAGAGAGACAAGGTTCAGGGCATACTTCGCGACCGGCGCGACCAGCCCGCTGCATAGCAGACGACTTTGTGATATCTCGAGTCAACAGGGTATCGAAACCTACCGAAACGGTCAGCTGTGAACCCAAATGGACAATCACCCTCATTACCTCCACCAGTATCCTTCGACAAATATCTTTTTTCTTTACACTTGCCGGTATCGATTACGTATTTTATTCCGGGTATCGTGATGGACGTCTCGGCGATGTTGGTAGCAAGAATACATTTCCGGGTGTTTGAAGGGGCGGACGAAAATATTCTAGCCTGCTGCGCGGGCGGCAAGGCAGCATACATTGGGCATGTTAGGACCTAGGTGAGGATCACAGTGAGAACGAGAGTCATCAAAACGTAAGAATGTCGTACACTCATACGCTCCTCAGGGAGTCTGCGAGCATACATTTTTATCGATTTGTCCAGACTTTCGATATCCTCTTGACCTGCACGAAATCAGACATTAGCATGGATGATGCCAGCAGAAATACACACTTACCTGGAAGAAATATAAGGACATCTCCTGGAGGTCTATCAGTATGTATTTGGAAGAACGTCCGTAGAGCAGCATCGACGTAGTCCGTCTGGCTGACGGATGTATGGAATATTTGAACAGGGTGTTGTCGGCCCTTGACATAGAGTATCCGAGCACTGCGGTAGTCATTAGCATGTACATCGTTCGTGCAAGTAGTGCACTTACTTGTTATAGAACTTGCTAAATTTCTCGGCATCGAGCGTTGCACTCATGACGATGAGCTTCAACGGATTAAGGGCTGATGCGGGACCCTTTCCCTTCCCACTGACATCACTCCCACTATTTCTGGCGGTCTGTATCGTTTTCAGGTTTGCTATTAGGAAATCCGTCCGAAGAGTTCGTTCGTGCGCTTCGTCAATAACTATGACGCTGTATCTCGACAGCAACTGATCCGAAAGCAGCTCTCGCACGAGCATACCGTCACTGACGTATTTTATCCGGGTATCAGAACTGGAAGCCTCATCGAATCTCACGGAGTATCCGACAAGTCCACCAACGGACACGTTTTTCTCTGCAGCTACGCGAGCGGCGAGCGACGTTGCCGCTACTCGACGTGGTTGGGTGACAGCAATCATGCCCTTGCCTGCAATACCCGATTCGAGGATGTATTGAGGGACTTCTGTACTTAAGATGGAGTCGTGAGGTGAAATAGCAATGATATGATTGCTAGCAGACGCACGAGTGGTTTTTCCTGATCCTGTCTCTCCCAGTAAAATTGTTGTGTCATTTTCCTGTATTTCGCGGATGAGAGCTTCCCGTCCTAGTGAAGACGCTGAGCAGAAAATCGGATGATGGATGGATGGGCTACTTACCTCGTGCTATTGGAAGCTGCTCGCGTTGTTTTTGGAGGGAGTTCACTGGCCGCGTTTTCACAGAGGTTACGTCGTCATCTAGACGAATTCTGGCCTTCTTTCTTGGAGTATGGATTGACATAGATTTGGAATAGCCGCCAGGCTTGCTCACGTTGCTATTAGATGGGAGCTACTGTCTGAAATGATCTGGAAGTAAAAGATGGGTTCCTCCCCGTGGTGTCAGAACGCGGGTGTCCGCTAGCGCTAGGGGCCTGGTAGTGTGAAGCGTGTGCGCTGGGTGCCTTCAACACCACTTGAAAAAGTTGTGTCGGAAATCGGGAGGCGGGAATCCGAATCTTCACCGGATCAGAGAAACTCTATTTGCGTAGCCGTCGGCCAACCTCGGCCAACGTGTAATATCAGTATCACAGCAACAGAAACTCAGTATAATATAAACGACCACCCTTCGCCTGTCATCTCGAGCACTGAGCAGGTACATGGTACATCCCGTTCACCACAATTAGGTTGCGTCCATTGGAATTTCTCTTCAAGACAGACATGTTGATCTCACGGAGATGAAGTTGACTCCAGCTCGTCTCAGCTTACTCTGGGATGAATGAGAAGGGATAGAAGAAACTGAATGCAATCGCGGAGCATGTGTCCACAAACCCCGCTAGGAGATGTGACGCTAATAACATGCTGACCTGTAATGGCACGGGCCTTGATTGCTTTCGTGAAGTGGTCCTTGAAGGTAGGTGCAAATCGTTTTACTGCAAGTCAGAATCGAATTCACGAAACTTCAAATTTATGTTGTCGCACAGCCAATTGTATATTGGATTGTGGCTATCCTACAAAGAAGCAGCTCTAGCTATTCTCAGTGTCAAGGGTCGCCAGATATACCCTGAGCTTATCTAGTGCACAGTATCGGTGGGAAATGATGTTTTTCTGTTCCTTGGTCATTTCGGCGAAGCTTTGTTGCAGTTTCAATTATGGAGGACTGAGCAAAAATTCGCGAGAGACTCACGTTTTGTCAAAACCTTTGGGCTGGAAGATGGGGTCCCAGCCAAAATCGCCAGGTCCCCTGGCAGGGACGATCGTTCCTTCTGTGCGGCCCTCAAAGAGGATCGGCTCAGTGCCCGGACCCGCACTGTACGCAAAAGTACAGAGCGCATAGGCGTCTTTTGTTGGGAATCCTACGAGCATATTGTTCAAGCCTACTCAGACGCGTTCAGAAAGTCTCGTTTGGCGGAATGTCCCTCCACCCACCAACCTTCATGGCCGAGTGTCTTCATAAAGTGCTTGATGTATGGACCAGGTAGCCCGTTATATGCTACGAAGCACAATGCGGTATCCTCCGTTATACACGACTTCCCTAGCTGAAAGAACGCATAAGCATCGAGGGGGGGAGGCGGATCCGTAAATTCAGATCCAAGAGACTGACCAGCTCAGATGCGCGACGGCATTTCGCAATGGCGACCTCTTGAGTCGTGCCCTGCAGTTCGGGTACTAGAATGTTTGATCAGCTGGCGAATAATAATTGATCAGAAGAACTTGCTATCTAAGTCCTGCGAGTCTATTTCTATTGGTGTTCCCTGAGCTAAAATGTACTTGGTCTCCTTCAATTTATTGAGATTTCCGGTTACAAATGCTGATGAAATGTTGTCAGAACATATTCGACGTGGCAGAAACAACCACGACGTACTCAGACACTTGGAGGTCATTGCAGCAGCAGAAGAAGTGGAGTCGAGATCTCATCCTTCGGGCGCCTGAATGGAAGATCAAGCGACGCTGATAATCTAACCGATCTGCTGAGTCATCATTAGCCAGGTGGATCTGAGCCGGTTCGGGTCGTGTTCGCGAGTACTACTAGTAGTTGTTCTCATCGAGGTTAACGTCGACGGGTTCGTGGAATTTCAACGAACTGGACCCTCACACCATCGGGTCACTCGGAACAACTGACCACTATCATCACATCTATACCACTACCTACTGACCTTTCCAATTAACAGGTGTTCTCTTTCCGCTGTCCCCTGCTACGTGTTCTAACATGCATTTCTTCAGGAGCCTTTTGACTGTCATTTTCAACAGCAGATCGTTCGTCTGTGACGAGCTATATCGGTACAATGCTCGAGTATGTGTATGCACTTCACGACTTTCAACCCGAACATGAGGACGAAGTCTCCTTCCGTGCGGGTGAGCCCATCGAGGTCATAGAGAAGGATGATCAATACAGCGATGGCTGGTGGCAGGTGAGTACTGTTTGATGCTTTAACCCGGCACACGGTCTGCATGTAGGCATGCACAACTCTGCTGCCCAATTTCAGCCCACGTAAACTCCACAGTGCCCCGCACTTTTAGCCAAATTTAAATGCGTTTGCTGTTTTGCTCCAGGATGTTAACTTATGCACATACTTTATTATCAGGGACGCAATCTTGCGGGTAAAATTGGCCTGTTTCCCAAAAGTTATACTACACCGGCTGCCCCTGCCCCTGCTCGTGCAGCTTCCCCAGAATCCACCACTGGCCCTTCCATTCACGAGGCTCCTGAAATTTTACAGTCACAAGATGAAGAGGCAGCTTCAATCATTGGTAGCGACGCCGAGTCCAACATTGGTGTCGCCCTCGGCGAACCGCCTTCAGGACGTCAGGAGGAAGTCATGCAGGCTACTATGACGGACGTCCAGAAGGCCATTGAGCAGCTTGGCCGAGATGATCGAGATGGAAGCCGCAGCTTCAGCTTCGCCAGCACTCGACACGGAGACACGGACCGTGAAACGGATACAGAAACCGACGGAGGTACTAGCTTACGGGAGGACGGAGAGGACTGGCACCGTAGTGCCCGAGACAAGCTTGCAGAACAGGCGCGTAAAGTTGTGGAAGCGAAGGCCGCTACGGATGTGGAGATTCGCTCTCTCGCTCCTCCGATAGACATCGAATTGAGTGATGAGAGTGAAGCAGAAGAAGTGGACGACACATTTCAGAATATACATCGGTTCGCACGCGATCATCCCCATATCCCCGAGGAAGATGAGGAAGATAATGACAACGATGGTGCAGTAACTCTGAGCCACAGCAGGAAGAACTCGAGCATGATTTCACCTATGACACTCCCCTTGGAAGATTTACCATCCCTTGCACCCAATGATGGTGAACAAACAGCCAAAGTCGATAGGACGTCGTTTTCTGTTACCTCAACCTCTCGCGCTATCTCCCCCGCGCCCACTGGTCATGAACGCAATGGATCTCAATCTCGGTCCGCTCCCGTATCTCCTATGGTCAATATATTCGCACCTGTTCCTGTTCTTGCCGTCGAACCCTCTTCCATACAGTTACCTGCTTCCCCAGAACCCACCACCCACGCTACACCCACGCCTGTGGTTCGCGAGATTCGCCAGGTTTCCAATGCTGTTTCCTCCCCCTCCCCACGTGTAGTCAGCCCACCACCGACGTCCAAGCACAACAGTGTTGCATCCAGCGGTCAAGCTTCTACCACTTCCATACCACAGACATCGTCTGAACCCACACGGGAAACCTGTAGTCCGATGAAGTCTGTTCCTCCATCGGAGTGGAGTGTCGAAGAGGTTGTTGACTGGCTGAAGTCCAAGGGCTTTGGTCAGGATGTCTGCGACAAGTTCATAGGTAAATTTCTTCTTTTTTTGTCGTACAATTTGAACTAATTTTGTACCACGTAGAACAAGAGATCACAGGCGATGTCCTACTTGAGCTTGACATCAACCTCCTGAAGGCTGAAATTGGTATCGTCGCATTTGGAAAGCGCATGCGCATTGCCAACGCTATCGCCGAACTACGCCGTCCTCCATCAATCATCTTCCCAGACGTCCAGCCCCAACATCCTCAGTCCTTGTCGCACTCTCATTCCTATTCCTACACACACTCGCGTTCTGGCTCGACTCATCAGTCGCTGAACAGCCCCATGTTCGCGACCACCATGAGTTCAGCTATTACTGCGCCGAACTCAGCAACATTTGGTTCGATGCGCAGTCCCGAGAGTCCAGCTGCAGACATGAGCCAGTTCGTAAAAAGAGTATCTAGTCTGTCAAGCACAGGTGCCAGTATTGTTGGAGGCTCGCTAGAAAATAATGTCTCGCCTGGCGTGGTGGGACTCGGCCTTGGGGTCCCGCCGAACGGCAACGAACACAAAGTTGGCGTTTTATCTTCTACTGTTGTTTCCATCACTCACGCATTATTAGCGTACGGGGTCAGGCCAACTTCTGCCTTCGCCTAGTGATGGTGCCTTAAACAAACGATCTCAAGAAGATGCACGTGAGCCTGAAGAGTTGCAAGACGATGATCGCGGCGCCCTGAGCGAGGTGATTTCGTATCTTCTTTCTATAGGTAGCATCAGTTAAACCTTTTCGGCAGGGAGAAAATGTACCTTCTGCCGCCAAGCAACGCCGGCGCCTCTTTGGGCGTTCCACAGAATCCACAACTACCGCGAAGGAGAAGGGTGACACATCCTCCAACAATAATTCTACAACTGCGCTCTCAGCTTCAGCACCCTTGGCGGTGACGGTGGCTTCATCGCGGAAGCGGGAGCTGCTGGACGACTCCAGCATTAGTAGTAAGCATAGCCGGAACAAACGGGATGGTACGACGAGAGGCACCGAACGGCATAGTTTGTTCGGAGGCACTTTCACGACCTCCCTCGGGAAGGGCAGGAAACCTCCACCAAGGACCAGTCCGTACGCACTGAGTTTTTTATATTATTTACTTGATCACTCACTCTAAACAGGTCATTGACTGACGAAAGTCCAATGGAGAAATCTTCGACTCTCAATCTTTCCCGGCTGTACAGTAGCAAGAAGCCCCCAGCTCGCCCATCCACGTCGGACGGATCGCTTTCCAGCACTCTTCGCAATCCCTCACGCAGCGATTCTCTTGATGAGAAGAAGAAGCTGAGAGAGAAGGAGAAGACGTCTGAGAAGTTAAGAGACAAGGACGTGGATAGTCAAACGCTGAAAGAGAAGGAATCATCGGCGGCATCGAAAAAACATGCCGATGGTCCCGAGAGCCAGTCTCGAGGTCCTAGTACGTTCAAGCCAGGAAAGAGTATTATTGACCAAATCGGCACCCCTGACCACCAAGGATGGATGCGCAAGAAAGGCGACCATTACAATGCCTGGAAGGTGCGGTACTTCGTTATCAAGGGCCCACATCTATACATCCTACGGAGCGACAACAAAACGGTGGGGGTTGCAGGCTACTTGATCATGAAGACATGCACTGATGCAAGTTGCTCAGGAGGTGAAAATCAAGGGCTACATAAATATTGTCGGATACAAGGTTATTGCGGACGAGAACGTCGATCCAGGACGTTATGGCTTCAGGATAGTGCACGACACAGACAAGACGCATTTCTTTAGCTCTGATGAGCAAACCGTGGTCCGTGAGTGGATGAAAGCAATCATGAAGGCTACCATTGGCAGAGACTATTCGAGTGAGTCTGAGCGGTCATCTTCGGGCGCTTACCTGACAATCTATTGAACAGAACCTGTTGTTTCTTCTGTCAACATTCCCACCATCCCTCTAACAGTTGCCCAAGCGATGAACCCTGCGCCTCGACCGCCGTCTCCTACCGTTCGCGATGCGACACAAAAAGCTTTGCGCCGCGAGAATCCAAATCAGCTATCTACTCGTGATGCCCGTGTCCTGATGGGTCTACCATCGCCGGATGCTAGTGACGCACAAGATAGCGAACGAGCGCGTCTCGATTCGTTCTTTACTCAGCAGTCAGTCTCAACCCAGCCTGAAGACGAGTCCAAAGCATCATCTTTGATGAATGAAGCTCCTCCCCGCCCGACTAGAGAGGCGCGCCCTTCGCCAACTACCGCGGTTTGTCCACTGCCTTCTCCGCGCGGTGTGGTACTGATCTTATGAACTTTGGACAGTTAAAACCTTCTGACGCAGGTCTGATCGAATGGGCTAATTCACACTTACCTGCGGCGTTACAAAATTATGATACCACTGGGCATCTTTATAGCGGTCTTGCGCTTCTTCGTCTCTCGGAATCAGTTTTAGGGAAATCGCCCTCACCGCCCGTGGCAGACTCAGCGTTCCCGTCTGGCCCCAACGATGATAAGCTGGATGGGCTATTCCGCCTGTTTGACTTCCTCCTCGACAACGATGTAAAAATGGGCAGCGTAAGCATCAACGATGTCCGACAAGGGAAACGCGATAAGATAGTACAGCTTCTCAAAGCACTCAAGGCATGGGAGGACAGGCGGGTGGACATATTGAGATCTATTGGTGCGGGGACAATTCAGGCTGGTCCCTTCATGGCCCCCGCTTTAAATACTTGGAAGAGGTAAATTCATTTGGACTGGATATCATTCGAGATCGCGGACTCGACCTCCATCATTCATTTGCGCTACATATATCATGATAACCCTCGTATACGGTTGGGTTTTTTCTCTGGATACCCGTCGAATACTTATCACATCCTGCGAAATAAAACTACATTATGTACATGAAATATGTCAACTTTCCTAGCAGTCAGGTATGATTAGTATTGTGGCATGTAAGAAACTATGAACACAGGTCAGATGTAAAGTAGTTAGCTGCCGCGCCTCATAATCGTTACAGCAGTTTGCGAAACTAATGGCACTAATGGCACTGGCGCGTTGTGGGAAAATCACAATTGAGATTTGGGACTTAGATTTTTTTTTACTATTCTGTGTTACATAATGCCGTGTCGCGTCCCAATAATTGATTTTCACGAAGACTAAGGATATCTTGCTCGTACAGGCGAATGGCAGCAAGTTTGACGTCGGATGAGATCTTTCGGTTGACCATACTAGTGGTATGTAGGTATATATAAATATTGTTGTCCGACGTGGTGCAATTGTTCAAATTTTTCTCTAAGTCTCAAAACGGTGAAAATTTTCAAAGTCCCAAATCCTCAATTATGATTTTCCCACAACACGCCAGTGCCATTAGTTTCGCAAACTGCTGTAAACCAAAAGGTAGAATACTGAAAGCCTAGAGAACTCAAGCAAGCCAGCGTACTTGCATCAGAGTTTGGATGACTCAGATGGAACCATGTTGATGTGTACAGCTGATGCGACTAATCGGTGTCGCGTGACACTCCAAACCTTTGAAGTCAGACATAAGTTGATGAAACGTGGGAGAGAGCTCGCCAGAATCTCACTTCACAACGACTTGACAGTGCCCGGCTACCGAGGGCAAGGGTCGTGTTCACGATACGTAACTTGTCGCCCCTGCCGAGATAATTCAGCAGAAGGGAGTTAGTGCGCTATTTGAACGTACGGCAATGCTGGTGAATGGTAGACAATGTTCAAAGATTGTGAGACGCCAAACACTCCTTGCCCCCTTGTCGCGGCTCCAAGGACATAAAAAGGCGCCGTCGAGCAGCTGAGCATCCTTATTAGCTTCAGGCAAAAAATGAGCAGAAGAAACATGCGTGTCAATCATCATGGCCAAGCATCCACCGTGCATATTTCCAGCACCATTAAGCATGTCTAAGAACACCCCACCATGATGATCAGTGTCAACAAGCAAAGCGAATGTGGGAAACAACATTCACCTTCATCCACAATCATCTCGAAGACAACACGTCCTTCGAATTTCTCCGGCTCCTCTGTCATTGGCAACACGGATGCCTCTGTTATTTGCATGCGGGACACGAATTGGGCTCCGAAGCCTCTGAAGGGCTTGCCAGTCGACCGCGAGACGTTGTTCGGCTGCATCGATTGCAGAGAGCTGAGCAATGCACGTTTTACTTCCGGAGAAGCATTCCCTTTCACTTGGGAGATGTCAACATCGCTTTCTGGCATCATGATCTGGAGGAAAGCCAAGCCACAGTTTGGGTACTAAAGATGCATGCTGGTGATAACAGTTTTGGAACCGAGTATGATTCAGACACAGCAACCCCGCCGAGCCACGTATGTCTAGTTGTTAGTACCTGAGCGAAGGGCCGAGTTTCGCCGGCAGGAACATGTTCGCAAGTCCGAGGATCCAGTAGCCATAATCACTGCATAGATTATTCGTCAGACCAGGAGGGCGAATTAGTATTCCTTCCTTCGTTCTCGTCCTCATTGTCCATGATTTATGAAAATCGTGAATTGCTCACTAGGGCTACAATGCTAGAGGCTTGATGCACGAAAGATAGGTCGTTGTGTTAAATGGCATACATCAATTCAGTTTCTCTCGCTAGTACTGCAAGCTCTCACAAGTATACCGTGACGGTGCTGAGATATAACTGCCAGGTAGAAGGATCTGTCGCATGAGTGTGAAAGAGCATGTGCTTTGAAATCGGCACCACCAAGGGCTGTGTACCATGGTACCTCGACACTCGATGAGGCCCAGAGTCCGAAAGATAGGAGCTTCGAGCACCTTGAAATTCTTTGGGTGTTTCCTGGATTCGAGAGGACGAGAGTTGATTAATTCATTTGAACAAGCTCGAGCTCCGTCAACGGACAATCCAATGGTACCTGGACAGTCGTGAAGCGTGTAAAGATAACGTTCGTCGAAGTTCGAACTAGTTCGCATGGTTGAATTCAAGGTGGACAAATCATTCAAATTCTGGAATGGCTATTTTTGGCCATCCACGCTAATTTTAGTACAGGGGCTTGGACGAGTCAAGGCTCAGCACGGTATACATAACTTGTCAATGAACAGAGTGTAGCACTAGAATAATCTGGATACCCGTCGAATATATCTACGAAACTACACTACGTGGAATAGGCCAGAAGTCAAATTTCCAAACAGCCAAGTACGATGAGGATCGTAATATGTTTAACTTGTCTACGTAGGTCAGAGTTTGGCAGATTCAGATACCTTCGGTTTAGATGGAACCATGTTAGTGTGTACAGCTGATGCGACTAACCGGTGCCGCGTAACATTCCATACCTTTTGAAACCATAAATAAGCCGATGAAGCAAGGAGAGCTAGCCAGAATCTCACTTCACAACGACCTGGGCATGCCCGGCTACCAAGGGTAAGTGTCGTGCTTACGATCCGTAGCTTGTCGCCCCTGACACGATGATTCAGCAGAAAGTAATTTATTGATGCGCCATTTGAACATACTGCACTGCTGGTGAGTGGTAGACAATATTCAGAGACTGTTGTATACCGAATACGCCATAAGCGCTTGTCGAGGCCCCAAGAACATAAACGGGCATTGACGAGCAGCTGCGCGATCGTATTAGCTCCATACGCAAACAAACATGAGTAGAAGAAACATACATGTCAATTATCATGGCCAAACAACCCCCGTGCATGGTTCCAAAATCATTAAACATGTCTAAAGGCACCCCATGATGCATCGATGAGCATAGCGTATATCAGAAACCAAGGGCACCTTCATCCACAATCACTTCAAAGACGGTGCGTCCTTCGAGTTGCTCCGGCTCCTCTGCCTTTGACAATACAGATGCTTCTGCCAATTGCATCCGGGACACAAACTCGGCTTTGAAACCTCTAAAGGGCTTGCCAGTCGACCGCAAGGCGTGGCTTGGCTGCACCAGAGAGCTGAGCAGAGCATGTTTTACCTCCGGAGAAACATTTCCTTTCACTTGGGAGGTGTCCACATTGCTTTCTGGCTTCATCTGGAGGAATGAACAAAAATTTGGTGAGCGATGCGCAAAAGGGGATGAACGCATAGAAGAAGGGGAATGAGGCGACGATTCTCGAAATCGTGTCCTTAAGTGAGCTTGATGTCTGCTTCATTGACAAAGAATCACATGGAAGGAGGATCTTCACGTTTGAAACGGGCATGAATTTTGCCTGCTTCCAGCGCGGAGCGTTGCCGCTGTAAACCCTATGGTATATCAGCTGAATGTACTGGGGAGACGGGCCGAGCAGCGGCGCTGGCTGGCCTAACCTTGTTTACCAGTCTGTTATCACAATTGCATAAAATGTCCGTCAGACAAGAAGGCAGGTTACGTCCACTCTCGTCTTTATTTTGCGTAATTTCCATCAGACAGAACCAGTTCCGGAAAATATGAAACTCACAAAGTACTCACTGTGGGGTACCGCAATGCCAAAAGCTCGATGTACGAAAGACCGGTTGACTTTTGTTAAATGGCATACCTCAGTTTTCTGGTTGCGCAATACTACGAGCTCCCATAGCATAGTATGGATTCTGATTGAAGACCGACGTCTTTAATTTCCTGATCTGTGCACAAGTGTGAAGTGGACTTTGAAGATAACACCAGCCGGTCATCGAGGAGTGGTAAAACATGGCGCGTAGATATGATCTTCGAAGACAATATATTCGGAGACAAATGACGGGGTGAAACAATAAGTTTCTCTGGCATTATCAAAGTTTGACAAGAATGTATGTCAAAATGTCATACTTGGCCAAGTCCGGGGGTGACCCGGTGCGTTCTCGTCAAGCCAGATTGCACGAAGTTGGCTAAACTTGGACTCCGAGCGCCACTTGGGCGGAGAACAGTCAGCGTCAGGGATAGAGCTCCCGGCACAACTACACCACTTACTTGGACGAGTGAGTGGTTAATTGAATGAGTAGTGACCGAAAGTAAATGCATCTGGGCTTCAGCTTCAGCTTGAAAGCCTGAACGATAAACGATTTTCATTATCCGAAAATGACAATCGATTATCATCCAAGCTTACATCACTGGACCAATTAGCTAATCACCCATTTAGGAATGGTAGGTAATTGGTTGTTACGCAACATTAGTTTGTCGATGAACAGAGTGCTAGAAAACTCATGAATGATGGAACAGGCCAGAGGACAACTTTCGGAGTAGCCAAATTATAGCATGAGCAAAATTGCGGCATGTGTAAATCAACATGGCTCCCAGACTCGCGACTGCGCCGATGTAGGTTAGAGTTTGGCAGATTCAGATGCCTTCGGTTCAGATGGAACCATCTTGATGTGTACAGCTGATGCTACTAACCGGTGTCGCGTAACATTCCATACCTTTGAAGCTAGACATGAGCTGATGGAGCAAGGGATGGAGATCGCCAGAATCTCACCTCACAACGGCTTGAGAGTGCCCGGCTACCAACAGCGAGTGTTGTGCTCACAAGGCGTAACTTGTCTCCCCTGACACAATAATTCAGTAAAAGAGAACTAGCGTGTTATTTGAACGTACAGCAATCCTGGTGAATGGTAGACAATATTCAAAGACTGCGATACGCCGAATACGCCATAACCGCTTGTCGAGGCCCCAAGGACGTAAATAGGCATTGTCGAGCAGCTACGCATCTATATTAGCTCCAGTCAAACAGGAGGTAACTGAGAAACATGCATATCAATCATCATGGCTATACATCCACCGTGCACGCTTCCACCACCATTGAGCATATCTAAGAATTTGTTGATAAGCACAGGATGTACTGCCATGTATGAGAAACAAAAGGTACCTTCATCCACGACCACCTCGACAACGACACGTCCTTCGGATTTCCCTGGCTCCTCTGCCTTCAACAATACAGATGCCTCTGTTAGTTGCAACCGTGACCCGAACTCGGCCTCGAAACCTCTGAAAGGCTTAGCAATCGATCGCGAAACACGGCTCGACTGCACCAGAAAGCCGAGCAAAGAATGTTTGACTTCTGGTGGAGCATTCCCTTCGACTCGGGAGGTATCGGTATTGCTTGCTGGCTTCATTGGAGGGAAAAGGTCAAATTACGTTCGGGTGTGAATTTACCCTGCTACGTTGCAAGAGTTCATGATCATATGTTAGTTCAGATGTGCTAACGTAAGCCATACCGAAATCAAAGTACACAGTTCAACCTAAGTCACATGACATCACGCTGTCTGAACATATGGGGCTCGTCCTAATCCTCGCTGCAGACTCCAGAGTCCTCAGCCATATGATCGTCGACGACACTACAGGAAAGATGGTACCTGTGTACACTCTCACCCACATCTATCGAACCTAAACCACGATAGGAAGACGCAGTAAGGTACTTGACACGGACAAGCAGTCGCGAATGCCCCACAGATGGATCATGAAACAGCAAACTGACCCGATGATCCCCGACGAATTTGCGCTTCACTTCGACAGTATCAAATACAACTTCCAAGCTGCACCACTTCTTGTCTCCTCCGAAGGCAACCTAGTCCACCCCATCGACACTTATGATACTAATACCGCACTCAACGGCTCCCATCGGTGAGATAGAGCCCACCGTCCGTCACCGAAAAATATAAGATCATGATAGCTTCCAAGCGACCGCGGGGAACTTAAGCATACTGAGACTCGGCACAGTGCACTACAACACTGACTACAAACGCCCACATGTGAATGACAGACCGGATAACAAAATGATTTATCGCGGAAAGCATAAAAATAGGTAGAGTGGCATTTATGCGTATTGCGCTTGTATCTTCAATCATCTCTGGCGCACTGGATGTTTCCTAATGGCTCGAGCTCATAGTCGATAGTATCTTGTGTTTGACTCCAGAATAAAATTGCGATCTGCAGCATCACGACCGGAGCGTCGGCAACGCCGAGTCGCCGACCCCTAGTTTGCCTGAGGCTGCGGCCGACCAACAACAAGGCGGCACCCACAAGTTTGCCCCAAAGTGCATATGATTGTTTAGCGCTCAGTATTCGACCCTGAGAATAGATCATACAAGAAGGAAGATAACTCGGGTGGTTGCTTGTTATAGTGATTCCCCACGAAAGATCTCTCCTGGAGTCTAATAGAGTTCCGGTTTACCATGTCCCAGCGGACTTATGAGGTCAGTTTTTATGATTTATGATTGTTGAGATCACCTTGTCACAGCCTGCGTGTGATGTCGTGGACTAAACGAATCTGATGGCAGGCGGTCAAAGGATTTTTCGTGCAGGAAAGTGGCGCTCTCCGCGGTCAAGGCGAGGTAATAGTGTTTGACCATGATAATTGCGCTTGGCTGACATATATACATAATCGGTGATCGCGTCCTTTTATTCTGAAGGCTGTAAGTCCTGTGTTTCGTCGAATGTGAAAGCTTAAACCCAAAGTTTTGGACAGCTTCCTCCTCGATTCGGGCTGATAGACAGTTCCGATGATCGATGGAAGACGTTCAGGCAAGAGATAGATCGGCTCAATACGTCCTCTCCTGCCAACACGCAGTACAAGGTCATATTCGTGGGGAGACACGGTCAAGGCTTTCGTGAGGTTTCATCTTGTTGAAGATAACATTTCAGGGATTGATCAAAAAAATTATGATACGATAACCTTTCCCCACAGATAACGTAGCCGAGGGGAAATACGGCACCGAGGTGCGACCTACTATGTGCATCATTAGGCCCATTCCATCCTAACATTCTGCTCCACATCCGAAGAAATGGGAAAGGTACACTTCCTCTACTCTCTTCCTTCGATGAAGTCCCCTGAACCAAGTGCATCCATCAAGCTATTGGGCGAGAGAGTACGGCGATGGAGAATTGATCTGGGGACGTCAGTGTTATCACCCATTCACTGAATTGCGCTGCCTTACAACCAAGTCGTGCTAGCGGATCCGGAATTGACGGAGGTTGGCAAGGATCAGGCGAAATCGGCGCATGACGCATGGAAACAAGAACTTAAATTCGACATTCCCCTTCCGGGGAAGCTCTACTCCAGTCCTCTGACGCGAGCTATCCATACACACCAGATAACATTCGACTCTATTATACCTAAATCGCAGCGAACCATGATTGTCGAGGTATGAGGGCACGAAAATTTCGTTAGGTTTACTCACTGCGCTATAGGACCTTAGAGAAGTAAACGGCGTTCATACCTGTGACAAGCGAAGAACGCGCACTTATATCGCAAAAAAATTCCCTGACTATGACATCGAAGAAGGGTTCGTAGAGGAAGATATATACTGGAACTCTGAAAAGAGGGAGACTCACGGAGATATCGATATCCGAATGAAGCGTGTACTCGACATGATCTTTGACAGGGACGAGGAACAATGTGAGTACCATACCCCACCTGTTCATTGATGTAGATTGACCGCTCGGCTAGTCATCTCGTTCACTGGCCATGGGGGTATCGTTGGCTCAGTGCTGCGGGTCACAAAGCACAAACTATACGTGTTACCCACTGGAGGTTCGTGTTCGAACCTAATTTGAGAGCGCGCGCTTATTTCTGAGGCAGGGGTTTTACCGGTGATTGTTAAGTCATCTATATCTTAGGATTTTGCTCCAGGAAGTCTTGGCGCAATATCTCGAGAAAGATGTCAATGAAGGAGTGGTGGAAGTTTCTGAGTCGTATTCGGGCTCGCTTTCAAAATGTCTTGTTTGATCTGAAATGGATAAAGTCCGCACTGTCCACAGCATTACGTGTATATTTAAATGGTCTGGTGCGAGCTTCCACGTGTGATACCATCTCCCTTCTCGCCACTGCCAGCACTGAGGCATCTATTACCAATGTATGCAGTAAATGACGCAGGTGCGCTTTCCAACTTTCAATTAAGTATGACATAATGAATTCAACAGAGCAGGACATGGCACTCGTGCAACTAGCCCATTCTCAGAAGGCAGTAACTCTGAAGTCGACTCGCTCTTTGATGAGCCTCAAATTGCCATGCGCACTGTGCCACCGATTCCTGGGCTTTTCGTTCCATCCATCAGATTGCCTCTCGAATTGGCGAACGACATCGTTCAGCAGTGCATGAGCCTCTACTTCGATGGGCGAGGCATAAATCAGATCATGCTCTTTGGACGCACATCATCCGAGCATGGTGAGAACATGGGAAGTGGCTTACCAACGTTCTTGATCACACTCCTGCACCGCCTAGCTGATTTGCTGCGTGATCATCTACCCGAGCAAGTGCACGGAATGTTATTTCCTCCCAAGGATGCGCCGCAGCGCGCCCGACAGGCAATTCTGAACCTGTATCATCCTGGAGAGGGCATCTCGCCTCATGTCGATCTACTGAAACGATTCGATGATGGAATCATAGGTGTGAGCTTTGGAAGCGGATGCGTGATGAGCTTTGAGCGGGTTAAGAGTCAAGAGGCGATGCTGTTTGGAGAGGACGGCGAGGACCGACCGCTGGATAGGAACCGATGGGACCTCTATCTGGAAGAACGCAGTGTCTTGATCCTATCGGAGGATGCTCGCTATAACTGGACTCATGGGATTGATGGGAGACCGGAGGACTTTGTCAGTGGAGGAATAGATGGGCAAGGAGAACCTGAATGGATTGAGAGGGGGACGAGATTGAGTATTACATTCAGGTGGCTGTTACCAGGCGCAGATATCGTTGGAGGACCAGATCCGTGATAAGGACGTGGCGCCACCTGAAAATTATCAGCTGCACGTGTAGAGAGTAAATATTTACCATGTCGAGTAAGTCATGACGGGCGATAGAAGACAAGCAATGCGACAGCAAGTGAAAATCAAATGATATCTAACAACGCACGAAATCCTACACCTCATGATTAAACTCCTTTGCTAGAGGACATCTCTGATACACATCTCCAAGGGTCCGATCTCAAAAGCCGCCACGTAGAGCAAGAACAAGATGGAGAACTGATCCAGCGGTGATATTGAACTCCTTAGCGGTCTTATCATCCGGCCTTAATCAAGGATAATGACTTTACGAGATCCTGTAAAAGCTAAGACGACGCACATTTGTCTTCCTCCGAAGATCAGTCTCTGCTGTTGTGGTGGCACACCGGACTGCTCTTCGACCTTCTCCTTGATTCGAGTGATCTGTTGCGGTAGGAGTTCGTGAAATGTTAAACAGTATCCTGGGTCGCAGATACCTTGTCATCGAGATCTATGTCCAACTCGATCTGCACATGAATTTTCGTTAGTTATTATCAGATTGTGAGGATTAGATTGGGCACCTCCTTGCCAGTGAGTGTCTTGCGGTAGTCATCAGGTTAGCGGAACGTTCGCTGGCAATATGTCTGCGTCCTCACCTTTACTTTGATGAGCATGGTCGTAGATCTAACTTAAGGTAACAATCCTCATCACCAAAAGTCCCAAAACGTCACGAGCTCTCAGCGTGACACATTTCCACGGTCTTACTTTTCAACTCTAACTGCCGCACAACCGAATTTCAAATCTAAAAGCTAGAATGGTGGAGCTTGATGGATTCCATCTGCTCAAGCTGTTCTCACATGTCGAATCATGCCTTGGGAGACAGGCCTCCTTGTTGCAGGTAGTGGAATACGAATTCTCGACTTGCATACAATGCTGTCAGCACTCACGATTTCAGCTCAACTTCATCTTCTTGTATTCCAGAACACCATATGAGTATGTACCACGACAAATTGACAACGAAAAACCCAAACCCAAACGTTGAGACTCTGTAGTGAATACCCGACGAGTGTTGCTCACTTGAATCCGTTTCCCGTGCTACACACTGTCTCCAGTTGACACGTGTGTGCCCTCTTGGAAAGCAATTGTAGTCATCCTAGTTTCTGTCTCGGAGTTGGCCACGAGCTCAGCGTGATATTCTCGAATACTGAGGATGAGGCGTGGTCCCAGCACAAACATCTGCACAAGCAGGGAAATTTCAAGAATGCCAAGATAAATCTCAGCTCCCATGGAAGAATCCTATAGAAATGATGAGATGGTCAGATGGTACGTGGCAGTCACAAGTTGGCGTACCGATATCTGTGGAGAGAGAAGGCCGACAGTGACCAAGCAAGAAACGGCAGCGTGTCTGGTGTGGAAGTTCAGCTAAAAAAGACACGGTACATTCAAACTCACACTGCAAAGTAAAAGACATGAGTTTTTATTAACATCGCGAAACAGTCCCTCCCTGGGAATGGGAGTTGCAGTTCATGAGAGTGTTTTATAGCAATCCAGACTGCAAGACATAGTGCGAGGACCTCCCATACAATACCGAGTATCCAAGTCTCAGACGACAGAAGTGATAAGCCAGGAGTTCCATCAAGAACACACTGATAGGTGCCAGAGATGATAAGCTCCTCTGGTATCCATGAGCCTAATGCGCTTACGTTTTTTTTAATAATAATCGAAGCTCACCCCCTGAAACATCGCTGCTTGCTATTGCGACAATCACTCCGCAGGCAACCGTGACAGCCAGAGAGATTCCGGCGAGAAAGATTGACACCTTTCTAGATCGCTGATACATCGCACGTAACCGAGTAACTAAAATGTCTGGCGCGGTGTTTCAGTCAAGTCAATGAGGTACTACAGCCAAGTAGCTTACAACCCAGCATAACATTTACGACGAAAGTCGTCCACCATTGTGCGATGCCGAGAATAGTGCCTGAAAGACCCAGTTACTGATGAGCTTCGGAATTCTCGATGCTCCAAACGAACTCACAACTGTAGCAGTCAATTATATTGAACCGACAAACTGGCTGAAGATCTCACTCACCCCTACACGGGAGAACAATGAGTTAGAATAGAACGACAGGAATCAGTGCAGAATTCTCACTATATCTGTCACCGAAACTGACGGAAGACCTACTACATGTCGCCAGTGAGAAGACACAATCACAATATTTAATATAAGGAAACATACACAACATGATGATGCTGATCGTAAGATGATGTCTTATTAGCACAATTAATGCTTGCTAAATTAGCGCAGCAAACATACCCAAATGAAAGCATTCCGACGTAACGCACCTAGAATATGCTATAAGTTAGTACAATTTGGCAATCGCAGTTATAAAATAAGCTACATACGCTGACATATAGGACAGTCATGCGGGACCAGCGTTGCTTCTGCCGCTCGGAATTAGTTGTATTATTATGTTGTCCGGGGACTCTGCTCACCAAGACCAGTTCGTACTAAAGAACCCAGTGAGATGGCTGCTTCTGGTAATGTCATCGGCTTACCTCTTGTCCAAATGTCAGTGCTGAATACCACATGAACATCAACAAGTCTTTCGATAAGCATATATTGCTCACCCCAATCGTATAACACCACAGTAGAGGATGCAACTGCAAAGTGATAGTAAAGACAGATCTGAGTGAAACATCATCGACATCACTGGCTTCCTGCTCACGAACCTACAAAATAGCTGTAAAGTCGGTAAACATTGATTAGCGGCCACCACTTAGGATCATCCGAGACTAAAGTCATATGGAAGGGAATAGTACCAGAGTGGCAGAGAGTAGGCAGATGTATGACGATGATGGTCGTGCTAGGTTCATATACCATAACGCCTGTTCGCCGAGTCGCCGGCATGGAAGGTATTGTTCCTGGAGAGGTTCCTATCACACTCGCATCGAGTTCCGATATTAGCGTGATCTTACAGTTATGATCTAACACAGGTCTAGTGATGCAACCATCGACGATTTGAAAATGATGCCTGCGTCCCATAAGTACGAGTGACTATACTATACGTACCTTAGCGGATGTGATAGACAACGCTGAGGTAGGACTATGCGCGAGCAGAATGTTAAGTATTCAGTGTTGAGAAGCGCGAGAAGGAAAAAAGCCACTGTTGAATATAATGGCATATGGTGGTCGAAGGTGACAAGACGCGATAAAGAGTAAAAAAGGCAAAAGCAGTCCCAAAGACTAAATCTTTCGGAATAGGTAGCACTTGTACCGGTATCGTATCGTCCAACATTTGCCGCACTCTCTCCGCCTCGCTCGCCAGGGCCCAAGAGATGATAACAGCTCACCCAGGGTCTCTGAACGAGGTCACATCTACCAGTTGGACAGCAGAAAAATCTCAAATAGACCACTTGCCTCTCCAACGGCGCGCCAATATCCCCTTCCGCCAATGTTGCAATCCTCCCAAGATACACACTGCCTCAATATATTCTCATCACTTTGATGCAAGAGGGCAAGAGGGCATGACGTGCTGCGCTCATCACGCCGTTAATTGGCTGCATCGCATTTGACCAATAAGCTGAGATGAGTCTTGATTAATGATAATCCACATGATCTTTGTGCGTGATGCGGGGCTGGTGCTCAAAAGAGACTAACTATTCTGATAGGTAAGTCTCTACATTGGCAGGCCAAGATGATAAATCCAGATACCAGTATGCGTTACACCGAAGATTTGCGCAAATGTTGTCGGGATGTTCCATGCAAGAGAACCTCTCGAGACTCGAATATCCACTCGGTAAGATTTTCCTAGTGTTCTCTAGCCGCTTTTGAGAGGGTGAAGTAGTGCTTGAAGAACTTAGAGGACACGGGGGTGAGGCTTTGACGGATTTGAAGAGCTACCACTGGCATGCCATGGTCCAGACTTCAGACTCCACAGGGCCTGTTACTCGTGAAGGAGCATAAAAGCAAGAGCTGACGTTTTTGCAGTTTACGAAGGCGACCATTGGAAGGAGGCCACGCGCATCGAGAATAAAATACAGCATGGGGCAACTCCCTTGCAAGTGTCATGATGCATATCGAGGTGGTTTTCCAAGTTCAAGTACTGTGAGAAATTTTTTCCCGATTACCAGCGCCGAATTACTCCCGATATCATAATTGCATGAAGTAAAATTGATACATAGACAAAGCTAACCAGTTCCTTAGTGATATTCCTGTTAAAGCTCAAGTTTGATACGAAGGTAGAGCTCAGAAGCCTTCCTCATCTCTTCCACCGTCGAGGGAGGGGCAGGTTTCCCATCCAAGTCGTACACCTGCTCCGGATAGTACTCGAATGCGGCAGGGGGTTCCGGGACGCAGTGGGCTGGACGAACATTATAATCATTGTAAGAAAACGGGTCTCCCGGATTTTTGGGAGGTTGAAGCAGTATGGCATTGGCAGACTCGATGGAGACGTCATAGTCGAAATAATTGAAAGGCGTCAAGAAGAAACTAAATAATGCAGCGAGTCAGCATGTCGTACCAACGCGTAGCTAGAATGTCACCTTGAAGCGGCTGTATTAGTCCTTGTATTCGGAACATCCTCTGACGCGGGCTGGTACCGAGCAGGTCAGCTCTGCATCAACACTTAAGAAGGCGAACTCACAAGGTGGTGCATCCCAACGTTAATCCAGGTCACCAAATCCTCTTGAGTAATATTTTCACCGTCAAAGAATTTGTGGAAGTCAACAGGGGGAGCCCCTGGAAGGTTAAAGTTCCACATGCTGCTGGAAGACGGCTCTGTATCCTTGCGACGAGACACCGCCAAATTATAACGCGCCCAGTTTGCATTTTTGAGCAGACGCTTGGATCCTACAACGGTCTTGGAAGAGCACCTGTCAAGATAATGCAAGCACATTCAATGTGTGTTGCGCACATTATAAACCGGCGAGTAACCGGGATGGATTGCATATCCTCTAGGAATTCCCCATTTATTGGTTTCGTCAGTGTTCACAATAGTATAACCTCCTTGGAAGTTGGTGGGGAATCTCAGCAGAGCTTCGTCTTCGTTATCGATGTATTCACGGGTGATCCTTTGTTGGATCACCTCCTCACCCCAATCGTCGTCGAACCACGGTTGGTTAGTGACTTCCTGGCTAAGACTTGTTTTCAACAACGAATTTTGTGTTCCTCCTACGTCAAGGTCGACCTGCAAAAGAGCTTAGACCATGAAAAGTGTCATATGGTTTCCAAAAACCTTGAAGTTGATGACATGGTCGTGAAGACTTCCAACTGGTCACATGCGTCAGCGATATACGCTAAAAGTATCGGGGGACGGCGCACGAGTGGTGTTCCAGATTTTGCTCCCGTAAGCTCCTTGCTCCTCATCCCAGAACCCTGATAAAAGGTATCCGGATGCTGATACACGAACCTCGATGGTTCCATCGATGTGGAAAATATATTCAAACTTGAGAGAGGGTCAAGTATGTAAGTATATGATCACTATACCAAGCGACAAGCACTTACCACTAAAGAAAGGTCAACGCTGTCGAATCTTGGAAGACGGAAGCTGATCATAACACTCACAGTAGTCATAGCTAAATGCAATATACTGAGTACAGATGTTCCAGAGAACAGCCATATGATGCTACTTACTTTCCAACGGTGGCAACACTCCTAATAACCAGCTGGTAACCTTTGACCGCACCAAATTCACTTCGCTCAAAACCAAGATGTCTTGATATAGGACGTCCGCTGTCCTGTTCAAAGATACATATTGCTCGCTTCCTGGTCATCATCCCTGTTGCTGAAAAAGTTGTAGTTGGGAGATAAATGGCCTCGTCTGGGCAATCATAACCTGGAAGAAGATCGCGGACCGACTGCCCCATGCCAAAGTACGAGTCCAAAAGTGCAGTGCTCGACTTATAAGGATCATTCCCGGCTGTGCCACACAAGTCAGATATATTCCCTTCAATCTAAATTCAGCGACAACTCACTGTATTGCGCCAATGCCTCTTGAGGCTTGAGCTAGTTTGAATATTAGTCGGATAGCTAAAGTAGTGCAGGAAACAATATATAATCACCTCGTAGATGATCCGTTCACCCCGGAAGCGTATATCCCACAGGTTTAATCCCATATCGCGATCAAAACCCAGATAAAGTCCCCAGCCCATCCAACTGACGTATTGTAGGTCATGGTCAATCCTAAACCGCAACCCAGCAAAAGATACGGAACGAGGTCCTGGAAGGTCGTCGAGGTCACGTAAGGTGCCGATACGTTCTCGTGTACTCCAAGAGAGGTCCTCTTCTTGCTTCGTCACCGGAGGCACGCGCTTGAGCGTACCGTTATGAAACGCATCCATGAATGATTCCGCTGTATCAAATACTTGATGATTGTAAACGATCTATGGATGAGTTTAAAACGAGAACGTCCACTAAAACCAAAATAGGGTTTACCTTCAGCTGGTCCCATTTCGAAGGATCGGTACCACTGACGTCGATATATTGCCAAAGATTCAGCGGGTGCAGCCAAAATCCGGGCGTATCTCTCTGCCAATTCAACCAGAAGCGCCTAAACGATCCGTCGAAACCGAACGGCCCGGCGCCTCCAGCAACAATGGTATCATTGGGCAAACTACCTAGAAGTTCCTGAGAAAGTTTAAGAAAGACCAGGAAGGACAGTCGATGTAAACGACTCGCCTTATATGCATCCATCAGCGGGGCTGCTATCTTGGTGGTGATTTCCGGCAGGTTCCAGTCAAGGGCGTCATATCCCCGTGCGTTGTAGGGAAGAGTTTTGGTATGATAAATCTCCGTTAAATGCGTCATCTCCGTAGCTGGCGTGACCGGGAGCGGCCCGACGAGGTAATCTCTAATCACAGGTTCCATGGTCCCGCCATGGTGAATCGTAACCCGAGCGAACCTTGAAGGTGCATCATGAGGATCCAAAGATGAGAAATATTTGAGAACGTCAGCCTTGGGAGGATAGTATGTCTGTATCATGTAGATGGAGTTATCAGATGGCCGAGCTGCATCTCCCCGCGTGAGGTTTAGGTTCATCTGAGGACTCAGGAGCCAATTCTGGATTTCTACCGTTTCATCAATGGTAAGAGAAGCCCATGGGTTGATCGGAGCTGGCGGGCGAGCAGGAGGTGGAATATTGGATACACAGATCTTGATATCCTCATCGTAGCTGGTATCTCCGAAAACAATTTTGGAGCTAGGGGTAAATGGTCTGACCTGGATAACGGTCAGCGAAGCCAGTACAAGGATAATGATGAATGCAAGGCCGAGACGATGAGTAGTGATCCTGTTCGGCGTTCGCGTTAACCCATGCTTGGGTTCATCCAAGGATGCAGCTTTCAGCTGCTCGTATCTTTTGACCATGGTGGTGGACAGATAGAGATACACATGTGGCTGAACAGGACGCTAAACCATAAATACACAAGTCTCATGTGCACTATCACACGCCTGGCGTAGACTAAACACGGGATTAGCTTAAGACGAAAGACGGATCAGGAACTGAGTTCAACCTCCTTCTGTTAATAGCTCCGTGGATAAAATGATACACATGTTGCAAAGGAGTCACATAGTTAGCACCTGTCACTACACCACCCTCCTATCTCTGATAAGGCTTTATCGCTTTACAACTCAAGCTTGATCCGGTGGTATAACTCTGAGGCCTTGCGCATGTCTTCAATCGAAGAAGCAGGTGCAGGCTTCCCATCCAGGTCGAACATCTTCGCTGGATGGTACTCGAAGGGCGACGGGTGTTCCGGTAGGCAGTGGGCGGGCTGAACGCCATAGTCATCATATGTGAATGGGTCGCCAGGCTTTTCTGGGTTCTTCAGGAGGACAGCATTGGTGGACTCAATAGATACATCGTGATCGAAGTAGTTGAGGGGCGTCAGGAAGAAGCTGTTCGACTGTTGATTAGCTCTTATCCTATATGACAGAAGTCAGCGAAGCCAACCTTGACGTCGCCGTGTTCGTTCGCGTGTTAGGCGCGTCTTCCGATTGGGGCTGCAGAATGAAAGCAATGAGGCTTCACGATGCACTTCATCAAGCAAGCCACTTACAAGATGATGCATGCCAAGGTTGACCCAGGCAACCAGATCTTCTTGTGTGATATTCTCTCCATCAAAGAACTTGTGGAAGTCGACAGGAGGGCCTCCTGGCAAGTTAAAGTTCCACATGCTACTCGAGGACGGCTCTGTCTCTTTGCGACGGGAGACAGCCAGATTGTATCGCGCCCAGTTCACGTTCTTCATGAGCCGCTTAGAACCAACGACTGTCTGTAATCCAGAGTTCAGACTTCATCGCGACATCCTCAATAACATACGCACGTTGTGAATAGGAGAATAACCTGGATGGATAGAGTATCCTCTCGAGGTTCCCCACTTGTTTGTCTCCTCTTGATTGACTATTGAATAGCCGCCCTGGAAATTCGTCGGGAATTTCAACAAGGCATCGTTCTCGTCCTCGATATACTCTCGTGTGACCACCTGCTGGATAACTTCATCTCCCCAGTCATCCTCGTACCAAGGCTGGGTGATAACTTCTTGACTCAAGGTGGTCTTCAACAACGAGTTTGCTGTTCCCGCCACATCAAGGTCGACCTGTCATGGTTTGTCATCGTTATGAATATACCATAGGAAAAGTGTTCACCTTGTAGTTGATAACGTGGTCGTGCAGACTACCCACTAATAACGATATGTTAAATTGGCATAAGAGATGGGTGAAAACACAAACTGCTGGTCTCCCAGATTCGGTTGCCGTATTGCCCTTGTGTTTCATCGTAGAAACCAGCCTGCAAATACCCGGAGGCAGAGACACGGACCTCGATAGTCCCGTCAAGATGGAAGATATAGTCAAACTGCGCAAATGATTAGGTCAATAACGAAAAAACCACTTGAATCGCCACTCACCACTACAGCAAGGCAACGCAGGATTCAGTCAACATCACAAAGATGACAAATTGCTGCACTTACAGTAATCATAACTAGGGTGAGAGTTTCAGCATCATGCAGACTAAAGACAAAATCACGTACTTTCCAACCGTAGCGATACTTCTAATCACGAGCTCATAGCCCTTCACTGCGCCGAACTCATTTTCTTCGAAACCAAGATGTCTCGTAAGAGGTCGACCGCTATCATGCTCGAAGATACAAATTGCACGCTGTTGTGTGCTTATTCCGTTCACTGAGTACGTGGTCGCCGGCAAATATACAGCTTCATGTGGACAGTCATAACCCGGCAACATGTCACGGACGGATTGTCCCATGCCGAAGTAGCGATCGAGCCAAGCAGTCGTTGCCTGAAATGGATCGTTACCCGCTGGAGAACAAAATCAGGCCAACTGAAATGCGGAAGCCAGTGTTAGATCACCCACCATACTGTGCAAGGGCTTCCTGGGGCTTGAGCTGTGAAAGGATCAGAATACTGCATAAGTGGATGGTTACATCGAGAACAGCTTACCTCATAAACAATCCGCTCCCCGCGGAACCTAATGTCCCACAAGCTCAAGCCCATGTCTCTGTCGAAACCAAGGTACATGCCCCAGCCCATCCAGCTAACATACTGAAGATCACGATCCACTCTGAATCTCAGACCTGCAAATGACACCGAACGGGGTCCAGGAAGGTGGTCGAGATCGCGTTGGGCTCCGATACGCTTACGAGTACTGTACGACAAATCGGTGTCAGGGTCGACAACGGGGACGCGTTTGAGGCTGCCATTATGGAATGCTTCCATGAAGGATTCCGGGGAGTTAAAGACTTGGTGATTGTACACGATCTAAGACCAATTTGAGCACAAAAGTAAAATGAGGTCATAAGAACATACCTTCAGCTGGTCCCATTGCGAGGGATCAGTACCACTAAGGTCAATGTACTGATATAAGTTGAGCGGGTGTAAGAAGAAGCCGGGAGTGTTGCGCCGCCAGGTAAGCCACAGACGTCTGAATGAACCGTCAAAGCTGAAGGGTCCACTGCCGGCCGTCGTAAGAGTATCCTGGGGCGTGCCTCCCAGAAGTTCCTGAGGACGAACTCTTGTAAGCAGCAAGTATGAAGTAAGATGACACAAGTGACCTCATATGCTTCCATCAAGGGAGCCGCCATCTTCTCAAAAATTTCTGGGGTAGTCCAGTCACGGGTATCGAAGCCACGTGCATTGTGCGGAATGGCGTCAAGATGGTATATCTCCGTCAAATGCCGCATACGAGTGGACGGCCCAATAGGAAGCGGGCCAACAAGATAATCCTTTACGACAGGCTCCAGTGCAGAACCGTGGTGAATTGTGACCCGTGCATACTTTTCGGGGATGTCCGACGAGGACAACGACGAGAAGTAACTAAGGACGCTGGCCTTAGGCGGGTAGTATGCTTCTATCAGGAAAATGTGGTTGTCCGAAGGCTTCGATATAACCCCGCGCGTCAGGTTAAGGGCCCGGGCAGGCTCCTCCAACCACCTCTGGATCTGAACGGTCTGCTCGATGGTGAGAGAAGCCCATGGGTTGATCGGGGCTGGGGGACGGGCAACAGGGGGTGCAGGTGAAGCACAGGCCTTCACGGAGTCCCCGTCATGAGTATCTTGTGCTCCCAGATCTACTGATAAGGGAGGATGAACACGCAGAAAAGAAAGTGTTACCAACGCCAGACACGCGACAAGACCAATGACGACACGACGAGTAGTGCGATACGACTTCGGTGACTGGACTTCACTATCATCTCCACTCTTCAGAATTTCATAACCACCAGCCATGGTGATAGTGGAAGGGTGTGAAAGACAAGCGTCTGTTTCACCCCCGTCTTCTAATGCCGCGAGTTTGTTCTGTGGGGTCACCTGAACTTCCTAGGCAGAACTTTGTGAGCCGATTAGCAACACTAGTCTCCCCATAAATGTCACGAGTCCGCAGATCCGAGTGGCTGCTGGCAGGCATACGCATGACAACTTCAATTCGTTATCTCATGGACAAGGAATTACCACGAGATTACGCCCCGCTATACATATATATATCAATCTCAGGACTAGACCCGGACATAAACAAGTAGGCGCATGTTTTTGATAAGTTTTGGGTCTAACTCGTGCTAGGATGTGACAAGTTGGATAAACAAAGTCCCATGTAGTCATTGACCTTGTACTGACCTGAAATTTGAAAGATCACAGGAATTCATGCAAGTCTTGTTGTATCCATGGCGTTCAAGGTGCAAATTCCATGCTAAAGAGGTGTAATTGGTGGGTGCGAGGGTGGTTAGGCTCCAAATGGTAACTGTTATGTAAGCAAGCAGCGAAGGTCTACTACCCCGTGCACGTAGCAGTTCACAATGGCCGACATGGAGACAACGACCCCAGCGGGACAGCCTATTGTCTCAAGAGAGAAGGTAATTTCAACATTTTTGTACCTTTTGCATCTAATCGTTGTTTTTTTTTACTAGACGGCTCCATTCCTCATCCGAACTTTTGTAAAGGTTGGATCATTCCACAAACTGTCATTGTTCGAGGAAAATACTCTGCCAACCACGGATGAACAACAAATTTACACCTGGTATGCATGCAGGTGTATTTATTTTGACTTTGTTCTGACCCCGTGACTAGGAAAGACGCCACCTTGCGTGAAGTACTGACGACTCTCCGAAATGCTGCACCACAAATACCAGAGTTTCGCCACCCTCTCGCTCGGTATTCTTTCCGCGCTATATACGCAGACGCAGCAAACAGAGGACGATTTGCACAAAAAGAGCTTGGTATAGTCTATTCTCGTGACATTCTGGGCGAGCCAGGTACTGTTGACAACCCTGCGGCACGCCTACTCAACGACACGGATGGCGAATCCAGAGAGCAGACAGAACGGGAGAAAGAGGAGAGGACGCTCGATGAACTTCGATTTGTGCCAGGGGACTACCTTTGCGTCTCTATAATCCTTCCAAAAGCCGCTGCGGCTGCAGTAGCTGCAGCTACCCAGGCAGAGACCGCTGTCAAAGCTCCAGTTCAAAACGGCTGGAGATCCGCACCAGCAGCACGACAGAGTGATGCAGGATGGGGAACAGCAGCCCCGGTTGGCCGAGGTGGGGGACATTGGCGAGGGGACTCCAACCCTGCTCCCCCCAGTGGTCCACGAGGAAGAGGGGGAGGTGGTGGTGGAAGGGGCGGAGACTTTGCTGGAAGAGATCGTGACTTTGACCGAAACAGAGAATCAGACAGACGTCCGCCCCCAAGGCGTGATTCACCACCTCATCGAGGAGGCAGGGGCGGCAGAGGCGGGAAACGGTCGCCGTCGGGTTCACGATCAAGGAGCCCACCGCGACGCAGAGGATCTCGCTACGACTGATGGCGCTTACTTGTACATTTCAGGCTGTAGCTCTTACTCACTCACTAGCTACCAATTCAAACTTTTTGTGTGCAAAAAGACAAAGTTCATGTTACGGCAGAGATGATACGATGACAAGAACTTGATCAGCTTTTCAACCTTATACGTACATAGAAGCTTTCAATTATACCCTGACCACTGGCAAGTCCGCAACCTGAACTCGTGTGTTATTTCGCACCAGTAATCGCACGTCCTCGTATCTCCCTCGTGCCCACGGCCTAACACTGGACCCATCTGCCTGCATCTGCCTTGCGTTGGTGCTTCTGGTTTGCTTCTGGTATTCCTTCGAACTCGTGTTTTACATATAATCACATATATCAACGACATCGCCACCATCATGGGCGCTGGTCCCTCAAAGCCCAGAAACTATCCCTTTCCGGTTCCAAACGTCAACTCAAGCGGAATGCAAACAAGCTGGACCTCGGTCAGGTCAAAGAAGGGCAAGGAGAAAGCACACCCGATGCCGTATCAGCAGTACTCCAATGGATTTCCAACTGCAGCCTACGGATTTCAGTATTGTGCGTGACAGTCTCAGGAGAGTAGCCGATTCCTGATGGTTGCGGATGAAGACCCACAGGTACAAGCCGCTTATCCACAAATGAGCGGGTATTACCCAGTGGCCATGATTCCTATGCAGCAGCCTCTGGGTATGCCGCAACCATATGTTCCGGTTGCTGCTTTTCAAAACGCAGCTGCACCAGTGATTCCATCTGCAGGGGCGCAAGTACGCATGCCAGAGCCTGGCCCCGTAATGCCCGATGCGACTACTCAACAAAATCCAGTTGTTCCTCCTCCCCCTGTTATGACTAACGTGCAACCCCAAGCAGACACAGTTTTTCCTCCTCCTCCCATCCTAAATTACCCAGCTCACTCACAACCCACTGCACACATGCCCGAGCCACATGTAGACAATCGGGCGACTCCAGGCCCAGTCTTCCCCGATATGACTGGTCGACGAGGAGATCCAGTTGTTCCTCCTCCCCCCATTATAGCTGACGCACAGCATGCGGCCAACTCATCATCTCGTCCAAGATTCACCGACTTCTACCGGCCAGCAGATCACTCCGTTTCCATGCCTGAGCCTGATTTGAGTGATGTGCCATTTAGGCCACCAACCGTCCCTCCTATCCGAATGGCAACGCGGAGAAATCCCCTTCCCTCTCCTCCTAGAGATATATGGAACACCACCCCTTATCGTCAAGTTCTACAGGAACTCCCAAAGGACATAACCCTCTCTTTGAACGTCGAACACATGGAAGAGATGGAAAACATGCTGGCTCAGCCAGCAGGTCCGGCATCACGTCTAGGAAACCTATTTGGCTCTAGTAGTAAACGCAAGGGTAAATCGCGAAAGGGACTCTTCCGCGCTTTCAGCACATCGGGCAGCGATAGCGAACCTAGCGGTCATCATCATCGTTCCAATACCGTGACATCGTTCATTATACCACCAACTGCAGCCATGCCCCACGTGACAAACGCGTACACTGGAAATGGAGCCCCATTACAAGCTATGCCAGTTCCCGATCGCGGGCCACCCGTTATGTTTGACCATACCGGTGAACTAAGCGGGTTTGTAAATCACTCACAACACCGCGTGCTATACAGAAACAAAATGTATCCTACTGCGATGCACCTCCTCGAGGCGATGAAGTTTACGGAACACCCCAAACTCCAGGAGCGCATACGAACGTGCACAGATGTCGGTGACATGTACCCGTTATCAGCTAGTTTCCAGGAGCACGTGCGACCAGATTGGGGTCAGGTATTCTTGAGGATTGTGAGGCTGTTTTCATTAACCTTCTGATGGACCGACTTCCTCTGACTGTTTTTTCTTTTCTTTTTGCGTTTGCAGATGGAAGATGTTCTGTATATCAAATTCAAGCAACATCCCAATCTTCGGACCTTGCTTTTGCGCACGGGCCTGGCTGATATTGTGTATGCTGATATTAATGACACGTACTGGGGTCATGGCCCTTCAGGTGATGGTGCCAACGAACTTGGGAAGGCCTTGGTGCGCGTACGGGATAGACTTCGTGCGGAAGGGGAAAGATAGGGCCTTCCCCGGACAGACTCGTAAGAAGGAACGCAGTCCTTCCTTCCATGCAGATCGTGCCGATGCCTTGTGCTGGTCACTACTTATATCACGACTTAATGTTACCACATGTGTTTACGCTTGCTGTTTGTTGTACTCGGGTTGCTTCTTTCCATCATGTTGTTGAGCGGTATCAATTGTGGGCCACTAATAAGTTACTGTCATTCCAGACCACATTTTCTCGCAAAACTAACAGCAGCATATAGCTATAGATTATGCGTGAGCATATATATCGTGGTGTCGTTTACAGCATTCATGCCCAGTGAAAATCGCACAAGCCGGTTGTGGCACGCCGGGACCGAATCAGATCTTCTCCGGCTTTGGCACCGAATGCATCAACTGGTCAAGTATCCAGGCCATTACGTCAAAGATGTTCCATTGCTCGCATGTCTGAATCAATACTGAATCAGTAATCACGGGAGTGCTCTCATACATCAAGTTGGCCGGAGCCGCCGCTGTACAGGGTCTTCACAGAGGTGAGATCATCCTTCTTCTGATGAATATAAAAATATCTGGTTTCAATATTCCTCGTGTATGCAGCATCTTCACAGCATCACGGAACACATCTCTTCAGGGCGCTCGAGGTGATGTTTCGAATATGTCGCTTTATTTGAGGAACTAAATTAGCGAACAAAGGTACTGCTTTGTCTTACTACTCACTTGAGGTGAGTGCGGATTTGGCAGCCATCAAAACGCTGCAATTTGATCGAGTTTGAGCACGGGGATCTTTTGTAATGCCTTTGAATCCTTTGTGTAAACATCACATCGATATCGGCGGAACATCCTTTGACGTCCAACGCAGGTGAGCTGAGCTGTGCGCTCCTCGAGGCTTTTTCACACAAATTCGTGTTTCGGTTAGTAGTTATCATGGGAGCCTATCTATGGTACCTTTGAGAAGAGATGAGGAAGTCCCCAAGTTAGAGCTCCAGGATTTGAAAACTCCAAAGGTCCTACAAGAAGGCCAGTGATTCGCGTGGTTAAATACCTGCTGACATCGAGAAAAGCAGAACTGAGCTTGACGAGTCGATTCCTTCCATGTTTCGGTGGTATTGCAACTCTCTATCTGGCACAAAGCGAGTCCGGATCGAGGATATAATGGATGACGAATGAATATTAATGAATGGCTAGGGGCTGGACGTTGCAAGAATTCCTCGCACCTGCCAAGATCAGATCCTTCAACAAACACTGGATGGCCCTGGTCCAACATGTTGGAGGTGCCGGAGAGAGCCACCGGCATTCTTCTTGACTACCTACCCAACTTGAAGTTTCATACTTAATCGATGTTAATTTCCCCATTCCGGTGTAAGCTCACGCTTACCACATGACGTAGACATCGCTCATGACGTAGGTGTTCTGTCTGGCGTCCTACTCACTGCTCGATGATTGGACACCTTACTGTATTATCGGCTATTTGGCTATAGGTTGCTTTTCCTATATATACGCCATAGTTTACGCTACTATACTTTAGCTCCTCACCGTCCCGTCAATCATACGCTTTTCCTCGTACCGTTTGTCTGTCTAGTGTTCGCCGTCGCTGTGACGGTGTTCCACTTTTTTTTTACGATCAGCTGAGCGTACAGATAGTAGTGCCACGGCTCGGCTATGGCTGGCTCCGGTTCGGTATTTACCGGTTTGCCAGAAGTTCGGCGATACCCGTTAGCCAAGCCACTGATCACTGACTTGGTCCGATTCATTAGCCATGTGAACCAGCTACAACTTTCACAAGCCAAAAATTTATGAACCGCGGCTTGAACCACTTTAAGCCAGCTCAAGCTACGTGGTTGTGTGTAAGAATAGCTTTTTTGTTGCCTCCAGTGTTGTTGGTCGGATTCACTGGATTTCTCTACTCGTGGGCTATTGTTACTTGTATACACTATGGATAAGGTCCCCGTTCGAGTTGATGGAAGATTTAGGTTAGGAGATGTATTGGGATCCGGCTCGTATGGTATGTTATTTTCATATCATGATTACTGACTACATGTTGAATTTGACATTGAAACCCCATTAGCTGTCGTGTATCATGCGTGGAACATCATAAAGGATGATGCAGTTGCCGTCAAACTCGAACCCATCACCCGCTCATCTTCCGTGCAGCGCGAATACAAGATTTTGAAACACCTTGAAGGTGGTGTTGGTATTCCCCGCGCCCTCTGGTTCGGTAGGGAGTCGACATATCATGCTCTCGTTCTCGATCTCCTTGGGCCATCCCTCCACAGTCTCTTCCTTTCCCACAGCCGAAAATTCAGCCTTGACACTGTCATAAATCTAGGAGATCAGCTGGTCAGTCGGTGTGCGGGTTGCATCATGCATGTACAGATCACTAACCCCTTTCCCCAGCTCTCACGTCTCGAATACATTCACTCGCACAGTTATATTCACGGTGACATCAAACCACAGAATGTTGTTCTGGGTCTTGGCGATTTGAGGCACACTGCCTTTATTATTGATTTCGGCATCGCGAAGGAATTCTGGAATATGTCAACCAGTGTCCATATTCCATTTCGCCAAGGTCAACGTCTCACTGGCACTCCTGCATTTGCGTCAATCAACAATCACTTGGGAGTCGAACCAGGCCGTCGTGACGATCTCGAGTCACTTACGTACATGTTGATATACTTCTTGCAGGGCTCCCTTCCATGGTTAATTAGTGACCAAGAGAAACTTTCCAGCGCTTCCATACTCGAGCGCAAAGTGAACACCACCATCGAAGATTTATGTCATGGAATTCCTGTCGAGTTCGCAACAATTCTCATTTACACGCGCTCACTCGCGTTCTCAGAGGATCCCGACTATAACCACCTTCGCTCATTGCTTCACGTACTTCGTTCTACACCACCTGCACCAGCTGCGTGCTTGCTGGATATAAACCAGCCTGATGTACCTATCACACATTCCCCTCTACTCTTCGGACCCTGTGTAATTGAGGCAGTGCCTCCATGCCCGCCGCTTCGCAGATCGACTCGTGTGTGAGTAGTCCATTTATCTTAGTACTTACGAACTAATGTGATTGCAATTTGCAAGTTTGCGCCCACGAAATGACTCCCCATTACGTGCAACATCTTCAACTCCACACCGGAAAAGACTTAGATCATGATGCTATTGGACACCTGTATGGAGTAGTTTGTACAAGCAAGTACTGTACGCGTACTTTGTGATATAGTAGGATTCGTATACAATTTCTTACAACGAGCTTTGCAGCATACATATGACGTGGCGGATGCAATAACCACCGAACCAGATATATTGATATCTGAAAAACTTCCACTCCCACGCAGCGCCTCTTATCTTTCAACATCCTGCAGGCTGCAGGCTTGCCTGGAGATGGCCTTCGTAACTCGCGAGGGACTCATCGTGACTTCCTGAATCATCACAATTGGCAATACAGCCATACCACATAATAACGACGACTCAGTGAGTGCTTATCGATGGAAATCTTGTTCTGATCATATCGATCATTCAACTACACCTGAGGATGAAGACGTACATGCTCGATTTCAAGCCTTTGGACCCTCTGGAGTCTGGAGTTTCAAGCTGGAGTTGATTCTCTGCAGGTATGCACAATTGCGGGAGTTTTTTTTCACCCCCCACTCACCGCTGAATTAGATTTGACTTGCATGAGGCATGTATAAGTTGCGGACTCATACCTCGTGACAATTGTTCTCTGGGCTTTTCCATCAGGGACTCAAGATCACTGCACATCGGCATGTTCTGGGGTTTCCCCAGATGTCATGATATATCTAGACCGGTAATTCTGCTGTTAGTTGGATCATCATCACCACCACCGCCACCAACATGCCTCCTCGACGGAAGAACACTACCCAGCTTACTGCCAGAGTCGCTGTCGCTGTCCCCACCGTTGATCCAATTCCTCCCGCTCCTATCACTCCAACTCCCATTGCTGTTACCGTTACTCCCACAGCTGCTCCCGCTCCAATCGCTGCTGCAGTGAATGCAAATATACTTCGTAACCCTCAAAGGCATCGTCAGCGTCCCGTTAGATTTCGTGAAAATGCCTCAGATGACGGGGAATCCTTCCACCTTGAGAACGTCTCTGGGGATGAGGAGGACGAAGTGGTCAACCCACCTGCGCCTGCAGTTGGGCCTGCTGCAGGCCATAGTCCACTGCAGACCGCGATGAGTACCATTCTAACCGACCCTCTGGCCACTGGTGGCCGAGTCAAACTGCCTAAATCATCTGCCGATGTCCACTTCTTCTTCAGACAGGACCCTGACACTCGGTCGAATATATGCATAGCCTGCGAGTGAGTATCGTGTCTGGAGTCTATCATTTTTTCTGACATCCTTCACCAGAAAAATCCATGCGAACGACAACACTCACCACGTCATGTCATACCTTCATAGTACAGGCACTTCAGCTCGTCGTGCACACGCCTTCAACGACCATACTGAGACTTACCTGGAGGAGGCAGAGCGTCAGCACTGGCATGTCCTCCATAAGTCATCACGTTTGAATACTTTTTTGGATGAAGGCTGGACGGTCGCGACCATGCGTCAAAGGCTGAAGGATCCGGCTTACACACTAGACTCACTCGGTACTCCCCCTACTCCTGGCCCACTCCCCGGAACTAGCCTGTCAGTCCCAGACGACGCATTGCCTGCATTTAGTCTGGACGAAATGCACAAACAGATTGTCAAATTTATCATTGCGGACGACCAGGTGAGTCAATGTATACTTTCTACACACAATGTTTAATAATTGTCCTCAGGCGATAAATATTATCGAATGTCCGGAATTTCGTCGTCTGATCCGTCTTCTGCGGCCATCGGTGACCGAGAGCGACATATTTCACCGTACCAAAGTTCGCGAGTTAGTTATCGACGCTTTTCACGAATACTTCAATGCGTTGAAGAGGGATCTTGCGGTAAGTCTACAGCTGTCAAGACCCTACAAAGCGCCTTATATTTTTTAGGCCGCCCAGGGAAAGGTCGCATTCACATCTGACCTCTGGTCGGATTCTAACATTCGCCCATTCATGGCACTTACTGCTCATTGGATTGCTAAGGCCGACCACAGTTCCATGCTCGTTCTGAGGGCTGCGCTTATTGGATTCCATCACATTCCAGGCAGTCACACTGGCGAATTCCTGGCAGGAGTCCTCTTGCATCTTCTTGATCGCGCCGCTGTGACTAAAAAGGTCAGTGTTTAATTGTACCGTATAACACGCTCTGACTTTGTTTAGACTGGTCATTTTACCTTAGACAACGCCGCATGCAACCAGGTTTCCATGCGAGCGCTTTCGGAGAAACTGGAGTGCCGTGGTGTTGATTTTCACCCCATTGAGCACAGAATCCCATGCTTCCCGCATATCATCAATATATGTGTCAAGCATATTATTGATGATTACCACAATGCCGACTTTTCGCTCGTGAACGAACGTTGGGTAGTCGGCGATCGCACGATCATCAAGGCGGAGTACCTAGAAGCGGTGACAGGGAAAGCTATCAGCAGAGCTAGGGACCTTGTGCGCACGGTTCGCGCGTCCAACCAGCGACGTAATTCTTTCAGGGACACGATCATCACAGGTAACGAGAAGGAGTGGTTCCAAGATGACGCGGGCAAGACACTACGCCTCCCTGTTGTCGAACTCCTGCTTGATGAGGCAACCCGTTGGGATTCCAGTCTACATCATGCTCAACCGTTTACGAGCCATTCACGCAGGTAAGGCATCACGCATGAAATATTTGTCATAAGCTAATATTTTACCCAGGCAGTAGATTTATTTTTCGACTCTCCCACTCAGCAGCTCCATCAGCAAGTTCAAGTTGAGTCCGATGGAGTGGCAGTTCCTACAGGATGTCGAAGTAATCCTAGAGGTTAGTTTTAGTATCTTCGAAACTTCCGGTCCATCTGATCATTCTATACTAGGCGCCCCACGCTGCCCAACAATCCATGTCGGGCGAACGCACTCCCCATGCTAAGTGGTACATACCCGGCATTCGAAACGTTGATTGAGCGGTGGATTTCTTTGGCCAAACACGTCCCACACTGCGGCCCTCTTGTTGAGATAGGTTTGATTTGGGCAGATAAGTATGACGACAGGCTGGGCGCCACAAATGCCTATGCAGTCGCTATGCGTGAGTCTGGTATATTTTTTAAATATTTGGTTGCTCACGATTGCATTTATAGTTGTTGATCCTGCGGTCCGAATGTCATGGGTTCGGAGTCATTGGGCGGAACAACTGGTTAAAGATGTAGAGAAACATATCATCGATCTGGTACGTCTGTCAAACCAATATCAACGCAACTTTGATCTAATATTAGCACACACAGATGCATCAAAAACGAACCACGAACAGCTCAGCACCCGTCGCGCCTCCAGCTAATGAAGTAAGACCTCAGCGACAACTGCCCTCGCTAGGCTCCCGTCTTTATAATCTTCCTGACATTGGCGTCCTGCCATGTCACAACAGTGGCGCCCAAACAGTCGAGCAAGAATTCGAGGCCTACTCTACGGCTAATCTCAGCCCCAAGGGAACAGACATACTTGGGTTCTGGATGGTAAGCGTCCCATATCTCTACAATTAAAATATTTATTGACCATGAGGTGTTCACCAGGTCTCGGAGACCTTATTTCCGACGCTTTATGGCATCGCGATGGACTACCTCCCTATACAGGCATCTGCCGTTCCATGCGAGCGAGTATTTTCGTCCAGTAGTGAGACGGACACGAAGAAATGTAATCGCATGAGCCCGGTCCTGATGGAGGCCCTGCAGGTGGTAAAGTTTCTCGTGAAAAAAGAACGACTTAACTTTACGAAAGGTTGGGCAGCATCGCAAAAGGCTATGGAGTATCAGGCGTTGGGTGAGGGAGAGGAGACTAACACTCTTTTGACATTTTCCAGCAGCGGAATGACAGGTGATGTTTATGACACCCTCCTCAGAGCTATTGCAGAGGAGGAGTGTGATGATATTGATGATACTCCTATCACCTACGACATGTGATGTTTGCTTTTACTCTTCGTTTCTTCTTTGCGCTACTTCCCAATGTCTCTCGCGTGGTATTATGATTTCAATTTTCAACTATATATTCTCTCTTTGCTTGACTGTCTTTCTTTCACCGCTTTCATTTGCTGAGTGTCACCTCGCTCTGATGATTTATGACATCGTGAAGGTGACGGTATCTACCATGCATCTTCTGCGCTATAATCCTCTCAGTACTAGGTGCGCCTTTTTTTCTCCCATCTTTATGATTGCTAAACCATTGTTATTAGAGTGGAACGGCTGATACGAGTGTAAGTCCCTCACCATACTCAGCCTGATCTATGGTGGCATTGGATATATCATCATGTTGTCCGGTCTCGTTGTCTTCTTTTGTGCTGCCCCATTGGCATTCATCGCCTTGCGCTTGGTGCGCCACACTGAGCCCCCCTTAGTTGTGCCTTCAGATGGCAGTTGGGGCATGAGTCCCTGGCTGAAATCTTGGTTATGACCAGGGTGCTGCTGCATGATCAGCGCCTGAAGTTCTTCCAGGATAGACGATGCGTCAGCTGCCAGTGGAATTTAAATACACGCACGTACGTCCTCAACTAAATTTCCCCTTCTCTCAGCAGTTTCATCCTTTTACTTGACCGTGCGAAACGCGCCGGTGCCAGCAGAGGGACGTCTCGAGACTCGATGGTACCAGTTGTTTTTCGTTTGGTTCTCCCCTTGCATGAATATCTTGGCGTGCGTCTTCACTTTTATCTTGGTCCTCACGCCATCCCCTGAATATCCAACACCTGCAGATTCAGCGCTGGCACTACTGGACCTGGATTTTATTCCCTGGGAGTTCGCGACTCCATGGCTATCATCGTCACCGTTAACCTGGTGTAAGTCTCAACAGTTCACCAACTCTTGATCTGCAGTGAATGACTTGTCAACTAGATGTTGTTTATTGCCAGCGTTCTTGTGGGTTTTGTTTTTGTTCTCCGGCCATCTCTGGGGACTTCATATTGCGCTAGTGCTGTTTTCAGGCCAAAGCTTGGCATGCGAGCGATGGTACAAGCAAGGTTCTCATGGGGGTAAGTTATGTTTTTGATTGCCAGTATCGTTTGCTGATGAACCATCAAGGTATTTCGCGGCCTAATATTAACTCACAATGAATTGCGTGAGCAATACAACATTTTACTTCCACCAGACGCTGAACATCAACTTTTACAGCTGCTGAGAGCGGCGATGGCGCAACTCCTGTTTGCAGGTTCACCCTCGTCTCATGAGTCTCATCCCCAGCAACGATATCGATCCTGGATTAACAGTCGTCAATTACTCAGCGGAGATTGAGAGTGAGGTCGACGCCATTTACAAGCACATGTATGATGAACAGACATCTATCGACGAAGTCATCACCCTTCTCCAACGCAGCGAAGTTTCGTCTGATACTTGTGACCACGATATTTTCTCCTGCATGCTTCACTTCCTCTTCGGCGAATACAAGTTCTTCCAATCATACTACCCCGCTTGCGAGCTTGCCATGACCGGATATCTATTTGGCTCCATCATTCATCATGATCTCGTGGATTCAGTTCCTCTCGGAATTGCCATCCGTTACGTTGTCGACGCCCTCAACTGTCCCCCCGACACCAATCTTTTTAAGTTTGGTCTCCAAGCCCTCTCTCGCTTTGAATCCCGCCTTGCTGAATGGCAGCCTCTGTGTCAGGCTCTTCTCAGAATCCCCCATCTTATGGAGGTTCGGCCCGATCTGGCAGCCGTCATTCACCATGCCATCGCTGTTGGTGGCGACGGATCACGCAGTAATGTTGATATGCGCGGAATCTCTGCTGGTCTTACGGCTGACCCTGCGCCTGTGTTTACCTCCATCCACCCCGACAAGTTTGATGCCGAGATCGTCGAGCCCCCAGAGGAGATATCTGACAAAATTTTGTTCATTGTCAACAACCTCGCGCCCAGCAACCATTAATCCTTTCTACGCCGCCGCCGCACCCTCTTACTCCCCAACTTCCAAGCTACCTCCATCATCTCCACTTTTTCACCAAGAAGGCTGGCGCTCCCTTCAAACGGTCATTTTCACCCGCCACCTCCAGCGTGTCCACGGCTAGAACGACAACAGAAACTTGCAGAGGTGCTGTGCACACAGGCTGAAGCGGAGGATCGGGGAGAGGATGTGGAGCGGCTTATGAGTTTCATGGAAGGGGATGTTGTAGATGATGCTCACGCGGCTCGACAGCGCTACACCCGCCCTTCCCGACCACGCATCTTCAACACCCAACGCCGCCACCTCAATCTCCATGGGACCCGCACTTTTTTGCAGCATTTCTTCATCACGGATGGCTCGTGTAGCTGCCGTGGGGGATAAACACAGTATAATTCCTTATTTACCTTAGTTTTAGATCAAACGCTAATGAAATAACAACTCACTGGATCTTGGGGGGCCATTAGCGCTCGTGTGCTTATCGATCGTGCGTAGGTAGTTTGATCTTCGATAGTTCTAAATTAAAATCTATTTTTAATCTATAGTTTAAAATAAATATCTAAGCCCCCAAATTGACTTGGCTTGAGCTGAGTCAAAGCTTAAAATAAGCCCGAAGTCACATGTATGGCCCCGGCTTAAACCGGCAATAAGCCGGAGCCACGACAACACTAGGCTCAAATGACCGGACTGAGCCATATATTATGTAAGCTTAATTTTGTACACAGCTAGCCTAATTGTAGCTCCGCTCTCGGCTAAAGCCGACCTCAAGCCAGAGCTGCGGCAACACTAGTTACAACCAACAAGCAATTTTGGCTTCTCGCGAATATAACCAGTTATGACCCAAATGTCGTCGATTATGGTGGTTGTAGGCGATTGTGATGATTATAGAACAGTCGCAATCCTACGGTAATTGACGACAATTTCATACGGAATTTGCTGATGGAATGGCTACACCAAGTTTCAGGAAACAGGCAGCGGAAACACAGTGCAACATCACTTACAGGTGTCACACCAAATAGGTGCCCAGTTGATAGTATTGTTATGCCAAACGATGGAGTTGATGAACTGGTTGAGGCAAGATAGATGAGCCACAACGCGCAATTTGATTCCGCCATATTGCTGTCGAACAATGGCTTCGGAAGGAGGTTCAAACATGGCCAAACATGGTAATTCTAAAATCGGACCGTTGAGCTTAAAATGACGATCTCGGATCAGCCGAAACTTTGACAAGACTACTGAGAACGATAAGTACTCTAAGAGTATCACATATGTATACAATAGATAGGCTGCAACTGTACCAATTTATTATAGATCACCCGTTTCTCTCAGTATACTACAGTCCGGGCCAGCACGTTTAGATGTGATTCTGTGCATAGCCGAAATGGACAATGCCCATGATTTGTTACTCCGACTGTCCAAAATTAGACAATTCACAATCCACATCCACAATCCACAATGGGCGTGGCGAGCGGAGAATCATTGTGGACGTGCGGCGTGTTATAAAAGAGGGACAAAGGGATCGCCATGACTCCCAATTTTCTCCCCTTTGTCTTAACATCGTTGCGCATAGCAGCATAGTATACATCGCGTTCAACCTAACAACGCTTGCAACCCCTGTAGCGCACCATCCAGCGTTACCTATTCCTGCACTCACAAACAATCTCTATCACGTCTCGTATTACCCAATATGACAGACTCATTCGTTGTTCTCGAGTCCTTATTCCCGTCATACCTTCCCGAATCTACTATGCCCTGCGAAACATCGCTCCTCGATTCTAGTAATGCCAACGAATCGATTCCCATGGAGTTTGAACACCCCAACGGCAGCATGGGCATCTGCGGCTTTTGTATCATTTCATAAGACATCTGCTGTGGGTAGCGTCGTAGTTTCGGAAACGATTTGTGATGTACGTTCGTCTTCTCTTGCGCTCCTCCGTTCGTGAGGCTGATGAGTTAGATACACAGCGTTGCTTAGATCTATACGTCCGCGAAAGACGATCCATTCACGTTGCTTTGCTTGTGCTACCGTTGCTTTATTCGTTGTTCGTCTGCTTTGCTCTGCTTTCTGGCCTCTAATCGGCCCAAATTTCGAGCTTCTTCCGTACTTATTTTTCTGGGATCACCGCACCTATCATTTTCGATCACAAGTCTGACTATCAATTTGTGTCGTGCGTATGTCTATTATATAAAATATGTACAGATATGACTAGACTTCGAGTTATCATTCCGTATCTATCTTCTTTTCTATGTACATGACACGGGCCCTAGCAGCAGATGGCTGCGGGATTGTATTTGCAGCCCACCTCCCATGCTTCATGTCATGAATATTTCCTGGATTTTCATCTAGACATGCTGACGCCGTTACGCGTGTATTAAGTAGGCCAAATATCAGCTGTCTGATAATCACGTTAACATTTGATCTTGCCTCGGTGCCGGAAGTGGGTAGAGAGCGTAGGTGCAAGGCTATTTAATGACTGGGACCGATATGCATGACCGATTGGACGTAAAGCCAGCGCGTCCCTGTGAAGCATGATAGCCTCATCCAAGTCTTGGTCGTTGCCTCGGTGCTTGACTCCAATGCTGGCGGACAATCATCAAGAGGATGAGGAACGAAGTTCGACATATGACTGAGGGATACAAACTAGCACTTGAGAGTAAGATGTGTACTAGAAGACACGAAATACCTGCAAAGTCCTGGCAGATTATGACTGGGGGAACCACTGCCCAGACAGACAAGGTTCGCTGTTCTGGGCATCGTCATAGATAGGCTCAGCACTTATGACGGAATAGGACATGTTTCTGCTCGGGTCCTGCAGGCCTGGTGAGTCCAGCGCTAGCTGGGTTCCACTTGCTCGAGCAACGGGATATTTGATTGACCATGTCTGTACCTGTGGTTGGTTATCACAGTTCGTATTGCTGGAGTAAGGTTAGTATAAGAGTTGGTCACAAAGAATCTTCGGATCACAGCTATCGTGTGAGAAAAACGGAGTCTGAACCTTCCTCATCGGTGCACAGCCACTTCGACTCACTCCGTCAACCATCGCGATTCGCAACCGTTCTGCCAGTGCGGTTTTTGCGCCCGAGTACACAAGCACATGTGGATTACCATGAATTAGATGGACATGGTGAGTTTCACTGCATGTACAACTCTGCTCCTACTCGGCGATCCCGCCTGCAACATTTGAGCATTTGTTTTTCTATATCCCCTGTCCCTGTGGGACTTCGAAGCTTCACACAAATTTGATAGACACTTGGACGCTGGCAGGGTTGGGGCGAGGCGTTTCGGCATCCATCAAATGAAGAAGTTACCTGTCAACGCATATGTGGCCCGAATCGCAGGACCACAAGATTCGTGGCAGACGGATCAATTGGATAACTGATGCTTCAACAACAACGCCGATATAGAAAGACGATATTCCGAAGGGGTCCCTATTCAATTTTCTGCATGAACAGTGACGGATTATAGCATCCCCCAAGGGTCTTATGCTCGGCACTTCTCAATGCGGCACGGAATACTGGTGTTCGTCACAACTGTAAATCCGCTGGATGCGGCCGAACAATGTCGACGAAAGCAACATACGTCAATGCGGAAGATGAATATATGCTACTGCCTAGTACTGCAGTATGCAATACCCCTCAAACTCATTGTGTTCGTTCTCACTGCGGTGCTTTCCTTATATATTATTATTCTACCTCGCGTCACGCTTTCCTATACATATATGAGCACTTACTCGGTGCTAATATCATTCGGACTGATCTGCTAATGATACACGATTTGCAAAGTGTCCTGTTGACTCTCCTGAAATATCAAAGAAACTTTTCGCTCACGCCTAGGTAGTCTTCACACCACTGAATTTTGCTCGCATATGGAGAAGTAAACACGAAATGGTATATCACTGGGTGTTTTCTTGCCGACGAGTTAATGTTAATAGTCTGTCTAAATAAGATGATTTAACAGACGTCAGGTAATTAACATGTAGTCCGTGTCATCAAGTGTCTATGAATATTTTTCAGAAGTTAAGCCCAGTATTTTTTAAAATGATTTGTATAACCCGGCTGCCTGGCTAATAAAATCATGGCTTCCACGCTGATGAATCAGGTACAGGTATCAAGCCTCTCGTCGATCTCAAAACACTTGCATCTACCCTCCTTAAAGCAAAAGCCCTTCGCTGATGCCCAGCGCTCGCCAGCGGGACACTTGCCATCACAGAATCGATGTCAGGCTAATTGACGTGGAGCATAGATTAGAAAACTTGAGTATGTTGAACCCCAGCTACCGCACGGAACACAAAGCAACAACGTCGTTGAGTCGCTCACTGGAAGATATTTCGATTGATGAAATGGTTGAAGAGTGTATCGGGGTCGAGAAGCGGGAGATGACTGAGCCTAAGAACTTGGAGGTATTGGGAGGTGGACCGGTGGCGTCTGGGCTGGTGACCTGTCAGTAGAACTGTAACAAACCAACCAGGGTGTCGATGTTGGTATTGCGCCGCTGAAGTCCCAGGTTTGTCTACACAAGGGTTCAAACGCTTGGTCAAACTTCGCATGCATATTTGGCGGCGCCGTCTCGAAGCCGACAAGTACGCTTGCGAAGTAACTGCAAAATCCGTCAGGTGCTGAGCGTGCCATCAAGTCCTAAAACTCGACAAACGCTCAGACTACTATCCTGGGCTATGGGAAAAGCACAGGGATAAATGTCAAAACGTCGAGAAGATGAAGGCGAGTTCATTTCTCCTGAGAATGGAATGAGCAACTAACTGAATTTTACAGCTGGCCAAAGCTGCAGAAGCTTTACGTCCGTCTGATGACGGAGATTTGATGAGCGGTAAGTCAGTCCTCGACGGGAGCACACACTATCACTCACCACAAACTCTAGCGTGTACGACCCCTGTGAGGGCGGAGAGGGGTCATAGGGACGCCACTGACGTTCAGCGCTGTGGATGGTTACTATGGGTGAGTTTCAGAGGCCAAAATTCAGAACATACTTATCAACCCTTTGTTACTAGTGCCGGACAATGAAGTTGTTTAGATGCCCGTGGGTCTCTAGCTCGGACGCGTCGTTTTCGTGACGCCCGAGTGCCGACGGGAGATCGCTTGAGCAACGATTGTATACCAGAAGGCTTTCTGCTCCCAATTCCTGTGCTTGTATAATATCCAATAACAGTGGTCGTGTCTTCTTTATTGTGGCGAATTGAAGAAGATGTTAACTGAGCGCAGATCAGTTAGACTCTGCTTAGATGCTGACATGGATTCTATGTCACCCTGACTTGCTGAGATGTTGAGCCCGAGCCCATCATGGATAAGAAAGGCGCTGAAAGCTCTAGTGTTGACATTCATATATTCATACTCAGTCAATTTTTCGCATGCACAGCCAGCAATTGCGCCAGAGCGCGCTTCCGGCCGCTTCCAAGTTCTTGATAAGAACTCGCAAATCTCCAGCTCTCTCCAGCTGTCCTGATGGCCATCTGTCCTCAGTGGATACAACAGAGACAACGTCCAGTTCACCTTCGACTTTTGAATTCTCAAGGAGTTCCTTCAATTATCAACATCAATATCTATCAGCCTCCCCGCTTTTTTTCCCCTTGCGATATGGTCTCCACTGGGGGACCACGAGAGCGACCGCACCCACTAGTATTGCGAGCTTGGCGGGACCCTCTTGGCTTTGCATTCCATCTTTTTGCCTCCCTTTCCCTCCACGATGTGGGTACTAAGTCTGAAATCCTTCGATTTGAAAGCATGCCCGTGATCGACACACTCCCTCTCACAACAAAGTTGCTTCATTTGGATCACCAGCAGGTTCCGTCCAATGTATTGGCAGACAACCGTCACGCTCTGTATCTTACTTTCTACGAGTCTCTACGCAACAAGCAGAAAAGGACAACCGCGCTGTCTCGCATCCATCATATTGTCTCAGCTCCCAATTATACCCCTTCCTCGATCGCCTCAATAGGTCTGCCCACGACAATTAATATTCATTGCTGGTATGATAGTCCTTCGTCTAGATTATATCACTGATCTAATCCACATGAGGCGACGTGGCATTCAAATTCATTTCTATAGGCACAGCATGTTAGAGCGAGAGTTCTAGAGTGTAGAAGGTTCGCTGTGGATGCATCTCATGAGCATTATTATCCCTGCCCCATAGTTACTAATGCTCGTGCATTTGGGAAACTTTTCTGCACCTAAACGTCGTATCTGACTGCGTGGACAAAACACGTGAATTTTTCGTCCATGACGTATTGCATGAATCGATATATATACGATAGCATTGCTAAAACATCAAGGGAATAGAGGTGTGCGCGGCAGGTCAACGAGTGTTTCTGGGCTAGAATGTGCAATTGGTGGGACAGGGAGGTTGGGAGGTCGGGGCCGTGGCAACTAGGCTAGGACGGAAGGGAGTGGGTGAATCTGGAGTCGGGACCTGTCGTAATGCTCATACTGGAGTCAGAGGATCAGCTTGGCATACGTAGTGGAGCTGCCTAACGAACTTGATCCATCATATTCAAGAATCTCTGCCTCCGAGTCAATCTTTTCTATCTCACGCTTCATGATTGGCAGGATATTTATAGTCTGGCTTGGGGAAGACGTAGTGCTTGAGAATGCAGCTTCAAGTAACTGATTCAACGCCTATATAGCAATGATTGACCTTGCCCGCACTCCAAGTTTCATCTGTGTGTTCAAAGGTGAGCAAGTACATTTGTAAACACTCCTTCGACACTGTAGAAAGTTTACTCACCGCGTCCTAAGTAATCAGAGCATATAGAAGGAACGACATAAAAGTGAGCGTAGCGTGGTGTCAAACTACTTTCTATCTGAATCCGAAATCGTACTCACTGTCAAGTTGTTTGATTGCAACTGACGACACTTAATGCTTCTACTACAGGAACTCTACATTGCAGCATCTCGACAAACTCTCAAGCTTCAAGTGCCACTCGGAAGTCGGAAGTCGCTTCTTGCATTGTCCCCATCAAAAACGTGCTTCAGGGAAACCCCGGTGTCCCTCCACAGTGTCACACTTGATGTCGTATACGGTATGTGATCCGTACAGACTCTCAAGCGGGCGAGGCCGGAGTCTTAATCCCCACACAATGCAGAAGGAATTGTGTCCACAGAGATGCACAGCTGAGAGGAGGCGGGATAAATGAAGAGGGGATGATATGTGGGCGTTTCCACAACCTCCCCACTTCCACTCGTTGATCCTACCTTGTATCTTTAAAACCATCATTTACTAGTACATTCAAGCACCTCGTCTTCTCTAGGTAAAGCAATCCTTCCCGTCGCCTCTACTTGACCACTGATACATCTTCCGCTTGCCCTCAGCTCACTTTCCAACGATCATTTTATCTTGGAGTTTTGGTATCACCATGAAATCCCTCACATCACTGAAGGCATCCCCCCGCCCCATACTCAAAATCACTACTCCGGCATCTAAAAACACACCTCGCTGGCGCTCCGTAGCACTATTATTGCGGTCCTCCAGCTCCGCGTTTTCGTGGAAACGATTGGTTCGCCGTTCACGAAAGAACAAGTCTTTCCAAGATGCCGAAGCCCCCACCGGAGATATTTCCTCATCTTCGTCTGAGACACTTGTCGGGTCTCCGATGGAGGAGAAACTGATTAGTCCGAAGGTATTTGTCACTCTTAGTTTATTACTGATGTTTCGTTGATTCGTTCTGAGTAGATGGTCCGTTTTGATGACTCGCCAACTTACTTTGGTGGCAAGCGACGAATTAAATCTCCCAAATCCCCCACTCATAAGGGGGCGTTGCGATCTTGTCTTATCATAAATGTATGTGTATGTTATTCGATATCGCTTCTCGCTCTAATCAGCGTAATGGCTTTCAGAACACCGACCCCTTCATGGAGCTTCTTTCGGATGACGATGACGACGTCTCCGCATATGAAGACTGCCGGAATTACTACCCTGGCTTTGTCCAAGACATGGAGGATCTTGTCGAGCGCGAATATCTCAAGCGGATTCAAATTGAAGAGTCTCGCACTCCTGCTTGGCAGCTCACTGAATTTGGTTGCACGAAGATGGATCGACAAGACTACGTATCCCACTGTTTTCGTATGGAAGCAGAGAGGAAAGCGCGACAGGAGGCCGAAGGCTTGAGGAAGGTCGTCTACGACCATCCGATGACTTTACGCTGGCCCAGCCGGGAGATCACTGAGCGTCCAGTCGAGGCACCTCCAGTTATTGTGATAGTGCCACCTCGTCCTCTCGTTCCGGACCCTGCTCCGGTCATTCTTAATTGGCGTCAGGAGATTGCACGCGATATCATCGAGATGTTTATTACGCTATGTATTGGACTCACGATTCACATGTGCATTTATATTCTGGGCATCTATTGTTACTTTACTGGTGTTTATCTGGACGATGACGAGTAGCAGCACCTATAGCATTATTCACGATAACGAGAAGTTTACTATGTACTAGTAGCGCTTAGCAATTTTATATTGCGATGTACCATCAAATCAATACCTGATAAGTATGTACCGAGTGGGGGTGGGCAGCTAACATCGTTCTTACTTGCATTGTGGTTATCGCTTTCGCATCGTTGTTAATGGACTCTTGTTCTACCTGCACCTGATGATTATCAATCTATGTTTACCACTCAGTGGCTTACGTCCGCCGTGGCCTTTATCCGGGGGGCTCAAAATTGGATGCTCATACCCACCCAAAGTTAATCACTACATGTTAACATGGTTATGGGACATCTGAGCTTTAGCATACTTAATATGCGCGTGGCGTAGCATGTCTGGTAAATATCTAGTGAATGTACATGTCATAAAGTATGGGAGGTGGGTTTTAATGCAGCCCATTACATATTGACAGCATGGACAACATTGTTATATACTATATAGCAAAGTACATCTAACACACGCCCGACACGGCGACCAGTGATGTGCTCCGAAAGTTCCGGCTCGAGAGCGATCAAGATGGTGAGTACCTAAGCTGGACAAAAAACAAAAATGGCCCAAGGGGTATCAACTCGCATGAATAATTGGTCGTGTATACACCTCAGTGTGAGTGTCAAGTACGGGCATGACTGAGTGGAGAGCCCTACCGTGACTGAAATAGAATGAACATATGCCATGAGGGCTCGCCACTAGTGGATATGCCACGAGGCGACGTAGATGAGCCACGACGCGCAATTTAATTCCGCCATATTGCTGTCGAAAAATGGCGAAGCGCCGAGCAAATGACGATCTCGGATCAGCCGTTTGACAAGACTACTGAGAACGATAAGTACTCTAAGAGTATTACATACGTATACAGTAGATAGGCTGCAACTGCATCAATTTATTATTGATCACTCGTTTCTCTCAGTATACTACAGTCCGGGCCAGCACGTTTAGATGTGATTCTGTGCAATGCTAGCCGAAATGGACAATGTCCGTTATTTGTTACTCCAACCGTCCAAAATTAGACAATTCGCAATCCACATCCACAATATACCAATGGGCGTCGTGAGCGGAGAATCGTTGTGGACCTGCGGCGTGTTATAAAGAGAGACAAAGGGATCGCCATGACTCCCAAGTTCTCCCCTTTGTCTTAACATCGTTGCGCATAGCAGCACAGTATACCTTGCATTGAACCCAACTTGCAACACTTGCAACTTCTGTACCGCGCCATCCAGCTACCCTGATGGACTCGTTATCAACATATTTGGAAATATTTTTGCAGTCACCACCGGACTTGCATGAGTCCACAGACGACACATCCTGCCCTATTGACGAGGAACATTATTCTGGTTCTGGCCAAGTCGCGTTTTGCACCATATCATAATCCTTTTCACGTGAATCCTATCATGCTTCATATCCACCCTCCTCGAATAACGCTTTCTCCAGACGAGGCTTGACATACTATCATTGTTGGCACTGCTGGCCTTCTACTGCCCCCCTGGCATGACCCAACTTCCCCCCCTGCCCGCGACACGACTCATCTTTTGGAATGAGTACAGTGCGCTCGCTGCTCGTACGGTGTTGTCTATTCATCGATCTTCTTGTACCATCCTTTACTTCACCACTTCGTTCATCTTGCCGTCTGCATTTTTGGGGATGTGTGGTGGCTCCTATGTAAACTCCCGTCTTTCCACAGCCTCTGTTTGGTACTATAATCCCCTCTTGTCCGTCATACGACTCATCTTTTGGTAGATGCGATGGACTCACTGCTTGTACAACATCACTCATTTTCGACATTCGTGCACCCCAGCTACTTTTTGTCTTGAACTCTCGTTTTTCTCAAGATTGTTCTATCTATCATCATTTCTTACTTGCATCGTCGCTATCGTTATCGCTTTCGCATTTTTAGCGAATGACTCATGTTCTGCCCTGTTCCTTTGGTTTCGCGCATGTTTGACTATGTTTCTATGCCGTATGCTACTCAACTTGGCAGATGGTATTATATCTTCAATATTCGTGTACATACCCGAGCTTATTAAATCCTTGCCTTCCCGAAGATTGTGGTTCTAGCCGCATAAGAGTGCTACTTAGTGTGATCTTAGACGAGACGGCCTAACAATAAAATGTGGAAGCGAAAAGTTTCAAATGGTGCATTGAAAGCTCGTCCAGATCTGATCAATATGTCCAAGCTTCGCGTGTATCGCGCCAATAATAATTAATGAGCGATTGAGCCTCAACGCTTTGCTCATTGTATTCCAATACACACGGCAACGGCGTGTCGCAGAACAATAAATACATCCAGTACCCACACTGCAATGTATGACAGACGCGTAGTGGTACTTTAATGCAACCTACACACGCCACTAGTAGTTTGTTTAGACCTGTTGAAATCACAAGTTAGAACCACGATGTTCAGAGAAGCAAGAATTCAAGAAAGACTAACAAATAGGCGGGCCGCCTAAGTGTAACTGGGACAGTGGTTCGAGTATGTACGCAAATGTCAAAAATATATAATGCTGCACAAGAAACGAGTCCACCGAATCTACCAAGTCGAGTAGCATGCGGTATAGTAACAAAATAAAACATGCACGAAAACAGAACGAAGAAAGCGAGAACGAAAGCAAGTGTCGAAGCAGGGGTATGGGGGGAGTATAGCCACAGAATTATGCACTATGCTGTAAACAAATACGTTGCAGTTAAACATGCGACAGCACGACTGTCCTGCAAGTGCCAGTGAAGTAAATCATGCGAGGCTAGCCTCTGATTTGACGCCAAGTCAGCGCGTACGAGGCATAGCATCCTATTCACAAGACTGGTCAAGGAGACGTCCATAAAAAGAGATGTTGAACTACACAAGGTCCTCACACTGGTCCAGGACTCAGAAATGCAAGAAGAATCACGGTGCTGGTCACATAATGACGCAGTAGCTACCAAAGTAGCCTACGAGCTTGTCTTGGTCAACTGGCAGTGAGTCGGAAGATTCGACAAATTGCGGTGGTAGATCATCCCAAGGCTGGGATGATGATCCAACAATGGACGGTGACTCGAAAGGGAGGGTAATGAAGGTATCCATATAGCAACAGGTTGGTGATGGATAAAGCGTTGTAGATCTCAAGGCTGTCTGTGTGGGCGGATAATTGGTACAAATTTTGGGAATAAAGGGCCTTTGTCTCATGTTATATACCGTGACGTTAGGATCGGATGATCCACATTATTTGTGACTCCGACTGTCCCAAATTAGACATCTCGCAATCCACATCCACAATCTACAATGGGCGTGGCGAGCGGAGAATCATTGTGGACCTGCGGCGTGTTATAAAAGAGGGACAAAGGGATCGCCATGGCTCCTAAGTTCTCCCCTTTGTCTTAAAATCGTTGCGCATAGCAGCATAGTATACATTGCATCCAACCCAACTTGCAACACTTGCAACTTCTGTACCGCGCCATCCAGCTACCCTGATGGACTCGTTATCAACATATTTGGAAATATTTTTGCAGTCACCACCGGACTTGCATGAGTCCACAGACGACGCACCCTGCCCTATTGACGAGGAACATTATACTTCTGGGCAAACCGTGTTTGGGCAAGGCGGGTTTTGCACTATATCATAATCCTTTTTATGCGAGTCTTATCATGCTTGATATCCACCCCCCTCGAATAACGCTTTCTCCAGACGAGTCTTGACATACTATCATTGTTAGCACTGCTGGCTTTCTACTGCCTTTTTGGTATGATTCAATACACTCTTTGTCCGTGATACGACTCATCTTTTGGTATATATACAGTGCGCTCGCTGCTCGTGCAGTATTGTCTATTCATCGATCTTCTTGTACCATCCTTTACTTCACCACTTCGTTCATCTTGTCGTCTGCATCTCTGGGGATGTGTGGTGGCTCCTATGTAAACTCCCGGCTTTCTACAACCTCTGTTTGGTACGATATGATTCCCTCTTGTCCGTCATACGACTCATCTTTTGGTAGACGCGATGGACTCATTACTCATTTTCGACATTCGTGCACTCCAGCTACTTTTCGTCTTGAACTCTTGCTTTTCTCAAGATTGTGGTTCTATCTATCATTATTTCTTACTTGCATCGTCGCTATCGTTATCTCTTTCGCATTGTTGTCGAATGACTCATGTTCTGCCCTGTTCCTTTGGTTTCAAGCATATTTGACTATGTCACTATGCCACATGCTACTCATCTATATTTTCGATATTCGTGTACATACTCGAGCTTATTAAATCCTTGCCTTCCCGAAGATTGTGGTTTCAGCCGCATCAGAGTGCTACTTAGTGTGATCTTAGACGAGACGGCCTAACAGTAAAATGTGGAGGCGAAAAGTTTCAAACGGTTCAAAACTCGTCCAGATCTGATCAATACGTCCAAGCTTCGCGTGTATCGCGCCAATAATAATTAATGAGCGATTGAGCCTCAACGCTTTGCTCATTGTATTGGAATACACACGACAACGGCGTGTCGCAGAACAATCAATACATCCAGTACCCACACTGCGATGTACACCAGGGGCCCTGAAACTGCAAAATTTCAACCACAGACGCGTACTGGTACTTTAAAGCAACATACACACGCCACTGGCAATTTGTTTAGACCTGTTGAAATCACAAGACGCTACCTTCCTTTTCCGATTTATAGAATTTCGATTTAGTCACCACGATCTCCATCATGACCATCCCCATCAACCTGCACATGTAACATGTCAGAATCGAATTCTCCATCTACATCAACCTCCGAACCATCGCATCCTCGTGGCAGAGGTCGTGGAAAGTCTCGAGGTGGATTAGGCAAATACCTCCGTGCACGAGGTCGTGGTCGAGGTGGCCGTCCAGCGGAATTTCACAAGCGCCTCGTACTGGAGGACGAAGAAGTGGTCGATCTCGACCCTGATTCGGAAGAGGCGAAAGAGCTGCAGAAGAAGTACGCACGACGACAACTTGGATCTAATGCCGATCGTTATACGGAGCTCGAGCCCGAGTTGGATTCTGACGGTGAGTGATGAAGTGGAAGATGTTTTCAGCGTGTTTTTTGAGACACTAAGTAGGAGAGGTGATCTCTGAGCCTGAGATTGACCTTTCGTCGTTTCTGGCGAGACAACGGTTATCGGACGTGTCAGAGACAACTGTAGTGGCACTGCCTCAAGTCGATGATGATGATGATATCGACCATGAACTCGCACATATCTCGTCTTATCGTATTCCACCTCCGACGTCTCAGAAGGGACTTGTAAGGGCGATTGAGTGGGATGCCGAACTGGAGGAGATGAGTCGCGAGAAGGCTGCCGCAGATGCAAGTCGGGGTGATTTGCGACTAACGATAGCAGGTGTATAGAAGACTGATCATAGTTCATAGATCTGAAGGCTCGGTTCCGTTCAAAGTCGGAGAAGCTCAAAGCTAAACCTCTGTTTGCACGCGATAGAAAACAAGGTAGAGTATTCTCGTTAACGCACATTATCATTATCTCGCTGACATTTTGTTTCACGCATCGGCCAGATGACAACCACTCTGAGGCCCCAGCGCTTCCCACCGATGCGCTGAAGGCACCCAAAGTGGAGATGGAAGATTTTCTGGACGATCTTCTAGGCTAATGACCTCCCAGCCAAAACATTATGTAGCGCCTACGAGGATTAACGAGGGGTGATGATTCTCCAAGTGCTGGCGGCGCCATGTGTCCTTTTGACCTATTAGCCAGGCGGAGGGTCTTGTTTGATTTTGCTAATTAGACACGTTAATAGTGGTTTGCAGTCTATTCCATGCACAAGCTCCGCTGTCAGACGCAGACGACAACGCTGGCGATCACGGTTATGAGTTGACGCCCATCATTTTAGTTCCAATATCGAACTCGAATATCCCCCGGCAAGTGTACTATACTATTACTAGTCCTTGAACGTTCTGAAAACTGAAGACATCCCACGATCAAACAGAATCGAGGGAAATAAGAATAATAAAACCGCTCATGATTTCGAAATTGTTTAGCAAGGTTGTCTTCTCGTGCGAATGTAGCCCTTTTCTTTGTGGGCTCCAGAGGCTCTGTGCTGGGTCATTTAGGGCAGCGGGGACTGAGGCTAGAAGTTGCGTGAGTGCTCCCAATATTCAATGTGATACTAGCAGTGAGCGTGCGTGACATAAACGTTAAACGTTAAACGTTTAGGAATACAAATGATCGGAGAGATTTGCCGTGGTATGATAAATGTTGTTGATACGTTGCTTAACGCAAGTATGAAATATAGACATGAATGCGAAATGTTCCTGGAAAACGCCAATTGATGGCGGGAGAAGATGACATGATATTAACGAAGACGAAATGCCTATGGGGGCATCCCCATTTTAATAGTAGACTCTGGCCGATCGGCGACCTCAGCGCCATTGCGGTCATGCTGCATATCCATTGCGAACAGGCAATACAGTCCGCGGGCTCCAAGGCCTGGGATAAGGATGTACAGGTGTACAACCAGCGCCAACAACGATTGACGTAGTGAATGCGCATGTATGAGGATAATCATATGACGGTGATGTCCGCCGAGATGACTGATGGAATGAATGATCCGAGGGCATAGAAGAGTCCGATATTGGGTCCGGATGAGAATCGTCTGAAAGGCCAGCTTCAATGTCGGGATTGTACTTGTGGGGAGGAATACTATCAAGCGCGTTCGGGAAAGTGACACTGTTGCACTTCTTGTTAGGTGTGAACGAAATTGTCATAGAGCGTGATGAGGAGCCCTCGTTGAACGGCTTCTCATCGTCAGCAAGACCCAACGAGGGGAGAATTGCAATATTTGGACGACGATGTCTGGAGGGATGTCAGCAAATGATATTCGAAGATAATGAGAACCTGCCTGGCACTTGGCAAATTTGATCCATGAAATCTGACGTCCTTGGTCAATTGTCTCAGGACATGTCCTCGGAAAGCTTTGATGACCCCGCTGTACCCCGAGGGTGGTCTCTACATATGGGCGTCAACGTTGTGGTGCGCCACAGTTGCACGATGTAAATTCGTGGATGTATTGGATTGGTATACATTGATCGATCCATACCCATCGAGACCTATCGTAACTACCCCCACTTCGTAATCATATGTAGGGTCACTTTTGAGCCCCCCAGCTTGAAGTTGATTTAGGTGACGGTGTACGTTCTGCACCGAGAAGTGGTAGACATACGTTGACAAACATGAGGCGTGGGGTAGAACATGAATCAATTGAGAATAATATGAAACCGAGAGCGACAGTTACAATGCAAACAAGAATACTGGTAGTTAGAACAACGATGTTCAGAGAAGCAAGGATTCAAGAAAGACGATGAAATAAGTGTTACTAGGACAGTAGTTCGAGTATGTACGCGAATGTCAAAAATATATAATGTTGCACAAGAAACGAGTCCGCCGAATCCACCAAGTCGAGTAGCATGCGGTATAGCAAGAGAATAAAACATGCACGAAAACAGAACGAAGAAAGCGAGAACGAAAGCAGGTGTCGAAGCAGAGGTATAAGGGGGTGCAGCCACAAGATTAAGCACTGTGCTATGAATGAATACGTCGCAGTTAAACATGCAACAGCGCGACAGCCCTGCCAGTGCCAGTGAAGTAAATCATGCGAGGCTAGCCCCTGATTTGACGCCGAGTCAGTGCATACGAGGCATAGCACCCTATTCACAAGACTTGGTCAAAAAAGTCCATCAAAAGACATGTTGAAATACACACCTCACATTGGAACTGCAAAAAGAGTCACGGTGCTGGTCATATAATGACGCAGTAGCTACCAAAGTAGCCTACGAGCTTGTCTTGGTCAACCGGCAGTGAATCGGAAGATTCGACAAATTGCGGTGGTAGATCATCCCGGTCTTGGGAAGATCCAACGAAGGACGGTGACTCGAAAGGGAGGGTAATGAAGGTATCCATATAGCAACAGGTTGGTGATGGATAAAGCGTTGTAGGTTTTAAGGCTGTCTGCGTGGGCGGATAATGATAATTGGTACAAATTTTGGGAACAAAGGGCCTTTGTCTCTTGTTATATACATTAGGATCGGATGATCCACATTGGTCCACATTTACAGATGCCGCCTGCCACAACAGTCCAAATTAGGTCTTGTTTGGTAGTATTATTCACTGCGTTGAGCCGTAGGTTACTCGCAAGTTGAATAGGTCACGGTAGAAGCCGTAATTACAAGTAATATGACTTAGTCATCGACATCCATTAGGACAGCTGCCTTCATCCTCCACTACGCACTACCAGATCTTCGAACCATATATACTTGATGCCATCAACTACGCCGTCTCATTCAGATTGTTTGTAAATACTAATAGCTTTTAATAGACGGCCTCGTTCGCTTTCCCATTGGTGCGATACTTGTAAGTTAAAATAAGTCTCATTTAGCTCAGGTATGTATCTAGCGTCTAGACGGTGCATACACGTCGTGACATTTTTTTCATCTAAGTCTTATCTGATCCTCATCTTATCTTCCTACCACCACCATGAACGACGACCAGGTGAGTCCACTAGTTTCTCGTTCTCATTTGCTTTACTAAATGAATATCCTGCTCACAGCAAACTGTTGGCCACACGACGAGGTCGAATCGACGTCTCGTATGGTGCGACTGCGATGTTTGCAAATTTGCAGCTCCCACCAAAGGCGGCCAGAACATCCCCGCATATCAACGTGAAAACCATCGTCGCACTCAAAACCTCAGCTTATCTGCAATAGCGCAACGAGGACGAGGCGCTTCAAGTTCTTTGCAACGTGACCGTGGAGGCCTCCATGTCCCCTCTCGAGCGCGTGGGTCAGCCCCCCCTCGAGGTGCTCCTCCTCAACCTCGGGGTTCTGCTCCGCGATCTGCAAATTCTGGAGTGTCAGGTTCTCGGTCTTCAGCGACCCAGCCAACAATTCCGCATGAGGTTCCTGTTCCGTCTCGACCACCATCCCCATCTCAACCAGAACCCATGGTTCTTTCACGCGCATCATCTCCTTCGTATGTTTTTCTTTGTATTTGTGCTTGGCTCACCAATGTTTTCAAGATTTTCATACATGGATGTGGACAACACTCATCCGGAACCGCAGGAACACGAGCATCCTCTATCAGCCACCCCGCCGCCACCAGACCCCTTGCCGCATGCACCATTATCTCCTATGGCTGCCATGCCATCACCCAGCTCTCCTTATCTTCGTGTCATCTCTTCTCCTCGTCCTCGCCCTATCTCCGTCATGCGCACGAGTCCAGTTCCGTTTGGCAGCCCGATCCCAGTTGCCCATTCAATACCGGCACTAGTACCTCGCCAGATTCAACGGGCGGACTTGGATGCCGAAACCCAAAACGAAAACGCTCAACATACTGTAGCTCGAACGACTGTCGGCTTGTATGATGATCCGGATGCCGGAGACAACCTCCATAATGATCCACTTCTCCATACCGCGACGGAACTCAACGGAGACTCAGAATCAGACAACGACACTCATCGAGCGAGGGTGCTACGGACATCTGCAAACTCTCAGCACCGTCAATTCCAAGTGCCCACACCCTTAGAATACGAGGCTCCACCCAGTGCGGCTCAACTTTATCGTGATAGCCATACTGAATGGTTTGGACGTCTTGTCCTGCTCTTGGTTGCGGTCCTACATGCCAAACACCGGGTATCATTTCGTGCATGTGCGCTGATCCTTTTCACGCTCAACACCATCCTCATCGCACTCAATGTACTCCAACCAACTAACCCCCTTCCCATAACACTACACACGATCATCAATCGCTTCGATCTCCAGGATCGCTTCACCATCTATCCGATCTGTGGTAGCTGTCATCGGATCTTTCCTATAGATGCACCCATTGATACATTATGTTCCGATTGCGACAGCCGTCTTTTCAAACCTATTTCTGACAGACTTTTTCGAAGGTTAACAGGGCGCCAGTCTCAACGTCCACCACCCATTTGCGCAGCACCAATTCAACTCCCGTCGTCGCTCCTTGCCGATTTTCTAACACGGGGTGACAATGAAGAAAGCTGTAGTTCCTGGAAATCCCGTTCCACGGTGCCTGGCGAGCTCAAAGATATATCAGATGGTGACATATGGAAAACTATTAACGGCCCTGACACGAGACCCTTCTTTTTGGACCCTCAAGACGACGGTGAACTGCGTATAGGTGTTACAATGAGTCTTGACTGGTGCGCTTACTTAATTCTATCTCGATCAAAATATTCATACCCTTTCTCTTCCCAGGTTCGGTCGTAAGACAAGTGTCTATGGACCGAGTTATTCATCAGGTGTTCTGTCCTTGTGCGTTTCCAACTTACCGCGAGCGCTAAGGTGAGTTATTGTTTGGTTGTTTGTGCATATCTGAACGATGGTTATTCCAGGTATCGAGCAGAAAATTTATTAGTCTCCTTTATGACTCCAGGGCCGAAGGAACCAACAGGATCGCAGCTTCAGAATTACATGCGACTCGTTGTTGACGACCTCCTCCAGCTTTATGACGAGGGCATTATATATCATACCCCTGCATATCCTCAAGGTAAGTTTCATTTGTATGCTAGTTGTTTATGTATTGAATCAATCTGCAGGACGAAGAGTACGAGTTGTTCTGCTTGGCGTTGTCTGTGATCACCCCGCTATGTGCAAACTTAGCGGATTCGCTGACCACAGTCATAACAACGCACCGTGCTCTAAATGCCACGTTTCGCAAGATAATTTATTTTCTGACGAATCCCTTCGTAACGGTATGTGCCTCAATTAATCATGGGACCTTTTTAATTAATATGTCTTGTAGAGTTTGCAGCTCGCAATGGTGAAGCACATCGCCAACGATGTTACGAAGATAACAAGCTGACGGACGACGACGCACATACGACGTTCTTCAAAGAACATGGTGCCCGATGGACTGAACTCGCCCGCCTCCCATATTTTGACCTTGTACGACAAACTATCATAGACCCCATGCACAATCTTCTTCTAGGTACGTTTGAAATCCACATCAGGTGTTATACTCTAATGTTTCTGCAGGGATCGTTAAGACACAGTGGTACAATCGATGGATCCAAAACTCAGCGCTTCGTGCTTCAACCGATGCCCGAGCTCGTGAACTCGACATGATACACAAGTTCCTTGCCTCCGTGAGTGGATCCTTTGGTGAGGCATGTATCAACCATACTGAACATTCACATAGTTCGAAGCACCATTATGGGCTGGCAAACTGCCACTCCGTGTTGGAGAACCTGCGGGAGGCTCGCTGACAGGACGAGTACAAATTTGCAGCGCTAACTGCATGGCCCATCATCGTAGGATACCCAATCATTTTGCTTTGTCGATCACTCATTTCTGTCCTTAGATCCCGATTGTTTGGCAAACCTTCATCAAGGAGTCGGACAAAGACTTCGAATCTGCACGGAAGCGCCATCTCAAGGCCCAAGAAAAATTCAACAAGGACTTTATGGCGTGGAAATCGCATCAAGAACTTCCACAGGGAAGTGCGAACACGGGAAAGAGAGGTAATCGAAGCAAGGAGGACGCTGAGCCTAAACCTCCGAAGCAACCTAATGTCCGCATGCAGCGTGACGAGCCGACTAACCTACTACGTCTATCAACTGCGCTTAAGATATTTTGTGGAAGCTCCGTGCAGCTTGAGCTACTACCCCGAGCTGAAGTCCTACTTCAAGAGTATCTTCTTGAATTCAAATGGGTAAGCTATTTCTCATTTGATACTCTGGCTAACTGTGTGCCCTTAGATGTATGGCGAAGGATCCATGAAACCCAATTTTCACTGGGCCGTTCACCTCGCCCAGCAAATCAGAGACTATGGGCCTGTATACAACTTCTGGGTGTTCCTGTCCGAGCGACTCAACAAGGTTCTGAAAAGTTCTAACTCAAACAACTGGACAGGTGGGCAGGTCGAAATCTCGATGATGAGGGAGTTCATGCGTGCAGGACAAATTGATTCCATGGTCAGCGGTTTCACATGCTAATCACTCAAGCTAACTTTCACAGGCTCGTGGCGCACTTCAAACAACCCAAAGTCCCATCATCGAGTCGGTTTTGAAACGGATGCTCGGTGAAGGTCAGGAGGCCCTTGGAACCGTCCAAGATGCAGCAGGGGATATTGAACTAGATGGTATGTCGTGTGCTCTCATTCATTGTTTGGCTACTTACACTCGAGACAGAATTACGAAGCTACCTGCATGTCCAGCCTGGCCCCGCATCCATGCACCCACAGCGACTCAACGACAGCGCCCGAGCAGCGTTACATTCGCAATACAATGCACGACATCCTCACAGCGTTCATTATGCTCTAGCGTTGAATCCGCCTCCTCAATCCTTACCACTCAACGATTTTGCGGTGTTTTACGACTTCGCGCTTTTAGATGGCCGCCGAATCACGCCCGCTTCAAAAAGTACTCGCGAATCCTTTGGATCTTCATTAATAAAGGCAAGAGTTGGCCCCAACTTTTACTATGGCGAGATTATTAGTATTTTTTCTCATGTTCAACCGAACGCCTCAGATGGTTCACAGCTTCAGGCTGAATTCAGGTGGATGAAGGAACTTGCTTTGTCTCCTGTGCAGGATGACCCATGGAGCGAATTGTGAGTACCTGATCTTGTTATTTTTCAAAGGAACTCATGTGCATTACAGTCCTGAACTCAATGTAACGTGTTTTGCACTCAACGAGTTCTGGGGACCGCAAGAAGCAGGCTCGCCACCCTGCGTTCTGCCGTTTGATTGCATCACTTGTCAGATCGCTCGAGGAGTTGTGACGACAACAAATCCACAAATGTGGATCACAACTTCATTGGATAAGGTACGTTAGCGATTTTCCGCACAAGTTTCTATTCTAACAACGCATCTACAGCATCCGTGTGCATGAGTCCTTGTATGTCTACAGGTATGTCTATTGTGCAAGTCCCACGTTCTCCGGCTAAACTTCCTCATGATCTTGCCCGCTACCTTCCGCAATGTCTGTATCGTTCTTTGCGGATCCAAATCCAGGTGGATCCGCCCAATCACCCCACTCCTTCAGTTGCACCTGATACTCTGGGTGGTTCTTGTTCTCTTCGAGCCACTCCGCATCTATTCCGAAGTTGTAGGGCGTGTAATCGGGGATACGAAGCAGCGTTCGGTCAGTTCCTTCAACCCGCAACGTGCGGAATCGTTTACGTTGCTTGGTATTGAGGGATTCTTTCCACAGCTGGAAGAGTCTGTGATATATGTCAGCGAGCTGTGATTCTAGGTAAGCAAGACTGTTTTTAGCTATGGCGCATCAACTTACCTCCTGTGATCTCCAAGGATTTTTCACGACTTCCATGAACACCATACCGTCCATGTCTGTATCCGCTGGAAAGCCCTTTTCCTTTCCCATCTTGATCCTCCACTCGTCGACTGATTCACCATCGTCTTCAGGTCCAGATGCCTCGTCTGACATATGATCCGCGTGGATGATGTTGATGGGATCCGCGCCATGAAGTTCGAGGTACTTCGGACATGCTGTTGTCAACCGGTTGGCTTTCTTTTTCAAGTCCGTAAGTGTTTTTGTTCTTATTTAAAAGCAGACATTAACGACTAACCTCTTTACGACGCTGACTCCAGCGATTCTTTTGCTGGTTGTTGTTTTTAGCTGCGGCCTTCTCGCGGTCATTCTGCGCTTTCCACTCCTCCTTGAATCCACGGTACGTGTCTTTAGCAAACGTGAACAACGATTGCTTATTCCATTTGACCTTGCGGTTGCTCAGGGAATCGCTAAGGGCCGTGCTCTGTTCAAAAGGTGAGGGGATTGTGAAGTCGAAAGGCTCACAACTCACTCTAAGTTCCTCCCAGACAAGATGCGCGATCTTGTTGAAGATCACTCGATTATGGTCGTCGTTCACGGTCGCCTCAAAATTTGGTGTTAGGTACACCTCGCCTGTCATGTCATTCTTTCGTTCAACCTCGAGACTTGGCCATTTTTTCCCGTCGGATACATCACATGCACGGCGGAACTTGGCGGTAACCAAGTGCTATGGTACGTGAATTCATTTGTATTTGAAGAGTGAGAATGTGCTTACCTTTAGGTGCCCTCGTGCTTCCCGGGCAGCGGTAGAGAGGCTACCACGAGCCCCTGTGACGTCTTCCGCATCATGATCGAATTCACCTGCCCGTGATTCCACACCATCAACCTCAGCACCGGCACCTCTTCGCCTGCGCCTCCGAGCAACCGATGACGCCCCCCGACTTTGGACTATGCGGCCACGAGTGGAGGTCTGGTGTGAAGGTACATTCCCTTCAAGCTGTGCAAGTCGTTCATCCGTTTGCTTATAGTGCTCATCCTGATTTTCACGCATCTCACACAGGATGGCAGCAAGATCTTCCATGTTTGCTGGAGTCGAGTGCCTTGTGGCTGGCGACGATGCACGACGAGAGTGACGGTTGTTTCGGGATGATGAACGGCTGGTGGATGGAGACGATGGGTTCCTCCAGCGATTATGCACAGGACTTCTTGCCCTATGCCTTCCCTCCCGCTCACGATTGTTGTCACTGGGTGAAGATGAACGCTGATGCCTTCCCCGTGATCGTCGAGAGCTGGACGCAGCACCTCTCCTATGTCGACGATGCTCAGGTAGACGTGTATCACTTTCATAGGGAAAAATTGGTGAGTTTGACTGCATATATTCAGTGCATATATTCACTCACCTGCTATTTGTAAGCCTTCGTGCACCATTATTTGCAGCAGATGGGTTCGCAAACGGCATCGGCTCATGTGGACCATCTCTATTTGCATCGTGAATAGCACGCCTTGGGGCCAAGGAACCGTTCGAGCTACTGAGAAGTGCTGGATCGATATTCGAGTTAGCTGGGGCCATATATACTTCTGGGGTTTCTGCGATCGTTCTCTTCAAGCTGTCTGGCCAGCTATCCCACACTTCAGGTGCTATCGCAGGGGGGCGTCTCAGCATGTTTCTGTGATGATAATAGGATGGCAGGGGCAGAAGGGGATACGAGCGCACAGGGCGCACAGGGGGAATTGAAGCAGGACGCGAAGCAGGCACAATAGTTTATCGAGCACGTGGTGTATTCATCAATATGAATATATTCATTATTTCAGCCCTACATTGGGTGATCTACTCTTATTATATTAGGAAGATATTTGAATGAAGCTGAAGCAATAGGTATATAGTCTAGTGTCATCTAATTGTATCTCGAGTAGACAACATGATATACGCTAATTGTTATTAACATAAGTCGTCGAGCCAGCCCCCAAGTATGTCATGTCCTTACACGTACGCGAGGCTACTTCAACGCTGACTAACAAATCTATTTTCATGTCTAGCTACCTGAGCTTATCTTGCCTAAACACACGTACTTCAAGTACCGCTAGTCTGGATCTTCACGCAGTGATTGTGGCATTGCGCTAAGCGTAAGTACGTACTTGTGATATCCTGCCACCACAAACCACGATAAAAAGATTTCCTGCTGCGCTATACATGCAGGTTAATGATTTAACCCGCAGTGCCAAAATGTTGCTCATTTGAGGCGGCCAAATTCTACTCTCAATCGCCAGCATGGAATCATGCGTGCTGCTTACTTTGTTGCTCATGGGCAGCACCCCTCAGCCCGCCATTCTCGTTCAAGAAAATGAACAGTATCGATGGCTGACACGACATGGAAATGTACAAGAAGATCGCTGGTCGAAGGATGTATGAGGGACAACGAATGTATAGGACTGTACTAGCGATAGTGAGAAGACCGAAAATGAAGTCAACACGGATGTACAACGCTTCATAAGAATGCTCATACAAGGTTTCATGAAAACTATGGTCCAAAACACATTAATAACTCGAACGGCTGGTGCTGTGGAGTGATCGGAGTCGTAACAAACCGACACACTCAAGGTGGATGCAAGTGCAACAAGCAGGCGGTGGAGATCCTATGATGGTTTTGCCAGCTCAAAATGTATCAGCAAGGTCACTTCATTATCACGATTGAACGCACCTATGAGTTACACCACACTAGAATGTCGATGTTTCATGTTGTTACCCACAAGCAATGGCGTCGTTACGATATAGTATACACAAAAGTGAGGACAACTTCAATGAAAGCAAGGCAATCACTGGCATGATGGCTCGCCACTGGTGGAATTCACGGTGCATGATTCAGTAAAAGGTACGATAACATTTGCTCACTAAAGAAGACACAAAGACGTAGATGAGCCACGACGCGCAATTTGATTCCGCCATATTGCTGTCGAACAATGGCGTAGGAGGGGTTGAACACGATATATGGCCAAATATGGTAATTCTAAATTCGGACAGTTGAGCTCGGATCAGCCGTTTGACAAGACTGCTGAGAACCTAAGTACTCTAAGAGTATCACATACGTATACAATAGATAGGCTGCAACTGCACCCATTTATTATTGATCACCCGTTTTTCTCAGTATACCACAGTCCGGGCCAGCACGTTTAGATAATTAGATGTGATTTTGTGCATAGCCGAAATGGACAATGCCCATTATTTGTGACTCCGACTGTCCAAAATTAGACAATTCGCAATCCACATCCACAATCAACAATGGGTGTCGTGAGCGGAGAATCAGTGTGGACCTGCGGCGTGTTATAAAAGAGGGACAAAGGGATCGCCATGACTCCCAAGTTCTCCCCTTTGTCTTAACATCGTTGCGCATAGCAGCACAGTATACCTTGCATTGAACCCAACTTGCAACACTTGCAACTTCTGTACCGCGCCATCCAGCTACCCTGATGGACTCGTTATCAACATATTTGGAAATATTTTTGCAGTCACCACCGGACTTGCATGAGTCCACAGACGACACATCCTGCCCTATTGACGAGGAACATTATTCTGGTTCTGGCCAAGTCGCGTTTTGCACCATATCATAATCCTTTTCACGTGAATCCTATCATGCTTCATATCCACCCTCCTCGAATAACGCTTTCTCCAGACGAGGCTTGACATACTATCATTGTTGGCACTGCTGGCCTTCTACTGCCCCCCTGGCATGACCCAACTTCCCCCCCTGCCCGCGACACGACTCATCTTTTGGAATGAGTACAGTGCGCTCGCTGCTCGTACGGTGTTGTCTATTCATCGATCTTCTTGTACCATCCTTTACTTCACCACTTCGTTCATCTTGCCGTCTGCATCTCTGGGGATGTGTGGTGGCTCCTATGTAAACTCTCGTCTTTCTACAGCCTCTGTTTGGTAGTATCTAATCCCCTCTTGTCCGTCATACGACTCATCTTTTGGTAGATGCGATGGACTCACTGCTTGTACAACATCACTCATTTTCGACATTCGTGCAATCCAGCTACTTTTTGTCTTGAACTTTTCCTTTTCTGAATATTGTGGTTCTATCTATCATTATTTCTCACTTGCATCGCCGTCGTTATTGGCTCCGCACTGTTGTCGAATGACTCATGTTCTGCCCTGTTCCTTTGGTTTCACGCATGTTTGACTATGTTACTATGCCGCATGCTACCCATCTATATTTTCGATATTCGTGTACATACTCGAGCTTATTAAACTTTTGCCTTCCCGAAGATTGTGGTTCTAGCCGCATGAGAGTGCTACTTAGTGTGACCTTAGACGAGACGGGCGACAAGTTTCAAACGGTTCAAAGCTCGTCCAGATCTGATCAATATGTGAACATTTCGCGTGTATCGCGCCAATAACTATTAATGAGCGATTGAGCCTCTACGCTTTGCTCATTGTATTGGAATACACGCGACAACGGCGTGTCGCAGAACAATCAATACATCCAGTACCCACACTGCAATGTACACCAGGGGCCCTGAAACTGCAAAATTTCAACCACAGACTCGTACTGGTACTTTAAAGCAACATACACGCCACTAGCAGTTTGTTGAGACCTGTTGAAACGCGAGAAGGCTTCCGCAGATGCAAGTCGGGGTGATTTGCAACTAACGATAGCAGTTGTATAGAAGACTGATCATGTTTCATAGATCTGAAGGCTCGGTTCCGTGCAAAGTCGGAGAAGCTCAAAGCCAAACCTCTGTTTACACGCGATAGAAAATAAGGTAGAGTCCTTTCACCTGCGCGAATGATCCCACTGACATCTTGTTTCGCACATCGGCTAGATGATAAATACACTGAGGCACCAGCTCTTCCTGTTGACACATCGAGGAAGGCGCCCAAAGTAAAGATGGAAAATTTTCTTGACGACCTTCTCGGCTAATGACATGTATCTTGCGCATAAATTGATGTTCGTGGGATATTTGCATGTTTGTTCTCCTCTCGCTCCAAGTAAACGAATGAACTCTAGGTAAACTTGGAAGGTCATCAACTCTTCCATCTTCATGTTCGAAGTGCTGACGTGGTGGAGACTGGTGTTCACCTACGGCCCCATGCGATGACCCTCATAGCTGAGTTCAGCCCACTACTTGCTTCCGCGTTTGCCGGTCGTTCATTCGTGCTGTCGCTGAATTCATGTTGCAATTGTACATCTACATGTACCTCATATGTAGGGCGTTGGCTAGTAATGACGACAGGAAACGATGCCTAACATATATAAACATAGGTATACGCCGACTCAAAAAGAACAGAAAGCAAGAAAACAAAACAACATTAAAAATGAGAAGACGAAAGGGGAGATGGTTGCAACGTTGAAGAATGAGCAGCTAGTACTGGTAAGTTCTCGTGAGGCTATATGCATGCAGCAATGATTCAACCGCATAACGATCCATGAAAGGGATGAATAAAATTGTACATCGAAAATGGAAGATAGGACGTGATCTGGGTGTATTGAGTACGAAGGAAATGCCTGGAGAAAGGAGTTTAATGACATGTTCCAGAACAGAAGTATCGTAATAAAGTCACAATAACGTTTGGAAAGGGCAAAACAGCTTAAGACACAAGGAATGGAGCAAGCCGAGTAATCTGAATCTATCAAAATTAGTTGGGCGAAAGGACGACTGCGAGGCGAAACTACTTACAGACTTTACGAGATGACACAGTATGTCCCTGGTCGCCAGTACGGGCTGTCTTCGTCCAGGGGCATTGAAGGCGATGTTTGTTCGCCATCCTGGCCGTGATGAGTTGGGGGAGACAACTCCATATCTTTCAGATGGAAAAAGGAATCCATGTAATGTGGCAGTGGGACGGTCTCCCAATTCTGAGCAAGCAGATAAGTTGAATGTTATGCGATGATATGTCTGCACAATTGCTATGGTTTCTGCAGCTAGTGTTTGCAGAAGAGGGTGTTTCGCGTTGGATGCAATGTATACTATGCTGATATGCGCAACGATGTTGAGACAAAGGGGTGAACTTGTGAGTCATGGCGATCCCTTTGTCCCTCTTTTATAACACGCCGCACGTCCACAATGATCTCCGCTCATGACGCCCATTGTTGATTGTGGATGTGAGGATTGCGAATTGTCTAAATTTGGAAAGTCGGAGTAACAAATAATAGGCAGGCATTGTCCATTTCGGCTATGTTCAGAATCACATCTAAACATGCTGTCCCGGACTGTAGTATACTAACTCGGAGAGAAACAGGTGGTCTATTATAAATTGGTGCAGTTACAGCCTATTTACTGTATACGTATGTGATACTCTTAGAGCACTTATCGTTCTCAGTCGTCTTGTCAAACGCATGTTTGGCGATATATCTAGGCTCGTGACCAGCCTGTCAATGGCTCACCAATACCACGGACAGACTCTCTGAGAGTGAGTCGATGTGGCTGTGCACCCATGGAGAAGGCTTCCATCGACAATTCGAGGAAGGTTCAGACTCCGTGTTTCTCACGCGATCTGTGATCCGAAGATTCTTTGCAACCAACACTAACCTCACTCCAGCAATGCGAACTGTGATAACCACATGTACAGACATAGTCAAATATCCCGTTACTCGAGCAAGTGGAACCCAGGTAGCGCTGGACTCACCAGGCCTGCAGGACCCGAGCAGAAATATATCCCATTCCATCATAAGCGCTGAGCCTATCTATGACAGTCGTGCCCAGAACAGCGAACCTTCTCGGTCTGGGCACCACGTGCATCGTGGTTTCCCCAGTCATAATCTGCCAGGACTTTGCAGGCATTTCGTGTCTTATAGTACACATCTTACTCTCAAGTGCTAGTTTGTATCCTTCGGTCATATGTCAAAACTTCGTTCCTCATCCTCTTGATAATTGTCCTTCATCATTGGAGGAGCCGAGCTACCCAGAACGCCCTCAGGACCCCGAGACAAATCTTGTGATAACAGACTCTGTGCCAGAGCCACTCGATGATACCCTCCCAGCCTTAGGTGAGGAGGCAAGCCGCCACCCGGAACACCCACAGGACCCGGGAGAGACACACTTCGGTGGAGCGCAACAAGTCGTCATTACTGGTTTGTGATGTCTATTTCTAGTCGGCATGCATTGACGACCCCCCAAGCCATTCGCGCAACTGAACTCACTCTTGGTCTCCGACGGATCCCTGCTGGCTTCCATGTGGTAGTAATGACTGGCGGTGTCGAATTCCAAAGCAGCAACAAACCTGTACACGTAGACCAGGGTGTTGTCGAATGGAACGAACGGATGCTTCTGTAAGTTGTCGTTGATCCCGTATATTATGCAGGCATTGAGAAGGACTCTAAGCCCTGCGAACTATCTTCTCAAGTTCGGGTCAGCGTGTATGCTTCATTTGAACTGGATCCGATGCTTTGTCATGGAGAGGTACTCCGCACATTCGAGATATCCGTTGGAGAATTACTGGATCGCAGTGAAAAGTCACATCGTCAGTGACATCTGTTGTAAATCACGCCTGGGTCTTGACGAGTGTCACAGCTATAATTTTACAGCCCAAGCAGGAGGAAGTTGTATCCCCGTGCACTTCACTGTTTATGACAGTGGAGCAACGACGTTCTGATAAAAATGACGCTACAACTCTTCGCCCACTTACTACCGTGAGCGATCAATGCAGTCCGATGTTCTGATGCTGAATCCTCGTAATGCTTAGCTTACGTCCGACGACATGCATGCATTAGTACTAAGGACGGACGCCGGACATGGTCTTCTCGCACGATACCGAAGGACACAGAACACTAGGGATCTCGACGAATCCATAACGCACTTTGAACGTGCCTCTGATCTCTGTGCCATGGGTCACCCCTGCCGCCCTGCAGCACTGTTCAATCTAGCTTCCGCGAAGTTTGTTAATTGCCAAGTCAATGGAACATACCTCGACCTCGATATCTCCATCTCTCTTTTTCAAGATGCCTTTGACTTGCGTCCGACTGATCATCCTGACCGACCGATCACCCAGCTCCATCTTGCTATTGCTATGCTGTCTCGTTTCGCGAAACGGGGATTTCAAACGGATGCTGATGCAGCCGAAGAATTACTGAGCAAAGTTCTCGATGTTTGCCACGCCAACAGTCACATTTACAGAGCAGCTTTGCTTGTAATCGAAACATTTGCTCTGCACCGACTCCCGAGCAGGAGGCATGGAAGGACACGATCTGGAGCAGACGCAGCCCGCTGCATTAATGCTTCCTTTATCGCCAAATCAACTTGCTCGTCTTGCAGAGCGGTGTTGTCAGAGAGATGATTCCCATGACCTAGATGAAGTGATCTCCCTGCATTATGATGCACTGCAATACTACGACACTATGCATGCTTGCCGAGGGCAATTGCTTTGTAATCTGGGTGCATTGTTGCTCACTCGCTCGCAGCGTCGAGACAATAGCCAAGGCCTGGATGAGGCCATCACGCTGCTCAGGGAAGCGTCGTGTCGCGCATTTCGGCCCATGTCATTATTTATCCTTGCGAATGTGCTCCGTGCCCGCTTCCGGCACCGAGGCAATTACCAAGACTTGGATGAGGCTATCATGCTTCACAGGGAAGCGCTGGCTTTACGTCCAGTTGGTCACGCAGATCGGCCCCTGTCATTAAATAATCTTGCGAATGCGCTCTCCACCCGCTTCAAGCACCAATACAATGGCCAAGACTTGGATGAGGCCATCATGCTTTACAGGGATGCACTGGCATTATGCCCAGTCGGTCACGCAGATCGGTCCATGACATTGCATAACCTTGCGACTACGCTCTCCATCCGCTTCAAACACCGAGGCACTGACCAAGACTTGAATGAAGCTGTCATGCTTCATACTCCGCACGCCTCTTGATGACCTCCAACATCGCGGCGATCATGCGGTGGCGCTGATGAAGAAATTCAGAGACCTCAGCTCCCTCCTTGATAAACCTCCTGCGAATCATCCAAAAGAGACCGCAAGAGTCAATGTAGAAGCAGAAGCAGCCCAGTACCGACGTCTGGTGGAGGACTGGAATAGAGCTGTAGAAGAGATTCGGAAGTTGGAGGGTTTATCTCGCTTCCTACTTCCCCCCTTGTTCTCCGATCTTCAAGATGCAGCTCGTGATGGCCTATTGTCGTGCTCGTTGCAAGCAAGTTGTCTTGCGATGCCATCATTATCCCACACAACCAACCTCCGGTCAGCACTAAACTTCATACCAATTTGGAGAAACTCCAACATTTGGTGCTCAAACTCCAACGGGTAAGTCAGCCACAGGCCGCTTCCAAAAGGGCCCAATCAGCGCTGATTAAAGCTTTGATGGAGTTGTGGGACGACATCGTCCGCCCGGTGGTTGACAATCTGGGCGGATTTGTACCACAAGGTTCCCGGATATGGTGGTGCCCGACGGGTGCCTTCAATTTCTTGCCGTTGCACGCTGCTGGCGTGTACAGGCAAGGCGGACAGCTCCTTTCGAAGCTCTATATCTCTTCATACACGCCATCGCTTACCGCGCTGATCAGGGCTCGCGGAAGTCATGACAGACCCCTGTCGGTGCCCTTTGCTGCCATCGGTCAGAATCACCCAGCCGGTCATTCAATCACTTTGGATTGTGTGGAGCCTGAGCTCGAATTGGCGCAGAGTCTTTTGCCCCCTACCCCAACTGTTTCCTTCACCAAGATAACGAGTGTCGATGCAACGAGATCGAGAGCATTGAGTGCATTGCGTGACAATACTTGGCTGCATTTTTCGTGTCACGGGACACAGAATTGTACAGAACCCTTCAATTCGGCCTTTCTCATGCGCGACCAACCACTTTCACTCCTCGACATCTCACAAATGGATCTGTCTCGGCATCAATTTCCGCCTGTGAAACCGCAGTCGGTGATGCCAATATGCCTTACGAAGTCATACACCTTGCGGCTAGCCTACAATTTGCTGGGGTACAGAGTGTAGTTGGGACATTATGGAGCGTCAACGATAGTACTGTGCAGCGCTTAGTGGAGGCATTCTACAGACACCTGTGCAGGGATGGCACAATGAATTCCAAACGAGCTGCCCGAGCGCTACACCGAGCAGTCCAGTCATTGGCTGGTGACAAGGACATGCCCTTGGACCAGCGCATAGTTTTCATGCATATTGGCATATGATCGATTTCGTGCGTCCTCCCACCTTATTTATTCAAGCATTTTTTAGAAAATTTGACGACTTCCCTTGTAGCATCCGGCCGTGGCTACCCGTAGCCTTGTTGCAGCAAGATACTCTTTTTTACGCTATTTCAGACCTTGGGACTGTATAAGTACCTCCCGGATCCCCGATATGTACACCGATAATCTCGGCTTTGTATTCTCCAGCCTGTTGCCTCAGAATCAAACGTGACCGCTTCCAATATATATACGGAGGTGTTGAAAACTTGACTGAATATTCTACACAATCAATATCCCATCGTGGAGATCGCTCACCACACAAGCAAGCTTCTCCAAACAAACCCCTACAATATCTATCATTGCCATTTTCTCCTTGGCTTCAGGCTCGATCACAAGCAACCCTTTCACCTGGCCCTCACTTGGTTCGCCGTCTTCAACTTCTCCATCCTTGAATAGGCTCTTATGTGTCATAATATACTCAGGATAGCAGATAATATCCCAATAACCTTCTGGATCAGTCCAAGGTAAAAATTCACTGACTATTTGAGCACCACGGCACCATAAGTAAGATGCGCTCAACTCATTTACAGAGGCTTGCGTACCTCCAGGTTGTAGCCGAAATCGCGTGTAACGTCGCTCTTTCAGTATGTGCTCTTGTACGCGCAAGAAGATGCAAACATCCAGCTGACGAATGATATCCTGAATATGAATAGTCCCGAATGAACCCCGCAATGAGATTCCCGATCAAGGGAGGTTACAAACCTGATCCCAGTATAACATGAATCCGTCAACTAACACCCAAATTACCTTGGTGTTGGCAACAACCAAATAGCGTTGCTCCAGATCTTGAAATCGTGCTTTCCAGGCCTCTGCCTTATTCCCGTCGATAGGTATATCTCTTCCATCATCCAGGGTATCGTAGCCTATATGGTCGAGTGGGATGCTACCGGTGCACTTAACATCCCGGAGAAACTTCCGCATTTGAGGCCAGTCAACAGCGCTCGGCCCGTCCCAATTTTTGGTGTTGAGACCTTGGTGAGTGGGAAGCATCTCTTCCGGCTACGGATCCCCGGGTAAGCACGTCGGATCAGGCACTATCATGTCTGTCCTACCAGAAAGAAATCCTGGTATTCGCGATAGATCAATTCATAAACGTCACACATAAATATCGATACGCACATCTTGGTGAATAATAACACTATTCGGAAGAATATCCTTCATGTGCTTAGCCAGCGTTGTCTTACCTGAACACGTGGCGCCTCTTCAGTGTCGATCAGCCAGTATTTGGAAGTTCAAGTCAAACCGGAACTTACCCAACACCAACGAGGATGACTTTCGTCTTGATATTGGCTGTCAGATCCATCGGATGTGACATTTGGAAGTTGGGTCACTGATTGTTGGTAGTTATCTCAAAGAGATGGGAATGGAAACCCCTGGATGAGCAGTTATCGCCATGTTTGGGAAATCACAACAAATAGCAGCTTGTTCCGTACTGCGGGGATGTCCTAGAACGGCACTGATCCGTACTGCTAGGCGCATTCTGAGTGCCCGCAAACTCCGGATGGTCGAGCTGTTATGGGGTAGAACCTTCCAACAGGTTGAACTGCCTCGGATTGCGAATGTAACGTCTCTATTCGCAGCGCGTTCAGTGGCTGGTGTGAGAAAGCAACAGTGAAGTCCCAGGAGGGTGAGAAGAAAACCTTGTTTCAAACACCAGTGCTTATTATGTAAATGAAAAGCACGTTGCAGTACTACTAAGTATTAGTACTTAAAATTTAAGGACATGGGAGTGATAGCCGGGTGGGAGAATAAACAAGGGCTCCTGAATCACATCAGAATAAAAATATTTCCTGCAGATTAAGAGTTATAAGTTTGTGGAGAACGCGATGGTACCACTGCACTCGTCTTCTTCCAGAGATTTTCTACCGCGATTGCATGAATCACGCTGCATCATTGACCGAACACTTAATTGTATGATATTCCATAGCATCAGGTTGAACCGTTGAATTTTATCTTCCTAAGTGTCTAATCATACCTGTATCTGAGTTACAATACTATGCAAACAGCTGAATGAGACATGACATATACTGGGATCATATGAGTGCAGGACATATAGCTAGTCGTAGAGGCATGTGGTAAGTAATGACGTACGACCATAAAACGAGATGAAAACATGCGTAGGGTAAGACAAAAATTGCTATATCATGGCGGCGGCGTAGAAAGGGTCAAATCTACCAGATGCAAGAATGCAATACAGAGCGTTTGCCTCCTCGAAGCGAGAGTGGCGCAAGGTGAAATGTGACATTTCGGTGGAGTCTGCATCAGAAGCGGCGTCCACGATCGAGAGCTTGAGCAATGCGGAGTAGAAACGACAGAGCTGCAAAAAAGTAAGGCCGTGTGCTTCGAGGGATATGTGAAACTAACATTTTGAACTCCCTTTGCAAATCTGTCGTCACTGACAAGCCCTTCGTGTTCTTCTCTTTCAGCATTGTCAAGCCACTTGATACTCTCATGGATAAAGCGTCCCAAAACTTCGGAGCGTACGATGTCTGCTATCGTAGTTTTTCCTCCAGTTGAAGGATCTGGAATAGCTGACGTATCACGAAGAAGGCGCCCAAGGAGGTCGAACGATGGGAGCGTCGGGGGGAGGAATGTCAAGGCGTCCAAATATACAAAGATATCTTGTGCAACGTTATTAGGAAGTGCCATCAGTAAAGCGGCAACAAGCTGGTAAGCTAGGTTAGGATTATACGAGACGATGGGCGGTAGGTCCACGGAAGTTATCATCGTGGGAGAGGTCAGGCGGGGTATTAAAGGCGTCAAGGTCTGCGCGATGGATCATCAGAGCGGATATCAGATACATTCATTCATAAAGCTTACCCGTTGTTCTGTGAGTGTGAGTGCTCGATCACGAGCTGCCAGTACAAGATTCATTGCTTGGGCGATGCGTTCATTCTCTTGATCTGCTTCTCGCGTAACCTTGATCTGCGTGGACGGTGGGAGTGATGGTGGCAAATTCTTCGAAGCACCTTGCTCGGCAAATTGCTTCGATTCTCCTGCCGTGATCATGGATTTGGCAACAGAATCATCGCTGACGAATTCGGATATAGAACGATCGACAGGAGAGAAGTTGCAAGTTGCTGCTTACAGGTTATTTTCCATGAAAGTTTCTTCATCCAAAAACAAGCATGAGGCCCTCAACTCCGGAGGCAGGGGTGATTTTGTCAAGGTACTAGGAGAATAGGGACCAATCTGGGTGATTGTGAGCGAGGTAAAAGGTAGGTTAAGACTAGATTTACATCATTACCATCCCCCTTTAGGATCTTCCAGAGAACCCAAACCAACTGCTCCCTCTCGCTGAACCCGCCCTCGGCTGAAATTTCTATGGCGAGTCCTCTCTCCTTAACGAAAGTGGCGTACAAGACAGACTTGAAGGGATTGAGAGAGATCGGATAAGGGGCATACATGGAATAAAGAAGGAATGAAACTGGAATGCGTTGCGCGAGCTGGCACATCGCAGCAGAAATAGTCAGAGGTCAGTGGCAAGAACTTTGATTATTGTCGACAGAACTCAACTGACATCAGCGGATGAAGTAAGGAGAGGCAATAGCAAATCAAGAGCTAACTGAAATCTTGCGGTAGGCTGCACAAGCTGCATGAAAGCCTGGGAAGCCGCCGAACATGGAAGAGAATGAGCTCTAGCCAAGAGGTGAACAACAGACGCCCGAGTTGGATCCCCTGAACCTTTCTGAGTGGTAAAAGTTTGAGAGGGTGTGGAAGATTTCGGGAAGAAACGCGAGCCAGCCATCGTAATGGCTGGACTGGCCCTGGAGGTCGACGTGAGTGGCAACGACGAGCTCATCCAAGTCATTATTGTCCATGCTCACTAGGTTATACCCGTTGGGTTTCCCATCGCCGGTACAAGCACTCACGTGCGTGGCATTGTGGTATCTTTGGTTTCTGTGGCGCGTGTTTAATAATACACTACAACTTAGACTTATTCTCGGGTCACTCGACCAAAATACAACGTCGTTCACATGGCAGGTGTAAAATGCTGCGTAAACGAGTGTGAAGTCGACTAGCAGCCTCTTCGAATGACTCTCATCCCCTTGAGTGCTTCCATGGCGCTCTTGGGTCGCTCGGAAATTTTGGTAACCGACAACTCTACTGAGAATCAGAGTAACAAGGTCAGCTATCATCGACTTATCACTTTCCGGCGAGCTGACCATAAATCTTCGAATTTGGTTTGGATAGTCCATTCTTCAACACCTCTACTTCATCATCGCTGTCATTATAGCGCTCCTCCTGGTGGCTTCCAGGTGCGCCTTGGGATTTCACGTGAGGCGCCATGAAGATATTTATTAATCTTTATCAAGATTATATTTCTTGCGAAGGAGGAACCGATCTGCCAAAGAATTCTTCTCTATCGGGCCGTCAAATTCTTACCACTCTGAGGCTCCTGGAAACGATACATTCAGTTCTTCATACCAACCCTCTCGTCTGATGCCTCTCGCCCCTCTCCCATCGGTTCATCGTCCTAATCGCAGAGTAAATGCTGCGGATACTGATTCTGCCGGGCGCAGATTTGGAGGACCTGATGATCCAGATTGGGATGGGAAAGATATCCTTCCTGCTTACAATAAATTTGATCGCCCTCCCAAGTACGACTTCAGTGGAGTGGCCGCTCAAGGATATATTCCACCCGCTGAGAATCACCCACGCGACAACGCAGTTGTGGCAAGCACTGAAGCCATTCCTGTTGTGGAAGATCAAAACCTGGCTTCCGTTGGGACGGATCGCTCTGATGGGGTTGATTCCGCTCCGTCTGCTCCGCGCCACGAATATCTACAGGCACATAGCTAATGTTATGATTTGTAATCGTTACATTACTTTGGACGTTGCACAGACTTTGGATACGCTGTAGTATACTTTACCACCAGGTGTCATTTACGTTTTTTCTAATACGATCCTGCGGGTTGTGATACATCACCGATTATTTCTGTCAAGAACCTTGGTCATTTCCCTCGAACATTACACATGAAGGAAAGTGAGGTTCATCTTGAACTAGTCCACATCATTGCTCCAGATATAATAGCTATTAGCCGTCGCGCTTCAATCTCCTCACTTACACATAGAACCCGTCGAGACCCCAATTTCTCGCCTCTTCCCCTTCTCTGGCCCATCCCATGTAATCCGCAGTCAGCACGGCTGCTCGCACGAACAACGAGCCGTCAAGTTCCTCTGCCCCATCTAGTTCAGTGCCAGCAAAGTATCCTTTGGGCCGGGCCCCGTAGATGGTGGAGAAGTGTGCCAAAGCTCGTTGGGTCTTTGGGTAATGGTCACTGGGGTGCACTATAGATGATTGGATGAGAGAAAGGAAGGGGTTGGGTGTCTGCGCATCCTGTGCTGGGATACCTTCCACTGGTGGGACAGTGGGGCTATTCGGGGGGTTCGGCACCGTAGGCGTCGACTCAAAGAAGGACTTGAAGTTCAGGGAGGGGCGGCCGCGTGCCACAAACCAAGTGACAGCACTTGTGAGGTATGCGCGGAGAAGCATGGCTTGTGCTCGAGGATTCAAGTATGCGATGAGCGAAGGGAGGAAGATACTTGAAGTGACCATATGCATCCTAGTATCTGTAAGTACCGAATATCTCTGAATGACAATCAGTGCTCACAGGAAGAAATCGGCAGTAAAACCATTTCTCCATCCTGCGAGAGCATAAATCACGGTGGAGGTCCAAACACACTCTTCCATCTTGCGTTCGATCTCTCCAGGTTTGGAGAGATCTACCGTCCATTTCTGAACGTGCTCGCTAATTCTGTATCCGCGAGCCTTAAGGGTGTCAGGATATTGCCCGGTGAAGTGGCGTGGACCTTTCGAGGCAAGGCTGGGGTCCTTGAGAACTCGGGCAAGAATTGAGAAAGCGTGGGTATTCTGTCCACTTGGTGCCTTGAGATGTGTCGCAGAGGACTGGCCATCAAGCACCAACGACGCAAAACCGTTCATCATGGCGCCTATGTCGTCACTAGGCTGGGCGGCAAACATTGATGGTGGAAGGAATCCCGGGGCATGAACACCGTGCATCGCCGTCAACGAAAGCCCTAACCCGGTTCACCGGAAGTAAGTGGTGTCCCTTCCTCTTTTACACCAGCGTGCGACTTACCCTCAGCAAGCATGCCTGGCAAGCCAAACTCGACGCCATGTCCACATTGAATCAAAGGATGCATGACTGCATCCACAAATCGGCACAACATTTCCGGCTGGCTATCCGCGTCCCTGCCAGGCCGAAAGTTGTACTTCTCGGAAAAGATGAATTCATCCAAGGTTGCGGAGGCGCCCTTCTCTTCGATGGCATTGGCAAAGAAGGTGGTATATGCTTCGTAGTAGCTGTCGATTCCGAACAAAACGATATCAAGGTCGGTGCATGTAAGGTAAGCATTTGCTCACTTTGCGTCACTGAGATGATCAACGAAATTCTGCGCTGTGATGGGGTGGGGCGATACAAAAGCAGCTCTCTGAACCTTGACGTCCTGCTTGTAGAACGCTTCAATTACGGGGCCGCTCCCTCCTAACGCGTATATCGCAAGCGCTCGATGGGTAACGTGGCTAGGCAGATATTCCGTAAGTTATCGATCAGTGTGCTTTTTCCATACACTCACTTGTGGAACTTGATATCGTTCCAGAAGATATGATATCGGGTGTAGTTATCCATCAATGCGTGCCGCACCGCAGTCAATGATTCGAGGTTGCATCCTGGGAACCTCTGGGGACAGAGTGCCGTCGGCGGAGGGGAAGGCGCCGGGAAGAGTCTTTCTGTTTTCTCGTCGTAAACCCTTCCGTTCATTGTCATTGTCTTGTTGGGAGTTGACTGATTGACGATAAGGACGCAGGTCGAGGGAGTGTGAATAACCATGCGTATTTAAAGCTTCTGGGGACCACGAGTCCCGCGGCTGCAAAAGTGTCAGTCTTACCCTTCTCGTTCATAATGCCAGGAGCACCGAGGTGCTATTGGTGCATCTAAATCGAGCAAACCTCAAGTATTACTATCACGGAAGGCGCGTGACACTTGCGTTTATAACCTGTAGTCACGTGTTCAAAATTTCCTCCTGGGTAACTGCAATATCCCGTACTTTGGTGCCCAGGGATCTCTTGACGGCACGAGCTCCACCACATCGACACGCGATTTCTGTGTGCACGCCCATTTGCCTATGCTAGAGAACAACTTAGATAGAAATTGGACATGATAAGTTAAAAGCGAGTGCGGATCAGCACCATACCTGATTGGCGTCTGAAGTTGATGGGTTGGACAAAGAGACGGAGAGCTGAGCGAGGACATACCCAAAAGTTCCATTTCACAACGGCAGGAGAAAACATGTGCAGAACAGTGAGGCATGGCACTTTCATCGGTGTGCCCCGAGCCAAGCTAACCGGACATTCCAAGACCTGGTAACTCTCTCATTGCCTATAGCGGTAAGTTTGTTGCATCGGCCTGGAAAATATGCGATCTCATCAGTTGCTGCATCATACACCTGCGTATTTGAAGAAAAGTAGATAATAGTGGGTAGGTTTAGGCAATTCAATCACTGCTGAAAGTGTCAAGAGAGATTGACAGACAGGTCATTGAACATGCGCCCCACACTTGGGGCGTAATACTTAAGTGATTGACTATTATACATGAAGTTAAGCCATGGACACTGTAGTTGGCCCTGGAAATGAACTCATTTGCGTTTGCAATCATCAGAGGACCAACTTCCATCGAGTGAGCAAGTTACATGACATTTGGTTTGCTTACTCACTGGTCAATAAAATGAACCCGGGCGCATTTCTAAATACTTCTACTACAAGCATCTTCGCGAAACTGATGCATCGGCAGGCGCAGCACTGCTGCCTGCACGCCCAACGCAAATCCCACAGAGACGGTTGCAGAACCGCGAGACCTCCGAAGAATAGCACATAGCCTGTGAATGTTAGGAAGGTATAACGATGGCGGAGGGGGCAGCTTACCGGTGAAGCATTTGCCCCTTGTGTAGAACTATACTTCTTGAGCGCTCTAGAGTTTGGCAGAGTGCACGATGCCCGTGATCTACCGTCATAAGATGACGATGAATGCAGGAATACAGGAGGGGTGCATACAACTCCTTAGCCTAATTGCAACCACCTCGCAAAAGACGACGCTGGCTAGCGAAGAATCTTCAGCCACTTCCAGGTACCACGTAGGTAGAGGAAAGTACGCACCGAAGCAAACTCTTGCTAATTTATTGGCGCTAATTCTCGGCGTCCTTGCACCTCCACCTAATATTAATATGGATGCTTCAGAGCAGTGAGTTCTACAGAATGACTAAACGCGCTAGAAACCGTACCATTCTGCCACGAGCACACTCAGATCTATGCTGAGTCCAATGCCAAGCGAACCCCACACAAAAGGACCAGTTTCCTCTAGGGAAATAGTCGACGTCGTCACGTCGAATGTTTCTCCCGAACCTGCTCGTTGAGCTGCATGGGGACGACTACAACCCCGACTTGAAAGAGGCGCTCTGACACACAGGTGAAAAAAAAGATACAAAACAACGATGACTGCGAGGAAATCCAAAAGATGCGTAAAACCGTGACAGCTTCAGCCCTTTTTAGCCAAATTTAATTGGCTCTGCGAGTTTGCAGCAAGAGCTGACATAAGCCGCGTGGGCGTTTCTCGTCAATCATCATGTTCATCAATTCATCATGATCGGTTCAAACTTCATCTTATAGTACTGTACCACCGGTGGCCCAGTGCTCAGCAGATAGTTGCTAGTCCGGTAAACGCCCAAATTGAACTTGCAGTAAGTTACCATTTTCTTTCCTCAATGAGCTGTCGAGGTCCTCACTATGTATATATAGTACTTGGCTGAGAGCGCCCGCTGCAAGCAGTTACTCATCTGTAGTATAATCAAAACCGTTCATCTTCGACTCAGCGACTCAACGACGGATTTGCGTCTACATACCGAATGGCGCTTATTCGTCGGTGACCGACGCTTTGACTTAGCCTATGCGGGCATCCGGCATTACCTTGGCACTGTCACCCCAATGATACAATGATCAGCAATCAATACTGTGTTTGCTACCAAGAATCTCCACATGGCACATTGTTTGGCAGTGCACGTATAGGGACATACAAGCACTCCGTCAATTCACGTCTCCCGAAGCTCAGCGTATGTTTATGTCATCTACCTACTAAGTCATCTAGTTCATCCATCTCCACAGACCTGAGTATCATTTGTATTTCATCGCAATCTGCTACATCTGCACTCAGCTGATGAGCTATCTTGATGAGGTTTTTAGAGCTATATGCAGCACCTCACCAGCGAGTGTTACATCATCATTCTTCAACCGTTATGTTCAACGTTCTTCAGGTACACAATACTGACACACTTTAATCAACAAGGGGCAGCACGATTTTTGCAAGAAATCAAGGGTGGTATTGCATGTCCTCGCTTGCCGAGGGTTCTGATGCGCTCGTCTGATTGAGATCTTGTTCGGAGCCGCCCGGCCTCTTGAACAGCTTGCACATCTCGATTTCAGTGTTTTGCAAATTTCTTCCTTGTGCACCACGAGGTAGTGTACCCCAAAATCACCATTAAAGCAGCTCCCAACAGAGCCACTACTTATTGTTTACTTTGTAGGGATGACGTCAAACGGCCGACTCCACTCTCAAGCTTCTGCTCTCGAAGCACCCAAAATGCTTCCTCCTCACTAAGTAGCCTACTCTTGGGGTGGCCGGGGGGTTAAGAGTGGAGCGGGCGCCTGGCAGCCACAACGTTGATGCTAGTGACAAGCTGCCAATCAGTCGAAAGAAAATTGATGGGACAAGGCTTCAAGGTAGATATCTTCGCCTCCCGCTCGAGTCTACTGAGTCTTGCCCTCGACCACCGTTTTTACAAGTTCCTGATACGTTGCTTAAACCAGGCTCAACTCTCAAAGTTCTGCCGTCACAATACGGCGTTTCCCGAGTTCCCAATAGCACACCCCTATTACCGGTGGCACCATTATTATCATTCGAATCAGTCGCATCAATTAATTGAAAGGATCTTATCTTTCGGATATAGTTCGTTCACGTGTAATCTGATGTTCCGAATCCGTGTCTTCGAGTTTGCATATACATGCACACTAACGCGTACTGGGCGCACGCAGACAAACTTACATGGACGAAATCTCGGCAGTGTGATGGCTCCGACAGGTGGCTATTGAGGTGCCTCATCTGCCACGGTGTTTAATGCCCTTCCGATGTTACGCCCGAGATCAAGGACAGATGAATAACGCGCCCATCATCGCCTTGATGTCAGTGCTTACATGCAAGTGTATCACAATTTTGGTCAGTATGCAGACTACCCAATATAGGAGACAGTCATTCCTACATTTCACGGTATGATTGGTCGTTTTCTTTTGTCGGAGGTCTACCCATGACAATTGAAATTTCTTGCTGGTATAATAGTCCTTCAAATTCATTTCTATAGGCGCTACGCAGCAGAACTCGGCAACCGGTATATTCCATTTCATTCCCTATCAATCACAACTGGACCACGTCGTTCTTTACGGAATTTCTGCTTTTGCATACATTTCCAGTGCCATCGCAAGTCTCCGCATCAACTTTGGTCGGTCACCTGTTACAATCACCGATCACCGCTGCAATGTGTCATCGCTGTGCGCGGGGGGGCTCTGTCTGGGCGTCTGTAGTGTGCATATAAATGCAGCACTAAAGACATGGCGCAACACCAGGTCACACCTAATCTCTTACCGCTCTCTAACCTAGTCCAACAATGAGCTCTGCTGAATACCACTATCCCGTGATTGGCCGCAAGGGTACTCGAGGAGTATTCGATCGCTTGCCCATCCAGACGCTGCAGAAAGACCATCCCCACCAATTTACATTGTTCATCCTTGCGTTCAATGCGATCCAGCAGCGTTCAGATGGTTTCGAGGTTGTCGAAGAGCCTGCGGCCACCTTCATGGAAATTGCGTCAATTCACGGCAAGCCTTATGTTGAATGGGCTGGCGACCGCAACAAGGACATCTCAGCTGACTATAGCGCCACTGACAAGAAAGATACCAACCCTGTTCCTTCCAGATTCGGAGGTATGCCTATCGTTTCCATCGTTGTTCCCCGCAGCCTGACAATGTTGTGCGACAGGTTATTGCAAGTAAGCTGGTGTATACCCTCTCGCTTTGTTGATTTGAAACATTTCTTCAGCCATGGCGCCGTTGTTTTTCCTACCTGGCATCGCCCATACGTCATGCTTATTGAGGTATGTTTAACAGATGATCACGCCTTACCAGCTGCTCAATTCGGCTCTATCGTATTACAGCAATCCATCGGAAACATCGCTGAACAATTGGCCCACGACATTGAAACTAAGAACCCGGGAGAAAGAGGACAGTGGGTCAAGGCTGCCAATGAACTGCGCTTTCCGTACGTGCTAAGTCATTCCCAGCACCTTGATAAAGACATTTACATTGCACGCAGATACTGGGACTGGGCCGACAAGGATGTAGCCGAGAACGGCCTTCCTCCTGTTCTGTACGAAGAAAAGGTGGAAATCGTACTTCCTGGAGGTAAAAAACAAAGTGTTGTTAATCCGCTCTCATATTTCTCGTACGTTGGCGGAGTGCCATCCGACTTCAGCGACGAGACGGATAGCTCGGTATGTTGCCTTTCCCTTTTCAGATCATTGAACTTGCTCAATGTGGTCTGTAGACAGGACAAGTGGCGTATTTCTCCAAGTGGAACAGGACGTACCGCTACCCTCCTAGTACCACGGACCCTGAAGGCAGCCAGATAGACTTGTTGCAAAAGTAAGTATCGACGGAGACAAATCGCATGAAGCTGGCGCTGATTTTGCATTTTGTAAGGGCGTTCAAAGCCGGAGCAAATGATCTGAGACGCAGAGTCGCTCATCTCTTTACGTTCAATGATGACGAGAATTCCGCGATAGCGTGCGTCCTAGCTTCTGCCAGCAATGTTTATATGTTGACTGAGATGATGATAGCTGGGACGACTTTTCTAACCACACCGCAGAATCGAAGAGAGATATAGACTTCGTCAACCGTGGGTCGCTTGAAGGCGTGCACGACACTGTTCATAACTTGCTTGTGGGTGGAATACATTTGTTCCAACTTTGACGCGTGCTTACTCCAGCGACGAGTCAGGGTGGAAATGGACAAATGGTCAGTTGCAGATGCTTGTGTACGAATGATGCTGTTGATCTATATTGACCAAATTTGCAGAGTTACCCAGACTACGTGAGCAACTCGCTCTCTGTCTTTGTGCAATAATGTTGACTCTCATCTTCACATAGGCTGGTTTCGACCCTATTTTTTTCCGTGCGTGAACAGTTCCATCTTACTGTTATGCATTACTTACGTCGTTCCCTTCAGTTCACCATTCGAATGTGGACAGACTCTGTATGTATGATTTTGTTCGAGGGCGTTGTCCTGTTACTGAATTCCCAAAGTGGCTCTGTGGGAGTGGTGCTATACCGAGTACTGGATGGGAGACGGGTATGAACACGATGGGGAACAATACCCTTGGACACAGGTATGCGTTCATGTTGGACGATGTTCCCGCACAGGTACTCAACAGTAGTCTCATAGGCGCGAGGCACATACGCGCAAGTTTATAACGAACAACTCCTTCCAGACGGACCACTCCAACCATTCCGAACAGAACACGGAGACTACTGGACCTCTTCTCAGGCTCGATCTTTGGATAAAAAGGCATACCCCAAGTGTACGTAGGAATGTCTATTGGATGACATAAGCTTACTTCGAGCAGATTACTCGTTTCCCGAGTTTGAAGGCATTAAGGTCGATCAAGCTGCCGTAACATCCCAAGAGCGTGCCTTAGCGCGCAAGAGGGTGCAAACCTTCTACGATTTTGATCCGCAAACCAAGGCGAAACAGGTGGCGTTGCGCAGTTGGAATCATTTGCCGGTTCCGAACAAGGAAGATCCTGCCGTGCCAAGTGACCATAACGTTATTCCTCACTACCGCACATTTGTTGTGCACGTGAAACTTCTGGAACATGCGTACAACCGCTCTTACTCATTCCAGCTCCACCATAAAGGGAATGCTCATTCGAGTCCGCAAGTTGTAGGTACCGTCACGGTCTTTACACGGCCAGACCACTCTCCTTGTAAAGCATGTGCCGTGCGTCGTGAGGCGGGATCTATTATTCGCGGGATGATTCCCATCCCTCCAGAATTGATCGGAAGTATCATCAAATCAAACGGGGGCAGCGACTCAGGGACTACATTCAGCCAGACCCTTGCTCACATCAAGAGGGAGTTCGTCGGAAAGCTTGTGGATGCTAGTGGCTCAGAGCTTGCTGGGGCTGAGGGAGGGCTGGAGGCACCCCAGGTTCCACAACACCGTGCCACCTCTCGCAGAGTTACTCCCGTGGAAATTTCTCTGGTGTCGGCTGCTGTTGCTGAGCACGTAGAGGACGAGGATCGACCTGTTTACCTATGCGATTGGCAGCACCATGAAGCTGTTTTCAACGTAAGCGTATCGCTCTTAATTTTGGCAATTCGCTGAGTCTGGTTTTTGACAGAGTGGATGGCTGGCGACTCACAAAGATTCGGTCTGATGCAGCATGCTTGGATGAGTCAACTTGTAAAATACTTGAATTTGATTGGCCAAGATCACCACGGTGTCGAAGTGTTTTATCACTGTACAATATGTAGTATGGATATTGCCATTATGAGATTCATGACTTGCCGAATCCCGATGTAGGGGAAAGTTTTCAGTAAGGCCCGCGGGAGATCACATCCTGCGCCACATATTCAAGGCCGAGGCTTCGAATGATTCAAGCTCCGCTACATCGCCCATTTCAATCATGATGCACACGAAGCACCTCACTGCCTTAGTCATTCTTTGTTCCTTCATAGAGTATGCGCAGAACATCTGGTTTACCGTCGACGCGTTTTATCTCTTTAATTTGCTTGCTGAATCCCTCCCTCATAGCGGTATGCTCGCACACGGGCATCAACAGGGCCTCTACTACAGTACTTTGGCTCTTGGACATATCTGTAAGCACGCTGGCTTACTTGAGTTCTCATAATCAATACATATACTGTCGCGGGTACTGAAGACTAAGTCTTCAGTATTTCTACCTTTTGGTGTAACGGTCATGAGGCGCGGCAGCCGACTACTTTACAATATCTCGAGGTTGCGTACGCAGTTTGGCAACGTAGAGTGACTTGTCATTGCTAAACTACGCGCGCAACTTGAACCTTGTCAGACCACTTGCGACGTGTCATTTGTCAATGGAACATCAGGATGACACGGTGCGATATCTGAGTGCGACCCACTCGCGCTCGGAGCCTTGTCTGGGACGGCAAGCAAGCTCTCCGTGATTCTTTTGCTTTCGGTGCGAAGTTGATTTGGGGCGGGTAGAATAATATTAACTGTAGAATGTATTTCATTCCTTTGTATTGGGTAGTAACTAATTCTATCAATATGATAACATCGATGGGCGCGAGCTTATAATCTTGCATGTCGCCGCATCATAAACTCGTGTGTCATGCGCAGGCATTTTTGGGACCTCCTGTTGCGGAAACAAGCAACGAGCTGGCTCTTGTACAGTCTATCCCCGGTATCCTGGACCTGAACTTCATTTGGCGGACAACGCAAAGTGTCTCACAGACTCGTCCTTGGCTTGTCAGAGAAAATTAAGTTAGGTCAGCGTACTATCAGTTCCATGCACTGACGATTGATAACACGTTCCAAATTCAACTGCGTAAACAGTGCGTGGTCGTCTCGGGAGCCTCGACGGCTGGGCGCTGGATGGCGCTGTATTGTTTATAGGATCCCGCTGGCGCCTAAGACATGCAGTCCCAGCGCATGATATTTGATATGGCTTCATTGACACGTGAATCAACAAACTGAGATGGGGATTGATTGAAATGCACACGCACTTATGCCACTGAACGTCGTTGTACAACATGTGGTACTTGGTATGGTTGTCCTTCGTGGCATGTCTTGGGGCTGCAACTGCGGCTGACGAGCTCCAGGTACCGTGAAGGAGCGCGGTCGGCAGGAGGGGGACAGGGCATCGCGTTCGTTGCAATGAGGAGTCGGTTGAACTGCAGCCATCTTGGAGCAAGAGTACTAGAGTGTAGTAGAGGGTGTGCTGTGGAGCACGTATGTTTACCCCTGCCAATAGTTAGTATTTATGCTCGTGCATTTGGGGAACCTTGTCTGCACCCAAAGGCAGATTATGACGACTGCGCACTGGGCCGCGTTTAGCCAAAAAAACTCTACCATTCTCTATTTAGTTCCAGCGTGCGTGTCTTCTGGACGAGACAGTAGCTCACTCCACGGATGACCATTGAACGCGTCCGGCGAAGGGCTCCGTTCCTAATAGATGCTACCAGTGACCAAAAGACGTGAATCTTCCGTCCATGACCTATCGCATTAACCAATGCACAATAATCAAAAAGCATCCCACCTCTATGTAATTCGTCGACGCCTGCTATTGATGTTGCCACAGACTTGATGTCGAATAGTGCAGATCCACCTGGTGTCGAAGAAGGTCCATCCACAGGGAGGAAATGCGTAGTCCATTGCCTGGCTCCATGGCCTGCTGACCGGGGTGATAGCAGTTTCTGTTTCGCCAGTTGTGCTGGAAATGATATCTGTGAAACCAAATTGGAGGAACGTTGGGGCAGGGGAGGTTTATGGGTTGGCAGGTTGGCAGCTGGACTGGGACTGAAGGGAGTAGGCGAAGCTGGTGTCGGGACGCTCATACCCACTATATTGGAGTTGGAGAATCAGCCTGGCATAAGTGGTAGGCTGTATAATACACTTACTGCAAGCTTCTCGAACTTAATTTATATCGGAGTACTAGCTAGTCTCTGCCTCGGTCCTTTCTATCTCACGCTTCATGATCCCGTACTGCAAGGTTGAATTTCATCTATATATTCAAAGGTGAGCAAATGCATTCGTAAACACTTCGACACTGTGGAAGGGTTCAGCCATAGGAGAAATATGTTTCACGAAAACCTGGAGCGTACATGCTAACACCTGCGCATCCGTCAAGTTCTTGATCTGCGCTCAGGGTCCGATATTTTTTTTACTTCTGGAAAGTTCGGTAGATATGGTGAACATGGCGTAAATTGTCGACTTGATTGGTATCGACATACCAATAATCACAGTCGAGAACCTCGACGAGCCTCGTATAGAGAACAATGGACGGCTGCATCTTACCCGAAATGTGGACAGATTGGACTTATCAGCTCTCTTATTTTAATTTTGTTAAATAAAAAGGTAAACAGAATTACTCGCCACTTGGAATTATATTTGTGGAGCGGAAGCGGAGTTATACACAGGACGTATGCTTAGTCCGTAAAGGCTTCATGCGTGTCAGGAGTCCGTCTGGTTTTTTTCAGAGACACTGTCAACATGCACGAACTCTGGACAGCGTGTCTGATAGTTCGTCTGTAATGCAAGCGACCACTAAACTGAATATAAAGCGAAGATCATACTGTAGTTTACAAGGGCCTTAGAGAACACATCAGCCTGCTGTGAGTGAATTTTCATGAGAAGCGATTGCCTGCCTTGGAATACCCACGCAAATTCGAGGACCGGCAAAGGGTGGACAATAGGATTCCTACAGACCCAAACTCCGGGCCACTGCGACAAGGTCCACATCTACTTCTGGAAGGGGATTTTTCCGAGTACAAAAAAATTGTAACCATCAAGAACCAGTACCTCAACTGCCACACACTAGACAGATATGAACACCACCGCCGCAAAATCCACAACCTGCACTTACAGGCAGAAGTGCATCAAGTGCCCGATTGTGTTGGAGAGCCCTACGGGTGACTGGCCCACGCTCTACAGGATAGTTGTGCAGCACTGGGAGGTTTGTGCAGGCAGCCTTGCTAGGCTTACCTGCCACGACGCCCCTGCGCAAATGACCATTGCACCAACCCCAAACCCACAAAGTCCCCCAAGGATCTCTACTAAGAGCTTAGGTATTCGTCGCAAGGCCAAGAAAAAAACCCTGGACCAGGGAAGGAGAAAAACGCGGAAGAACAAAACCCTGGAGGAGAGGCGGCGTGGGCTCGAAGCCGACCCGTATGCCTACGACGTAACTGCAAAAACCGTCATGTGCCGCGGGTGCCATGGCCTCTACAAACTCGACCAAAGGTCGGATTACTTCCCTCTCCTCTGGAATAAGCACAGGGACAAGTGTGAAGACGTGAAGAAGATGAAGGTGAGTTCATTTCTCCTGAGAATGGAATGACCAACCAACTGAATTTTACAGCTGGCCAAAGCTGCAGAAGCTTTACGTCCGTCTGATGACGGAGAATTGATGAGCGGTAAGTCAGTCCTCGATGGGAGGATACACTATCACTCACCACGAACTCTAGCGTGTACGACTCCTGGTAGGGTGGAGAGGGGTCATCGGGACGCCATTGACGTTCAGCGCTATTGATTGCTACCATAGGTGAGTTTCAAAGGCCAAAATTCAGAACATACTTATCAACCCTTTGTTACTAGTGCAACAATGAAGTTGTTTAGATGATCGTGGGTCTCTAGCTCGGACGCGTCATTTTCGTGACGCCCGAGTGCCGACGGGAGATTGCTTGAGCAACAATCGTATACCAGAAGGCTTTCTGCTCCCAATTCCTGTGCTTGTATGATATCCAATAACACTGCGATCATTTCTTCTTTATTGTGGTGAATTGAAGAGGACGTTGACTGAGCGCAGATCAGTTAGACTCTGCTTAGATGCTGACATGGATTCTATGTCACCCTGACTCGCTGAGGTGGTGTTGAGCCTGAGTCCATCATGGATAAGAAAGACACGACTCAGTGAAAGCTTTAGTGTTGACATTGATATTGTCGCCTCATCCGAGTCATTGACACATTGACACGTCACAGCAAAAGCCGGTCACGCGACTGATTCATTGTTCGCGCTTTGCCACCGCTTCCTTTCCACGCCTTTAGGCAACTCCGAGTCTACAAGATTGTCAACACCCTCTGGACTTCACCAATCGCATACAAAGTGTCTGTCCTCAGTCAAGTCTTCAAATGGCAGCCAGCAATTGCATATATTGCGCCATAGCGCACTTCGGGCCGCTTGCCGAGCTCTCTGTTCTTTGTTGATACAAGAAAGACAACTTCCAGCTTGCCTTCGACCGTTGAACGTTCAGTGCCTTCAGGATCAATATCTTACAGCCTCCCCGCTCTTCCCTGACGACATGGTCTCCACTGGGGAACCACGAGAGCTACCGCACCCACTAGCATTATAATCCGATCAATTTTCCTAGCGGCAGAGCTTGGCAGGACCGTTTTTTCTCACTTGGCTTTGCATTCCATCTTTTTGCTTCCCTGTTCCCCCACAATGGCTATTAAGTCTGAAGTCTTCGATGAAAGCATGCTCCGTGACTGACACACCTCCCTCTTACGACAACACTTCTTCATTTGAATCACCAGCAGGTTCCGTCCAATGTATTGACAGACAACCATTACGATCTGTATTCCATTTCAAGCAGAAGAGGACAATCGCGCTATCTCGCACCCGTCATATTGTCTTCGCTCACAATCCTGCCCCTTCCTCTGTCGCCTCAATAGTCAACGCATGTGCTGCTACTCTCCCAGCTGCAGAGTTCTCCCGTATCCTGCAAATACCCATTACCAAGGGTCACACGGCGATGTCTAGGCAATTGTGAATAACCAGCAAGCAGCCTTCTGATCGTTTGCTGCATTCATTTCACGATTCTCGTCTGCTTGCTTTTGGACTTGCGTCTCGCGTGTATGTTAACTAGTGACCACGCATTGTTCATACAGCTGTATTTACGTATCATTCATTGTAAGTGCATCGCTAATGCCCACCCAAGAGTGCCTCGACTAATTTATTTTGCACTTCAACCAAGGACGAGTCTTTGAAACGCTTTTTGTTTGCCTTGTCCGCCAGATAAGGTTCAGACACTTCGTCTTCTTCAATTTGTTCTCTTTGTCATCCACGTAGTCAGAGAAGTTGACAGGGAACATGAAGTCACGGTGGGTCGCCTCATTCCAGAGGCTGCACCGCTAAGGCTCCAAGGCGCTGAGAGTGGGAGGGAAGCCGGCTGGAGATCCGGAGGGTGCTAGGGATGGAGAATGATTCAGAAACACACTTCAGAAACGAGGCGATGATGGAATTTGGGCGCCCTGTGACATGTGACACCCCAGTGGGCAGTGTTACGAGATCAATTATGCGCCAGTGATCAACAGTTCAACCAATTTCCTCGTTAAGCCCGTGATCTGAAGGGTTTCCCATCGATTTAGCTATGCCCCTTGTTGAGTTCACAGCCCATGTTCACAAGAGATAAGAAGGTGCGTGAGGTGTGCGCGAAATCCCTTTTCATTTTCTTACTACCTCTTACATGAATGCAGACAGAGTATTCAGCTGACAATATCACAGCAGCCAGGAGTCTGCAGTTCTTAGCGGTGCGTTCTTTGTTGATGCGAGGTCAAAATATTGACAGATATACCATGTGCCACCAGTACTTGTGCAGTGCGTGTGGTTTTCTGAACCACTTCTTCCTGGTGCTAACATGGTAGCTCAGCGTCGATGGCAGCGTTCTGGGTAGGCTTGTCCGGACCTATTCCTGTCCGTCATTAAACTTGTGAATCCAGACCTATGATTATGCTTGTTTACTGCACGAAGAGGTAATGTATTTGTTCGGAATACGCCTCAGTATTTATATATACTGTTCAAAGTGGACATTCCTCCTTCGGTCGCGCTGGACCAAGATAAAGGGCCTTTATATCATTACACGACATGCCCCCTTTGTCTTCATCGTCACTGAGCTATATCGTGCGTTCGGCTCCAGCACATATCTTGCCGATGGTGAATTCACTTATTGTGCTCCAGAGTACTTCACCCCGAACGAAAACACCAACGTATGTGAATATGCAGTGGACTTAGTACCTACTGATGAATGATGCTTACCGCACGACTTCACAGACATGCCGGATGTCGCTCAATGTTCACTCATGTATGTCTATGGCACATGCAGCATGCACATCTTTGCCGAGCGCCATTTTTTCCTCACACAGGTTTCGGCATAATATCAATCGGTTGCTCTGAATGTATCTCTCCTTCCCCTCCAATTTCACGTGCTCCTGATCTGATTAATCTAGTATTTTTTGTCCTCAGGACATATGCGCTCTGGAGCAACAATAGAACCATACTCGCGGCCGTGTTGTCCGCATTTCTCGTGAGTCCTCTCACTCTTTCCACACCCAAAGCTCGGGGTGAATGCAATGGCCAGGGCACTGTGGTTGCATCCATCGTCGTTGGTTTCATCACCGTTGCCGCATCACAAGGTTTGTACTCTCACCTCCCCCCATCACTATTCGCATATACTCACTCCGCTTTCGCAGTTACAACCAGTGCAATTCCAGGCCTCCCAGCCTGCTTCAGGACCTCGACCAGCTTCATGCAATTTCTTCTCTTGTTTGCATTTCAACTAGGTTTGTAGCCGGAAACTGGAAGCATCCTTTTACAGATATTATGTTGATTGGTGTTCTTTCAGGACTAATCACCCTCACCCTCATACGTGCTATACTGAGCTGGCGGACGAATAACGGCCCTCTGTACGCCAACCTGGTGAAGCATAACATATCCTACTATGCATCCGGTTTGTGTGAGTCAGGACATACTCATATTTCCGTGCTCATAGGTGATGATTCTTGTTCCGAAAGTTCTCTCGGCTGTCAACGTCCTCATACTAATGTTGTTTGACGGTGTGCGTGAACCCCCAAATACCCTGTGTGATAGAGTCATTAATGTTCTGCATACCCAGTCCGCATATCACTCCCTCTTTGAAGAGTATGTGCCTCTGAATTATGCTGCGAGTTCCTGCTAACAACACCCTAAAACACACGTGTACAGTTTCGAGGTCTTGATCCTTGCCATCCTCGCCACACGCATGCATCTCCATCTTTGGCATATCGACCGGGATGCACGCGGCTCTGATGCCATCGAGATGACTTGTTTGTCTGATATGGTTCCAGCGGAACCTGTGGCTTATTCGGCGCTGTTTGTGGAGTGAGATTTGGACTGAACAGGATGACTGGTCTGGGTGGGTTTGGGAGGCGCTTAACTGATGGGAATGTATTTCTCGCGTGGGCGGGAGATGCTTTTGGTTGGCCTTGATCTATTAACATCTATAGGTGTCGAGTTCTGTGGGGGCCACGGATGAGTGGATAACCATCGGGATTTGAGCGTGCTGGGGTCAGAAGTTACTGCCTGACGGCAGTGAGTAATCGTTCTCCAAATTACACGGTGAACGTTCAGCATGTATTCAACTATTATGGTTGGTTATATCATGGTATAAGATGATGTACATTGAACCACCTACCACTCCGCAGACACCACAAACATCACAAAATTGTCTTATTTGACGGCGTAGGTAGCTGTGTACATCGTCAGTGTTACCAGCGACTGACATGGAGTTGACTCCTCGAGACAGATAGTTCACCGGCATAAATTTATGTCCATCATTTCGTCCAGATAGGCTTCAAACAACACAACATAAATTGCTATAGGCCCCTCGACAACCATGACTAGGCAGATAAAGGACAGGGTCGACCAGGTCAGATATACAGCGCATCAAAAATTGCGTGTGGTGGGCTGGTCCGCATTACTGGTAAAACATTTACCATCTGAAAATGGGCAACGCTCAACAAGAGGGGAAACCCTGCGATTCGAACAGGAAAGTTTCAAAAGGAAATGTGATATGGAAAGTAATGATGTGGTTAATCGGGGTGTTCCCATACCCGAGCTGCGGTTAGAAGGCGCAATCAGAGAAAAGTACTGATTCTAGTGCGCCACCATCGAAGCACAATGATATGCGGTGTATGAAGCTTTGAAACATGTGGACTTACTGAGCGGTGGCATTGGAGAGATCCCTGGTATTTGGGACCAATACCAAATTCCTTCTTACTTTTTTTTTACATCTACGCACACACTCTCTCCTCATTCAGACCGCTCACCCAGAGCGGACCGCTCCTCAGCTTGCCAACATCACGAGAAAACAGTGGTGGGACCTGACGAGGATGGCATGGCATGTTGCCAGCCACACCTCTGATCAGAACTACCCCCTTCAGATCAGTACAGCCATCATTACGACCAATACTGCCGTAAATACGATTCTGATGTTCTAGATGATTATATCGAGATTCTTGAAACTCTTGGCATGGCTACGAAGACAGACGCACATGCCACAATATGCATGGAGGAGTGAGCTCGAATTCCTCTGTCAAGGGTTAGGCGGCACAGTCAATAGGTTGTAATTGCGGTGACTAGCAATGCCGCTGCGCGGCTCGCCTTGTCGACAGGGTTTTATTTATTCTAATCATTTGTTCAGTGTGAGAGCTTCGCCACTGTAGGTACGTATGCCTCTTAACTGCACACAGTTTATTTCATTTTATCTGCCTGCGGAAACAACTTCTGAGTCTTCACATCACCGAGGAAAGGACTTGAAAGAAGAAACTGGGATTGTCTCGGGGGGCGGGTAGAGGCTTGAACTGGAGGAATCGAAGAGAATACGCTAGCGGCTAATATACATGGACGAAACAAATGAATTCGGTGATCTCTAATTTTTTTTGGACGCGTATTTCTTTAGCTCTGGTGTCTAGACGGCTCAAGATGATTGCTAGAAATCGTGGCTACACGGGGTCTGAGAAAGAGTGTTGTGCAAGCGATCAAACGATCACCGGGCCATGAAAAACCTCCAAACTCCGAAACAAGCCTGTCATCAACGTCCATGTGCACCATTGTGTACCGCTTGTGGAATAGCGAGCGTGGACTCCCGCACAGTCCTGAAAACATCCATAGGAGAAAGATAGCTCACGAAGACCTGTAACATACATACTACCACCTGTCCAGCCGTCTAGTTGTTGACGTAAATTTGGGGCCCGAGGTTTGGCGCACTTCTGAAACGTTGGTATGTATGGTGAACACGGCGGACACTCCCAATGTTTTGATTGGTGTCGACATACCTATAATCAAGGTCGAGAACCTCGACGGGCCTTGTATGGAGAATATGAAGATCATACTCCAATACACAAGAGCCTTAGAGAGCACATTGGCCTGCGGTGAATGATTTTTTTATGAGAGCGATTGCCTGCCTTGGAATACCCACGCGTATTCTAGAACCTGTAAAGGGTGGACAATGGGACTCCGAGGCAGACCCAAACTCCGGGCCACTGCGACAAGGTCCACAGCGACATTTAAAAGGGCATTTTTCCGTGTACAAAAAAAATTGCAATCATCAAGAACCAGTACCTCAACCACCGTGCACCAGACAGACATGGTCCGCGCCACTACCAAAAAACCCACTACCAAAACACCCACTAACCGCATTCCGTGCGCGAGGTGTTCTGCCGTTTTGAAATGTGATGGCCTTGACTGGCCCACGGTCAACGCCCTTGTTAATAAACACTGGGCCATCTGTCCGCGCAGCATCTCACCAACCGCAGCAACCACCCCGAGTCCCTCAAGGCTCTCAGTGGAGAGCCTTGGTGTTGGTGGCCACAACCACGACCAATTCATCGTTGGCGATAGTAGCAAGCTGAGAAGAAATGGGGATGAGCGGAAACAGGAGCTCGAGAATGACGAATATGCGTGTGAGGTGACACCTGAATCAATCAGGTGCCGCGCATGCGGCGAGCTCCTCCAACTCGACAAGCGTTGGGTTTACCATGATTTTCTATGGAACAGGCACAAGGACAGATGTAAAAGAGTCCAAGAGATGGAGGTGAGCTAATTTCTCCTACGAATGGAATAAGCAACTAACTAAATTTTACAGCTCGCAAAACGTGATTTTGACGGAGATTCGATGAGTAGTAAGTCGGTCCTCGATGGGAGCACACTATTATTCACCCCGAACTCTAGTGTTGAACCACGACGTCCACGTGGATAGCTGGATGATGGGGGAAAAGTCGTGGACGTACCGGTACGCCACTGAGAAGGAAATAATGGAGCATAGGTACAGCTCCAGCACTAAGGGTGAGTGTCAAGGGTTAAAATTCAGAGCATACTTATCAATCCTTGGTTATTTGCACTTACTAGACCCAGACAACGATTACCGCCACGATTTTCAATGTCCCGAGGCCGGACGCGTCGCGGGGTCATTGTCATGACACTTGAGTGCTAATGGGAGAAGGAATCACTTGAGCGATGAGTTATAACCGAAGGCTGTCTGCTCCTAGTTTCTGTTCTAGTTGCATATCAAATAACAGCGGTCAATTACTTTTTGTTATGAGGGTATTGACCGTGACTGAGCGCAGATCAGCTACATGCTTACTAGATGCTGACTTCTATGTCACCACGACTCGCTGAGATGGTGTCGAGCATGAGTCCATCATGGATAAGAAACTTGAAGGCACGACTAAAAGTTTTAGTGCAATCGCCTGACTCGGTCATTGACACATTGACACGTCACAGCGAAGTCACGCGGCGGACACTACTACTAGTACTAGGCTGCATAACACCCGTTCAAGCCTGAGATTCTGCACTAGTACTTTGCCTGATTAACTGCTCTCGAGTACTATCAGTACACCTATACGACGTTTCGACATTGAAGTTTTGTCCAGTGGCACGCTAAGTCACTTTTCATGACCCATGGGTTACGCTGCTAGACTGATGTGACTGTTCGTTGTACGCTTTCAAGTTGCCACCGCCTTCAGGCTCCCGACACCGATGCAAACAAAACGACACCAACCAAAAACGAGTCTTCATTCAACTTTGGCGTCATCGGGCATAGGAACTGGTTGTGTTGGCTCAGGTCTTCTCCATCATATTGTCAACATCCTCCGGACTTCACCAATTGCGCAATCCGAGGAAAGATGGATGAATACCGAAGTGTCTGGTCGCCGGCGAATATGACGACGACGTGCTAGAAAGGCGTCACGGTAATATGGACATCATAGTGCTGATCTTCGTATGTGAAGTTTTGAGCGTTCTTCTGTTGATACTCCATTTTAACGAGAAACCAGGCTGGTCTGTCCTCTGTCGTGAAATACTGCGTTCATCATTGCGATGCAGCCGAACCCCGCCGAATAACCAACGCTCTTTTGGTTCAGATGTCCCTCTAGCGCCTGGCCGACAATCATTTCTCCTTTAACCTGCCACTCTTCTTACAACCCCTGGTCGCGACAGGCACTTGCGTACATGAGCATCGCACCCAGTCTTCGTGCGGCCCTTGGTACTGTCCTGGGCGGTAGTACCACAGTCCATTCCGAATCCGACAACGCAGGATGTGGTCTCGCATTTAAGCACCTGTTGCCCTTGCAGGCTCTCTCGCAGGCAAGAAGCAATAGGCTAACAACAATGGTGAATTCCTCCGTCCCTTAGGTGACATGGGTATTCCATATGCACAATGATAAATATGTACATCTTTCGAGCTCGTGGGGGCATAAACAGCACACAGATATGGGGATTACAAGAGAGCAGTTACATACATACGAATAGGCACAACATCTTCACTTTTGTTCTTGAAAACTTTGCCTCCGAAGGGCTACAAACCGGGCTTACTTGCGCCGTAAAGAAAGGCGCCCTCCCATGGCCTTCAGTATCAGACATCATATTACCATCGAGCATGTACCAAGAGAGTTTCTCGATCTTGCGAAGTAAAGTGGAGGACTCGATGTTTTCCGCGATAAAGAAGCCGAGGGTGTCCTCAACTGCCGAATAAAGTTGCAGCGGGCTCATCTTGCCCGAAGTATTGGAGCCAACGTTGGCATCGGATTGCCCTATCGAGGTGTGGCAAATTGAACGCTGCAACGAGGGAGAGTTAATAATACAGCAGGGTCAGATCGCTGAGGTACGCACCAGCGAAAAATGGCCTCGAGCGTTTTTGTTCCTTGTTTCGCAGTACTGACGGGAAACATATACGACCAAGGGACTTGAATTACTGGAGAACGATGTTGATGCGAGCCTGGAGAAGAACCAGGTACAGGGCATTGACGGTGCGGCAGTCAAGAACTTCTGTGCGTGCGACGCGTCTTCAGACAGGATATAATGGACCATATTCAGAGACGATACGTACATACGTGCGTTCCACGACAATCTCTGCATTCCGCTTGACTGCAAGCTAGATAACCACCACGTCGTGTCAAAGAAGTATCACATTCTGCGGATTGTACCTACCGATGTGAGCTTAACGACCCACGGCTGCACATCGTAAATGTACGGTGTTTCGTCAGCGTATGTCCTGGGCATATGTCGCTTGAAGAGATTCCAGACAGCATAAGATGCCGTCTTCTGTCCTGTTCCTCGTGACCCCTTGAGAGAACATTCTACAGAATGGTAAACGAGAGAGAAGCAAGAGTGATATTTAAAAACATACCGAACTTGTGCTGGGTGCGGATTGCCCCTAGAACATCCAGTGGTATCCACTATGGACTGGATGAGATCCCGCAAGAAACCCGTTAGCTTGCAAGAAACCGACGTCAGAAGTACCACCGTCCGTACCTTGGTGTGTTGGTCCTTGACAAATTTTCTCCACACGTCTTCATCATACTCGGAATTATTTGATTCCAAACCCGGGAAGGTGGCCCAGTCCTGAACACCATGGTCAGCTAGAAGATCGGTAAGATATGTGCAGCTTACTTACATGTTTTTCAATGGAATTCCTGCAATCCAGGACAGACGGTGTGCTGCGAGAGCCTCCATGTTTCCCAAAGGCGGCTTTGAAAGGAGGGGGGAATGAACTTGAGCATGGGTGATTAGGCAGATGGCGAAGATTTGATGTCGGTATCAGAGTACATATGAAGGTGAAATATGAGAAAGCCAAGTAAGTGCGGAAGTGTCAAAGTGTAGAATGTAGAAGTGTGGAGAGTCTATGCGATAATAAGCATAGCAAAAGAGACTGTAGACTCCGCTGTTTTCCTCCTGCCCGACACGCTGCGATGATACAGGGCTCCGTGGATAAGTCTGACTCTAAAATGGATTCAGTCTGACTGCACTCGTCGACGCTGTCATCGCATTATCTAACTCAGAACCTCTAGATTGGACATACGAGGGGAAATGTCAGGCTGGGTGTAGGGCCACGCCTACTGCTGTGATGTGGGAGATGTTGTTTGAGAGGACCAGGAAGGTGCTGGGGATTGAAATTACGCGTAGGCCGTAGCGCTCGCCAAGGCTGGTATGTGTCGGAGCTAGGTCAACGAGGAGTACATCAGCGAAGCGCCCGCGTACGCACCTATGGAAAATGTGATTCTAACCTTCCAGTTGGTGTACATACGCCGCTTTGTGGCAACACGACTATACGTGGACGTTACGGTTATGTCGATCGTACAATTGCACAACGTCAGTGAGAGACAGTATACAACAGGTTTCCTTTGCAATGTTGTACTGATCAAAACACCACGAACAACGAACACCAAAATGTGTCAAAGTAGGGGGCAGCATCTAGTCATGGGTGTCCGAGTGGTTGTAGAGACAACAGACGTGCGAAGCTGAGAAACACCAAGATTGAATTAAAATGATTTGGTCTTACTCATCTCAGGAGAGTCTCGAGCCTGACTAGACGGTGCACCAGTCTTCGTCTAAAACTTGATGATCGAGGGACAAGGAAGAATTAATAATGACGACGGCTTACATAATTATTGCGTAACATTTGACGCGTTACCTAAGCAGACAGTTCTGACTTTCAATTCTTCTTCTTTTACTGGTCATGCAGCCTTCGCTCATTCTGCGGTCGGGGCGGTCTGCTTGGAAAGGTTTGTCTTGTATCTACTGCGAGGTCGATCTCACATTTACGCGTGACATTGTCCAGGCCCGTACTTTGTAGCCTTTCCAAACCTGAAGGAAGCACTCATCAACAATGTTGCTATAAGAACACAGGCTCGCGCATGCACTATCCTCCCAAATTTCGTCGGGTGAGACTTCCTCTGTTTTACGTTGTAGATTATGCTGATTGAGATGTTTAGTATCCGTTTCATGGTGCATAATGGTAAAGACTATGTCCCTGTCATGATAACGCAGGATATGGTTGGCCATAAGCTCGGTGAATTCGCACACACCAAAAGGCGCTTTACTTACAAGTAAGTTTTAGACGTTTCTCATGTAGAGAACTAAATTTACATTTTCCACAGGATGACAAAGAACAAGTAGCTGGTTGCACTGGTTTATTCTGTTAAGTTCACTCTGTCCGCTCACTGCAGGAGATTGCACGGATCATTTTCTGAGTGTCTATTAAATAAGTGGATGCGGGTGGACATTGAAGGGCAGAAAGGAGCCCTTGAGCAGGATTATAGATGATATTTATCCTGCCGTTTGAACGTTAGCTAGCTATAGACTGTAGCATAGTGTTTATACCCTTGAAGAAGATCATCAATGCAGTGTTACCGTGGTGATATGTCCCCCTGGCGGACAGATCCGGGCAGCGTTGTTGTCTAAGTTTCGCCATTTTGGGGGTATCAAAGTTGGAAAGCCTCCATTCAATCAGAAGGTTAGCTCTTGCTCGACGCCGTGTATACTCCCGCCATCATCACGAACAACTACGAAATTCTCAATCTCACTGTTCCCGCCAGCGAGGAACACCCACTTTCTTCCTTGTTTCACTTCGTCTCTTCCGACCCGCCATGGCCTTCAACCAAGTAACAGCAACGAATCTGACGCCTTCTCGACCTGCACCCCAAGCACCTCTCCGAAGAGGAACGGAGGGTCCAATATTTCCTCATAATACTCTGCAAACCTCAGGCTACAACACATCCTTTTCCTCTGGCTCGTCATACTCGACTGATTACACTGGGATAGGCGGATCGCCCAATCGCAGCTCCCAGGCAGTCTTCAATACGCATGTCGTAAGAACTGGGATGGTTAGCATGAAGGAAGAGGGGTTTGCGAGTTTTATCTTTCTCCGAAAATGGCTCGTGTTGAAGGAGCAAACGCTTTCCATACACAAGACCGAGGTGAGCCCACGGCAGATTGGCTGATTACATTTTACTTCGAGGAACGAGGCACTGCCTTAGCGTCCCACCACATGCATGAACTCTCCATTCTTTTTCTTCTTCGTATCCTTCCTTTCGTACTCGGTAGGCCATGCGTACTGACATATCATCCATAGACGTCACCACAGCAGAGCGTTATCCCTCTCAAGGATATCACGAATATCGAACGTGTCGATCTCAAACCTTATTGTCTGCTCCTCGAGACCAAGGACAAACGATATCATCTCGCCCTCAAAAACGACGAAGAGCTTTACGGATGGCAAGATGATGTATACTCTCGCAGTCCGTTGATGGGCTTCAGCAACCCGACCAACTTTGTGCACAAGGTCCACGTTGGATTTGACCCTATATCAGGTGCTTTCACTGTGCGTCCATACTAAATTCGGGTTTCCATATGTTTTGTCTCGCTCACGTCTATGTCCCAGGGAATGCCCGAACAATGGAGCAAGCTTCTGACAAAGTCTGCAATTACTCGCGAAGATTACGCTAAAGATCCTCAAGCCGTCATCGACGCTCTAGAATTTTTCACTGATCACCAGAAGCGTGAGTTGGAAGAGATGGGTATGAGTTCGATATCACGGTCTGTCTCCGGGACATCTGCAGCTTCCACCCTAGTGGGCTCTACCATGACCAGCAGTACTCTCTCGCCATTTGGTGTAGATGCGCCCGCTCGATTCGGCGGCACAGGTCTCGGCGGATCCAATCTCCCTAAGATCACATCTCCGCTCGACACAGCCCGCAAGCGACAGGACTCCGCTCCAGCAGAGACAGGGACAAATGGGTTCTCCACAACTGCCCTCGCTGCTGCGCGTGTTGCTGAGCTCGTCAATGGCTCACACGCCCAGCACGCCAACACCATTTCCACCGCCTCGTCGTCCGCCCCTCCGCGACCCGCAATCCCCCCAATGTTGCAAGCTTCAACCTCTCTGCAACCTTCCCGTCCCGCCCCACCACGACCATTGTTGGCAGCCACACGGCCCGCACCTGCCGCTCCCAAACCCCCTGTACCAGACCATACACCCTCGACTGCAGACCTTCGTGCGCGAGCGCAGGCTCGTGAACAAGTGGGTGGGAAACCTTCGCTGGATCAAGCGCCGAGGCGGAATGAGGGTATGGATGCTATTGGACAGCAAGACCGGGAGCGGAAGGAAAGGGAGCAGCGGGAAAGGGAACGTCAGCGGCGCGAAGATCGTGAACGTGAACGTGAGCGCCAGCAAATGAAGGAGCAGCAGGCTGCTACTGCTGCTGCCTCTGAGCGGCCTCCCTTGACGCCTTCCAAGTCTGCCCCGGCTATTTCTGAATCTGCGACTGAGCTTGTGGTAGGTGCCGCCGGAGTTGTTGGCCCTCCACCTGTAAAGCCCCTTCAGACGTTGAAGAAGAAGGAGCCATCGGCACCTGATCTTACTGTCACTGCGCCCGAGGGTGAGGACCCAGGTGTTGCAGCCGCAGCAGAGGCACTACAGAAGAAACCCAAGGATAAGGAGAAAGATAAGGAAAAGCGGATTAGCGCGATGACGGAGGCACAGATCATGGAGAAGCTCCGGAGTGTTGTGTCTGATGATGACCCGAAGACATTGTATAGTAAGATTAAGAAAGTTGGACAGGGGTGAGGCTTCCATTACATTAGCCGCTGGCGAAGACTGATAAGCTATTCACAGCGCTTCTGGACATGTGTATGTCGCGAAAACGCTTGCCACGAGCAAGAAGGTTGCTATCAAAGAAATGGACCTCTCACACCAACCACGCAAGGAACTCATCGTGAACGAGATCCTCGTGATGAAGGAATCCCAGCACCCCAACATTGTCAACTTCCTCGAGTCATACCTTGTGAAGAACAATGAACTCTGGGTCGTCATGGAGTACATGGAGGGCGGTGCCCTCACTGATATCATAGAGAATAATACGCTGGAAGAAGATCAGATTTCGAGCATAAGTTTAGAAGTGCGTACCTTTTTGATTGGCCATGATCCGTGGGTGATACTCACACACTACTAGACATGCAAGGGTCTGTGTCATTTACACAGCCAATCCATCATTCACCGCGATATCAAGTCCGATAACGTCCTCCTCGATGCACAGGGCCGTGTTAAAATTAGTGCGGATCTTCTTTTTTGCAATCCTGCACTGGTCTCTGATGTGTTGCACAGCCGACTTTGGTTTCTGCGCTAAACTCACCGATCAGAAGTCCAAGCGTGCAACAATGGTCGGTACTCCGTACTGGATGGCACCGGAGGTCGTGAAGCAGAAGGAATACGGTGCTAAAGTTGATATTTGGTCACTCGGCATCATGGCAATCGAGATGATCGAGAACGAACCTCCTTATCTTGATGAAGAGCCGTTAAAAGCACTGTACCTGATTGCGACGAACGGGACACCGACGCTTAAGAAGCCCGAGGCGCTCAGCAAGGAGCTGAAGAACTTCTTGAGCGTATGCTTATGTGTCGATGTCAAAAGTCGCGCCAATTCGAGCGAACTCCTACAGGTACGTCAATTATTGTTCCCGATATTGGTTCTATTCCTGATATATTTCTACGCAGCACGAGTTCTTGAAGAAGGCATGTTTGCCATCTGGTCTTGCCCCTCTCCTGAGATTCAAGACCAAACCGTCATCATGATGTTTTGTCGGTCTCATCGTGGTTTTTGGACTTGATCAGCTTCGTTCGTCGGTTTGTCTCTGCACCACCTTCCTTTTGTTTGTTCCACGTCCCACGATCTATGTATAACCCGATAAGTACTACCCCGGTCTCGGTATTCGCTGTTCATAATGTTTTTTTGATGCGTACCAAATTGCAATGGAAGCCTGTTGTAAAACTCACCTGGTTGCTGACGTTGTGCGTCTTGCAGTGATAGTTTGAGGTAAAAGTTTTTTGTCCTGCACTAGCACTTGACGTCCGAATGCTACAAGCGCTAGGGGTGATGTTCAACCGGAAGAAACAATTTTTGCACGCCATGTCGAGAATGTGGAACTCGAATGCTCGAAAAAATTCCGGGGGACAAGTCCTGTTTATATGTACCCACTTTCGCCGTCACTCTCAATCAAACTGACAGTGAAGCAGACGTAGAAATTGTGTCGTACAATGCCAGCGTCTACCTTTTCTCTGCAGGCTGCTATGTGTTTTTATAAACCCGATTTATCAGGCCCCTAATAGTTGCCTGTTATATACCTGGAACTTGGTCATCTCCTTCACACTTACCCCTCCATCATGGCGCCAACGTTCGACGATAGCAAGTCCGTCACCAAAGCACCTCCATCATATACCACGATTTCCACATCTGCATTAGCAGATTCCCTCCATCACGGACGATCGTCTGTATTTCCCTTTCTACAAAGCAAGCAGAAACGGAACACCGCTCTAACTTGCATCCGTGATATAGTTACCGCTCCCGATTTTACGCCCTCCTCTGTCGCCCCTATTATTAACGCCTGCGCTGCTGCGCTCTCAGCTGCTGATTTCTCCGAACTCCTGCAAAAACCTAACATTGAGGGTCACACAGCGCTCTATTGGGCAGTTGTGAATGACAGGCGAGAAGCCTTTTCGGCATTATCAGGATTTACCCCCAAATTTTCCTCTGCCTGCTCTTCCGACCTGCGTCTCGCGTGCACGACAGCTAGTGACCAGGCATTGTTTGTACAGCTGAATTTGGGATATATGAATTGTAAGTGGTGATGCGCACTCGAAAGTTCATTAACTAATGTGTCATGCACTAATCAGTCAAGGATGAGCCGATCAAACGCTGTTTAGGTTGTCCGGCCGACGACGTTCAGGTGGACTCGGGGGACGGACTGGACCAGAACCAATTCGTTGCTCATTTCCTCATCAGGAAGTTTCAGAAACGTTTGCGCACTACACAGAGTGTGGATGTAGAATTTGTTGCAGCAGGTTTGTGATTCATTTTTTCCCTCACACTGATGATGACGCCAAAATTTGCAGGACGTATATGGTTTTTGCGATTTTATATGGATCTTGATGGGAAGTGGCGTATTGGGTTTGGAATTTCAGATCCTAGCCATCCAGCGCGTCCAGTTGCCTCAATTCTGATTGAGGCTCACCGAGGGGATCCTGGCTGTGCAGCCCCATATGAAGGGCTACAATTCGGTCCCTCAAAATCAGTTGTGCTTGCACCTCCTGGGTAAGTTTCTATTTTTATTGATAGTTGTACGATCCTTAAGGATGTGCCGAAGACACAACATGCACAAGAGCAAGGGCGATGTGAAAGTCCTAGTATTTTGGTCGATGACTGACTGGCCGATGGACGAGTAAGTCTTCCCTTTTCGTTTCCTCGGCTCGATCCGCGTCATGGGTTGTCGGTGATTTTACCATTCGACATATCATGCTAATAAAGTACCCTTTGAACTGACTTCGTGGTTGTAGCCATACTAAATATGTTGACTGCGATGGCAGCCTGCATGTAAAGATGACGATGAGATTGAATTAGCCTTTGCAGGTCGGTAGCTGATGATACTTCTTGAATGGAACAAGTTGCCAGTGACGATTTTTCTTGGTCAATATATCGTGTATGATTAAAAACTACTCAATCGCTTTGTCAAAGTCCCAGTGTTAAAGACATGATGTTCACGTCATGAGGATGAAAGTAGCAGGTGGGAGTGGGGATGGCATAGTGAGATTGTGGGACATTGACAAGGATAAGTGCGCCAGAACGCGTGCTGTTGTGGGAGATCGTCGATGGGTACAGGAACAGCGGGATGGCCGAAGGGAAAGGTGGAGGGTCGAAAGGGCGTCCATTATCATCTAGAACACACAAATTAGCCTGATAAAAGAGAAGCAGCGATTCGGGACATACCTCGGGGTTCCACGCTTGTGTGGCAACATCAGCAAAGAAGCCTCTTCCCACACACATGTATGACGATCGCAATATTGAGAAGCGGGTGCAAATAGCATTGAGTACTAAGGCATTGACGTGCGTGACGCTCAACTGCAGCACCCCTACAGTCCTGAGGAGGACCTTGGTATTTTGAGAGGGGTTTGAGTGGACGAGAATACGTAGATAGGAAGAATGTTTCATCTTTGGGAAGGCTGTGCTGGATTTGAGAGGGGCGGGCGGACTTGAGTTCGGCTAGCTCTGGGATAGGATGAAGCAACGAGCGGAAAGCGCGCACAAGTTCTAAATCGCATGGTGACATGAGGCATCGGAGTTGCAGCAGGCTTTGTGGTGCGTTTCCTAGGATATCGTTCAGGAACTGTGAGGCTGCGACTAGATTGACTATGGAAACGGAATGGAGGTGGTCGGGTGAGAAAACAGATAGTCCGTGTTCGTTATGGCCATTCCCAAACACGCTAGGTTTGTTATCGCAGATGATGGTCAAGTCAGCGACCTGCAATTTGGAAGGCGGAAGCAACTGGACACGTTCCACTCTGAGCCTGAGTGAGGTCTATGAACATGAATGACAGTGATTGGAGATTGATGAGAAGCGGTAGGGTGTCGAGTAGCATATCCAGAAGCACATTATATGCAATCTCCGTGTTGAGCACGGCACCAACAATATATCGGGTGGTAAAATTTGCATTCCCGGCCAGCGTGAGCGATGGGTGATGAGGAACAAAATTGTATGCGTTGCTTTATACGCTCTACAGTTTTGACACGGGAAATGAAGCATTCGTTGTCGATGTCCAGAGAGTAGGGACAGAATGTCAGGGAGCGAAATAAGAGAGATTACCTGAGATGACGAAATATGGCAGGGGTCTGGATCGAAGCTGGACGGGCGACGTAGGATGGTGGCAGAGGCAGGAGGGTGGTAGGAGACGACGACGAGGCCTTCGAATGGCTACACGGCACGCTGGGGACTCTAGATGTGATTGGCATCCCAGCACCTGAATGCCAATTAGTCCAGATAGTAAGAACCCGAGATACTCAACTTACCTTTCACAAACCAGCATGATATCGCACATTCTATCACTGTTTCCAAATGCGCGTCGCCCGAGAACTAGATCTGGATCTGGAGGCACCAATGAGAGGATCCCATTACAGACGCCCGGCGTGCCACATGCAGACCCGGCAGCTACTAGCAACACCGCTTCCAATCCCACAGAACCAACCAACACCGTGACGGACCCACTGGCAGGAGAAACAACAGATGGTAGTAGTAATACAGCAGTTCAGGGTGGTGGAAACTTGGGCTCGAGAGCCCATAATGCTATATAGATACATCAATATACTACTATAGCCCTAAAATAGGGATACATTTTCCAGTCTACTTGTCCACTGTCCACAATGATATATCCAATGGTGAATCACAATAAGCAGTTTTAGGCTGCAATTTTGGCTCCCCAAAGCGAAAATTCATGATATATATTCCATTTTGGTAACCTCTTCATGTCAGGCCTCCCCACATTATTCCCACACATCATATGTTCGCATTTTTCAGCCCCACAGTGTGGGAATTACTCCACAACACCAAAAACATCGCCCAATTTGGGAATCTCCACAATATCAATTATTCCCACACCCTTCCCACCTCACTGCAGCTTCACCACCACCCCACAATAGGTCCCCCTTCATATATAAGTGGTAGTTTGGTATATATATGTATATTATAATATAATAGTCCGCTTTTTTTGTTTATTTGTGTACCTTCTCCTCCTCCAGGACCCTTTCAACATAGCCTAGGGTACAGAACACTTTCGCATTTTTGCCCCTATGATAGGGAAGTGTTCTAAGGCATTCAGAACATGTTCAGGAGTATATATGAATGTATTCCCATCTTTATTTTACCCCCTGAAGCGCCCTACATCAATAGCTATAGCATATATACATAGAAATACAAAATATGTTCCCATGTGTGCATTTCCAAGTGAACAGACTTGAAAATTGTATCCCCACAATCCATCAAGCAGTAGGAATGATGTATCAGGAGATCAGGACCACAGAACAACACCCTGTTGAATGGTATACCCCTCTTCTTCTGGTGGTTTACCCCCTGTGAAAATTTTTCCTGGAAGGCTAGACCTTAGATATGGCAGGGAGTCTATTCCTATACATATCTGGAGTATATCTATCACATAGCTACCACAGGAAGCCTTTAGGGTCCTTCAATAGGAATAAAAACATAAAACATCACATATTTCACTTTTTTGATGTTTTGTACTACCTTACCCTTTCACAAATAATACAACATGATCATATATCATTAGTAGGGCATATATACATGCTTTATATACCAAAAATCAGTTCAAAATAGGCCATAGTTGTGGAATAGTGTATATACTTTCTAAATCTACTGATTAGGTTCCCATACCTTAAAAACATCGAAATCTTATAATCAGACACCTGGAGTACATTTCACATATATTCAGCATCATAAGTCTAAATGTACAGAAACATCCACCCAGATCTCAGAGCTGGGAAGTGAAATAGATCAAAAATTGAGTGTGGGAAAATTCAAATGCCCAAAACATCGAAAATGGGTAGTTGGAGGTTGAGTGGTTATTGGACTTTAATGCTGAATCAACTCACTTTCACACTACATCCCTTCCACCAACACTCTACCCTCAGGGCAGTATGTAGTATAGGTTTCTTAGGTAGTCTATTATGTATCCTACACATTTTTAATAAAATCTTCGACCTGTCTCATATATAAATATGACTTTCTGTGAAAAAATGTCAATTGTCACTTTTCACACATATGTCATTTTCCTTGCCATTCATTCAAACCTTGATGGATCTTTCTATAGATTTAAAACTATCATTAGGGATATATATGAGATACATCCCAGGTGTCTGATCACTCATAAAACCCTTTATGTCCATGTGGCCTTCTAATCAGTGGAAATACCCCCTTTACCTCAGATCTAATGTTTCCAGCCTATATCCAGCTGATCCTTAGCATAGGAAACATGTATACATGCCATACTAATGATATATGATCATGTTGTATTATTTGTGAAAGGGTAAGGTAGTACAAAACATCAAAAAAGTGAAATATGTGATGTTTTATGTTTTTATTCCTATTGAAGGACCCTAAAGGCTTCCTGTGGTAGCTATGTGATAGATATACTCCAGATATGTATAGGAATAGACTCCCTGCCATATCTAAGGTCTAGCCTTCCAGGAAAAATTTTCACAGGGGGTAAACCACCAGAAGAAGAGGGGTATACCATTCAACAGGGTGTTGTTCTGTGGTCCTGATCTCCTGATACATCATTCCTACTGCTTGATGGATTGTGGGGATACAATTTTCAAGTCTGTTCACTTGGAAATGCACACATGGGAACATATTTTGTATTTCTATGTATATATGCTATAGCTATTGATGTAGGGCGCTTCAGGGGGTAAAATAAAGATGGGAATACATTCATATATACTCCTGAACATGTTCTGAATGCCTTAGAACACTTCCCTATCATAGGGGCAAAAATGCGAAAGTGTTCTGTACCCTAGGCTATGTTGAAAGGGTCCTGGAGGAGGAGAAGGTACACAAATAAACAAAAAAAGCGGACTATTATATTATAATATACATATATATACCAAACTACCACTTATATATGAAGGGGGACCTATTGTGGGGTGGTGGTGAAGCTGCAGTGAGGTGGGAAGGGTGTGGGAATAATTGATATTGTGGAGATTCCCAAATTGGGCGATGTTTTTGGTGTTGTGGAGTAATTCCCACACTGTGGGGCTGAAAAATGCGAACATATGATGTGTGGGGATAATGGATGACTTTCCATAGGCTCGAAAAATGTTTATTAGATTATCATATCATAAATTTGACTACATTAGGAAGGTGTGCCGCGATGCCGCTGTTCATTTGAGCTCAATTTGCAAAAGTATTTTCTTTGCCCCCCATTTTCAAACCTTAATTTATTTTGATCTGTAGGGGGGGGGTACCCCCCCCCTGCAGACTTGAATATCCGACTTTCGTCCGTTTTAGGCCACTACGCCAGTGATATTCGCTGACGTAATGAGCCTTGCTCAACGTGCGTGGCACCTCTCGCAGTCACACAAAGGTGCGCCGTCAACGTTTTGCCAAGTACGTTGACACCTCTTTCTCCCTCCTTTTTAGACTTTAATTCTAGGTGCTCTGTGCCAAACTACGACCTGGCAACGCTGTCTCCGCTGGTCCCTCCAATTTCACTGCATCTGTCCTAGCGCCTACTACCACCAACCAATCCTCAGCCCTCCGTCGACGAAAATTTGCTTATCATCCCTGTATTTAGGGTCGGCTCCCTCTCGATCGCTGCATGGGCTGGCGCGCTCGTGTCGCACTGTTACTACTAGTGCAGGGTCCTTGTACTTTGCAATTTTCATATGAAAATACTCACCCCTTCCTTCGGACGGTTCAACAAAGTCACGGACTATATAGATTCCACTCATTTTCAGTCACAAGGTAAGTGTATTCGTACAACCAGTCCTTCAAATGTCTGACATTCCCCCTTCCCAATCTATGTTTGTCCCTGATAGGAGCCCATCAAATCCCGAGTTGCGTTACGACGGCGCAGGGAATGCGTTTGTGCGTGATTGTACGGGTAACTGGCTGTCCCATCCTGGGATCGCTCACGCTGTAGCTCGAGCAGAGTGGCCTGAAGCTCGCATGTCCCAGGCCTATGCGGTAAGTCAATTCATTGTTCTCAAAGCTTTGCAAAATGAGCTTACCACTGTGCAGCAACGTGCGACTACGCCCTTGATGTACGGACTCACCAGTCCTGCTGACTTCTCCCGACCTCGTGAGGCATCCGAACAACCACCCTTACCGTCTGGGTCCCGTCTTGTTCTGGGTTCGACACAGAACCCTGCTCATATTCGACTCCCCGACTCACCAGATAGAGACCTTCGTGACCCCGTGGCGATTGCTGAGGCTCGTGGGTATGCACCAGCTGTCAGAACTGCTGGCGCACGTCGCAAAACTGTGGCCAAAGCCAACAAAAGCAAGGGTAAAGAAAAAGAGAATACTGACTACACTCTGAAGCGCACACGTGCTCCTGACGACGATGAAGATGATCCAAGGGCTGTGGCCAAACGCGGCCGGCCCTGTGGGTCCAACAATTACAGTGCAGCTGATGTTCAAGTCCTCCTGGACTTGGTCGAAGACGAGCGCCCTCTGGGCCAGAAAGGTTGGCAGGCCATCCATTTGAAGTACAGCGAGTGGGCAACGAGCCACGGCCGACCTCCTCGTAAAGCCATGTCACTCGAAACAAAATTTAAACAAGTAAGTCTTACATTCGAGTATTTCCACCCGCATCTCACATAACTACCTCAGTTGGTGAAAACCACGAAGCCCACAGGAAACGGTGTTTGTCCACCTGATGTAACCCGCGCCCACGAGATCGATGCACTCATCAATGAGCGTGCCGGTACTCGTGATCTCAACGACTCGGATTTCGATGCCGATGACAGTCATGATGACTCGCGAAACATTACTCCCCCCATCGAGCACACTGCCATCACTCGAGCCACTCGCACAGATGCTCCTGTGCCACGCCGCCGAGGTGCAGCTGCCTCAGAGTTGCTCACTCGCATCAGCGGGGCCTTTGACCCTGCTGTCCAGCAAGCTCGGGACGAGGAGCGTGCCAACCGATCCCTTGCAAACACGCAGCTGCTTACCCAAGCACAGCAGCTGCGAGATGCGAATGCAGTCACCGAGCAGCTACGTACTCAACTGTATGACTTACGCACCAGACTCTACGATGTCGAACGTGAACGTGACCTTGGAAAGCTTCGTGCGGAGATGATGCAGATGCATGCGTCGGCTCCGATCCAAGCTCCTCACAATGTCCATCCCAACCCAGTTTCTCGTAACACTCGTAACGCTCGTCACCGGTACAAACCCAAACAGCCGAGTTATACCTATTACCCTGATGGAGGCCAAAGTGTCATCTGGCACAGTGATACAGAGACCCTCGCCAACATGTCTGATCATCCTCCAACTTCTCCTCAGTTCACTGCTGTTACCCCTACTGATTTCGGTACTACTCCATCTCCTCGTGCACGTTCGTCTCACAGACAAGAGCCGTTCCACTGGGGTCCCCGTGGTGGACCTCCACGCAAATTCAATTCTGTGGTTCGTCCGAGTCATTCTCGTAGGCAAGGCACCCAAGAGCCTACAGTCCCCAGAAGTGAGGAGGACCGTGAGCCACAGAGCACAGAGGTGTGACCTTTATATTGATCTGATACTTACCCGATAATGATAAAAGTGCGACGCACAAGTTCGATGCCTGTTATCTCTTCCTTTGTATCGTTCGGATAGTGACTTACTCAATAATGATAGATGTGCCACAATACACGAGTTTGGTGCTGTAGATTTTTGATAGCAGTCAGGACCTGAGTAGTCTGCTTGGTCTATGGAAGCTTGCATGACGAGTACATGATGACGGCTCCGTCGTACACGCAGCGTGGTGTGAAGAGCCTCGGGTTCGTGTGATTTTGAAGCCGCTCGAAGATTTCGATCCTCCTGCGAGGATTCTTCATGTCTTTCGAACCACCGGAGATCGCAAGAGCCTTGGGTTCGTGTGGTTTTGAAGCCGCTCGAAGATTTCGATCCTCCTGTGAGGATTCTTCATGTCTTTCGAACCACCGGAGATCGCTATATGTGATGACGGCCCCGTCGTAGATGTTCAAAGACCTCAATTGAAGAGAATGCATTACAATGAAGAAGCAAGTTAATCTACCCTAAGTACTCCAGTGTGACGTGGAAACGTGAAACCCGATCTTTCTGCCTTTGCTCGGAAAATAACATATTCTCGAAGTCGTGCCAGACGGAAGCATCATCAACTGTCTCCTGCCAATTAGTAAGGTACACTGTGCGGATTTGGTTGATGCCAACTCGGATTGCGCGCAGATTGTGCAATCGAACACAGATCTCAATGAGATCACCGCGCGAATCTTTGTTAGCAATTTCGAGTGGTACACGCAATCTTCCAAAAGCACCTTGAAGACTGCGCATCCCCCATTCAGCAGTCTGCCGGTAAGAAAGGAGCTCTCGATTGAATGCCATGCGTTCATCAATCTCAGCAACTGACCCTTGAACACGTTGGCCTTGTTTGAGTGGTGCGCGGATCCGGCCTTGGATGTCGTTGGTCCCACGTGGGAAGGCTGTATCAGCCACGACGTAGTAACCTGGGGGAGTATGGTCTCGAAGGGAGGCATAAATTTGGTGAGCAAGACGTGAGTCATGCCAGCTACCAGGGGCATTCATCCTTGCAGCAATGATGACCCCTGCAACATATAGTTAACGAGCGAAGTGCGAATTCTGCATAAAACTCACCTTCAGCTGAAAATGTCAACACCGAGCTAATAAAGTGCTCGGAGAGCCAACCGTTATATGTCGCGTTCTCGATGTCAACATCATCTGATGTTTGCACGGGTAATTTAAGTCCGTCAATGCTGCCGAACGCCCCTCCAAGTCTCCCGTGACGTGCAACGACGAGTGCACTACAACGTTCGAATTCTGGGCCTTCGAGCCAGCGAATTGTGGCATCCCGTATGGTGCGGAGGGAGAGGAGAAGAAGCCGAAGAGCGAATTTAAGGTAACGCGTGACAGTACTGGGAATTATAGCGAAAATCTGCTGAAGACTGATAGCATGCATCGTGGAACTCAGGTAATGCAACACAAGTCCGAGTGCCCCCGCAGCATCGAGCGAGCGCCGCTCAATGCGTGGATTTCCCAACACGTTTGAGTCATCACGAGGGATTGGAGTCTCGTACCAGCGTTGGGCAAAACCCGTAGTAAGGAGCGAGGCAAAGGTAGTTACGTCGATACCCATGGTGGTGATAAAGGCTCGATCGTTCTGGCTATTATATAAAATCTGCCAAGGGGTGTTGATGCGAGGATTGGGAAGAAGTTGGGCTCGGCATAGGTACAAACGATGGGGGTTCCGGGTGTCAATGCGGTCTTGTCGTGATACCTCGATCCCACCAATGAGGGCTGCAGCTAGGACTTGAGCCCCTTCGTCATCATCAAAAAGGTCTGCCTCATCTTCGTTGAGAAGCAGGTACTGGATTGCAAGATTGTCCATCGAGGACTGGACTAAATTCTATTGACTGAGCCTATGGGGGATTATTGTTGCGTAGATTAAATTTTCGTCGTGATTGCAAATGTATTTCAGGCTCCGAAATATTCTATTCTGGAATATTTTGCCTATGGAAAGTCATCCAATGTGGGGAGGCCTGACATGAGGAGGTTACCAAAATGGAATATATATCATGAATTTTCGCTTTGAGGAGCCAAAATTGCAGTCATAATGTATGTTTAGGATTTCTGCTTGCTATATTAGATACATGGATTCTCAGACTACATGGATGTATCACTGGTGAGTGGACAATTAGATTGGGGGATGTATCCCTATTTTAGGCCTATAGGCCAAAAGGATACATCCATCCCCCACCATCAGGTGGGCTCGAATCCCCAAGAAACTGCCAACGAAGAAGGAACTTTGAGAAGGCCCGAGTCCTTGATAGGACGTGTAATGTTACGAGGTGAGTTGCTTGATCATTACATATTAATAATCAACAAACTTACCCCTGTCGATTTAGCGTTGATGTACACCTCCGGCATCGGCTCTTGGTCTGCATTGGACGAATTATCCCAGAATCCATCTCACTGGCAGGCACACAAAAAATGGACCTTCAAGCGGGACGGCTTCTTATGCACACTCGCAGGATTCAACCTCATCCTCGCCTCTGCCTTGTTTGCCGCTAGTGGTGTGCCTCTTTCCAAGTGGTCGGGAGACCATTTAACCCGTGCACTCGCATTCGCCACCTTGTTTTCTTTACAAACCGGCTTCTATGTTGGGATATATTATGCATGTAATGTTGAGCAGGTAAGTATTTATTAGATTAATAATTTTTATTGTTATATTTTATTCTTGCAGGGACAAGATGCCACCCACCATATGTGGTACTACTTATGGGTGCACTCACTACCATTGCTCGCCGCAGTTGGGTCGATGATATCATCGATAACTTCAGTAGTGATGGCTTTCTGGCTTCATTACAACCCTGCTGGACTTGCATTTCGGGTTATTTTCACGGTTGTTGCACTCGTACCCATGTTTTATGTCATATTCATGATTGTTTGCCACTACTTCAGACGCAATTAATTTATATATTTATGGTCCTCAATACTTCTTACTAGCGAGTAGCACATTACGAATATGGTGATCTCTGTCTCAATTATTCTAAGGATCATCTTTCTACTCGCAATGTCCTGTTGGCGTGACAAACATCAAGGACTTTGCTCAGTAACTCTTCGGCTGCATCAGCGTCCGTTTGAAATCCCCGTTTCGCGAAACGAGACCGGTCGGTCAGGATGATCAATCGGACGCAAGTCAAAGGCGTCTTGAAAAAGAGAGATGGAGATGTCGAGGTCGAAGTATGTTCCGTTGACTTGGCAATTAACAAACTTCGCAGAAGCTAGATTGAACAGTGCTGCAGGGCGGCAGGGGTGACCCATGGCACAGAAATCAGACGCGCGTTCAAAGTGCGTTATGGATTTGTCGAGATCCCTGATGTTCTGTGTCCTTCGGTATCGTGCGAGAAGAACACGTCCGGCATCCGTCCTTAGTACTAACGCACGCATGTCGTCGGACGCAAGCTAAGCATTACAAGCACTCAGCATCAGAACATCGGACTGCATTGATCACTCACGGTAGTAAGTGGGCGAAGAATTGTAGCGTCGTTTTCATCAGAACGTCGTTGCTCCACTATCATGAATAGCAAAGTGCGCGAGGATACGACTTCCTCCTGCTTGGGCTGTAAGATTATAGCTGTGGCACCCGTCAACCCCTATCAGGCGTGATTTACAACAGACGTTACTGACGGCGCGACTTTTCACTGCGATCCAGTAATTCTCCAATAGATATCTCGAATGTGTGGAGGACCTCTCCATGACAGAGCATGGGATCCAGTTCAAATGAGGCATACATGCTGACCCGAACTTGAGAAGATGGCTCGCAGGGCCTGGAGTCCTTCTCAATGCCTGCAGAATACCGTGACGAGATCAAGGATAACTTACAAAAGTATCCGTTCGTTCCATTCGACGACACCCTGGTCTACGTGTACAAGTTTGTTGCTTGTTTGGAATTTGACACCGTCAGTCATTACTACCGCATGGAAGCCATGAGGGATCCGTCGGAGACCAAGAGTGAGTTCAGGTTGCGCGAATGGGCTTTGGGGGTCGTCAATGCATGCCGACTAGAAATAGATATCACAAACCAGTAATGACGACTTGTTGCACTCCACCGAAGTGTCTCTCCCAGATCCTGGGGGTGTTCTGGGTGGTTTGATAGACACTTGGACGCAGACAAATAATCAGTCGCCAATACGCCAGGCCGGTGTCGCTATTTGTCTTGTATCCTTGTGAGCACTATTCTTAGACCTAATTCTCCTAGCAGTTGTCCCTCATACAACGTACCGTGAGGTCAACACAATGATATTTGATGCGACACTAGACTTTCTATGCACCAGTGATGAGCCACCGTCTGCCGACGTCCATCCGACATCCAAGCGCTGATATGCCCTCGTATGTTCCGAAATTATGGCGTTGGCCCTCTTCCAACGATGATTGACATGTATGTCGACAGTCGAAGAGAGTTTCTATGTGTCAGCAGCATCTAGTTCTGCGCCATGCACATTGCATGTTAAATCCATTTCTCTTCCTTCGCTCTCCAGTGAATTACTCCTTGCATTTTTCTCACGCTAATGATGCCGCTGGACGTATATCGCAATTTTTTGTAAAGCCTGATGGGAGTTTGGTCTTTCTCACTCTAGCCTTTTAACGTGTGCACTAGATGGGCCTTATTTCTGATCAAGACTCACCAAGATAGTTCTGGATGTGTTGTGCAGCCCCACATCAAGAGCTGCAACTCCCAAAACTCGTACGCATTTCTACCTAATGTGTATGTAAGATGGTCCGTTATGCCAACGTAGGTCAGTGACCGGTGATGGTGCATTGTGCTCCTGCATACGTGATACGACCTAAAGCGCTTTATTGTTTCCAGAGTCCAGACCCGTGGTAGCGGGTGGGCATAGAACGTGTTTCCGGCGATCGCGCTCGCCAACTTGACCCAGGGACAATACCGAACTCCAAACTTCTCCTCCTCCTCTCGGTTGAACTCCATCTACAGTCCACACATCCCTACCCCCGTCTTCTCCTACCGCTCATTCCATCCACCACCAAGCACAGCCTCCATCCTCATCGTTTTGCTTCATCGTTCCATCAATGCATCATGCCCGGTAGCGCAGAAATCCCATCTATAAGACTTGAAGGTAGGTCACCCTCTATCACCTTCGTATCTCTTTTGTGATCCTCCCCCTCTATCTACAGTCATTTGCGGAAAAAATATCAAAGTCCCCTCCTGGCGCATGCCTGCAGGCATTTACGTGTCCATCAATTTCGACTCAAGGAGACGTTGGAAATCAGCCACCCGTGTCTTATCATCCAACGAATCCGTAGTGTGGGGAGATACCATGACCCTGTAAAAGTCCATAGAAACTTTTGGGCGCGATTCAAGACTGATTTTCAGTTTATAGATCATCACACGACTCACCTGCATTATCAGTGGAGATCAGAGCATCTTACGAGGTCGACCGAATGCTTGGCAATGGTGAAATCATCGGAAAACTTCAAACGTCGTGGGATGACCTGCTCGATCATGGAGATGAACCGTTCGGTGAGTAACCTACTTCTCATTCATGCGTATCTACTCACATCCCGTAGAACTGTCCTTCCCACCCATCCGCGGTGTCACTCCTTCGCTCACGCTGAAGGCCGCTGTTGTACATACTTGTGATAATCAGGACAGTGTACTATTCGACGTGGGTGACGCTAGCCTCTGTGGTTAGTTTTTGCTGACGGAATGTCAACTGTAGTCCCTCGTAGACTGCGAGATTGCTCGAGAGACAGATGCGGGCCACGCACGATATGCCGAATACATGACCAGCAAGACAGTCTCTCACCTGAACGATGCTTTACAGCATTTCCAGTCGGTTCTGGGCCGCTGTTCGATCGACCATCCTGACCACGCAGCGGCTCTCACCAACCTCGCGGGGGCCCGCTTTCAAGGCTACATTCAAAACGATCACCAAGACATTGATACCATCACTTCCCTCTTCCAGACTTGCAAGTGGCAGCTCGCAATGGCCCGGTCATCATCCTCATTGCCAGCCGATACTCGTGCAGCGCCATCGTTGTCCCAACGTCAGGAGAGCCCCACCATATTCCCTTGTCGTCTGTCACTCTCACAGATCTGGAGAATCTCAAGGGTCGCTTCGCCAGAGCGATACATGAAGCATCTCGGATGAGCCTAACAGAATCAAGGACAGACCTAATAGTCCTCTTGCGCATAGTATGGGACAATATCATGCTACCCATCGTCAACGTACTTGAGCATGTCCTCGAATTGAAGTGCGGATTTTGAATTTGGCTGTGTCCAACTGCAGCTTTCACTTCTATTCCTCTCCACGCAGCTCACCCATTTCAAATGAAGCCGGATCGCTCTGGGAAGTTGTCCCCTGGAATATTCACCCGAGTTTGTGTGTACCCTAGTCGTTTGCCGCCTTGTCTTTTACTTGAGTACATTGTACGAGCCGACTCACGCTTTCCAGTTACACCATTCGTCAGACTTCAAGCTTCAAGCTTTCAAATCCTTCTGCACCATGAAACCTTGACTAACATGCGCACGTCTTTAGTTCCATCAATCCTGGGGTCTTTTCTTTTTAACACCCACTACGATACCAAGTGCTAATCTGTCAAGGAGCTGTGCAATTATTTGGCGGACAAAGCATGCATTCATCTCCTATGGTGAGGCACTCGTAATTTAATACCAATTACTCGTACTCGTGCCAAAGCACAAGGGTTCAACGCTCTCCCAGTGTTTCCTCAAGTCATCCTCAAGCCTACTTCCCCTTGACGTTAGTATGCACGCAAATTTTATATACGAGGGACGCATTCACTGACACATATCACAGCCGTCAGGTTTTCAAGCGCATCTCGCGGTTGTTGCGTGCGCAGAAATTGCAGCTAGAGGGAGTGTACTGAATAGATATATTCAAGGCAGTAGGTGTAGGTGCAAGTTTAACTTTGGAGATACACCAAAGGCGAGGGAAGTGGATCATTAACGAAGTTCAAGTGATTTTTTTTTGTCCGCTTGTGTTTGGAACAAAAAAGTATCTCAACACAGAATATGACGTCTAGCACCAAAGTTCAAGAGCTCAGGAAGGAGTCACTGACCACGTCCTTCAAAGCCAAGGTAAATGGGAATGGCTTGTGTTCGATTCCCTCTGCCACTCGCTACCGTCGCCTTCTTGTTTGGGGTAGGTTATTCGGCGTGGAACATCCCGGCTTGAGTCACAGATCGGACGGTGGATATCCGACTGGGGCTCTCGGTCTAAAGAGTACGATGACTGGTCGTTCTGGTTAGGATCAGTTGGTTGTGTTAGTGGAATCGCACTCGTCTTTTGTATAGGGCAATGCTGAGACGAGCAGCATGGAGTACCTGACTCGGACATGAGTAGCACAGCCCACGTATGAATGCCATATAAACAATATGACCGCCTGCGTAGAGCACGTGAATACATATATGATGTGTCTGGCAGCTGAAGTGCGGGGTCCACTTGCCATGGAGGAGCCCTTTCAGCAGCCCCGAACACGTCAACGGAAATTCTCGAGGGGTGGTATTGGATGGCAGGGGCAGTCGGATAGAGATGTGTCATGAAATCACGTATGGTAGGGCGTCAGACTGGAGCTGGTCGTTTGGAAGACAACGTCTCCCGTGAACAGTGTCCATGATGTTGTTCCTGGTGTCCGCAGAGTGCTGTTCGTAGTGATCTGCTCAACCAAGCCAAGTTAACAAAGTGATGTGAGAAGGTAAGTCGGGGAGATCCAGTGTCGTCCCTAAAGGGTGCAAATCAGATGCAGGCGTGGTTTGGCATGGAGCTATAATACTTCAGTCAACCGTCTTTTTTTGGTTTGTTGGGTTTTGCGCCGGATGACGGGTGGAACTGAGGGTTACACGCCACGAGTACTTAAGGGTATGAAAGTGGAAGAAGAGGAGAAGTATAGTAAGTATCAACGGGTGGCTGTGCTTCTTTTCCTTTCTCTTGTTGCGCATTCACTCTCACTGTAATGATCCGCTCAATCATCCTTAAGCTTCCCCCCCCATGGCACGTCATGCCACTTTCGCTGATGTGTCTGGGTTCCGCTAATTCTACTCAGTCATCTTTGGTCTCAGCGCTTAGTCTAATCATACCAGCGTCTATCGTGCCGAACGGCCCTAACAACATGATGCAAATACACATGCATGTAACCATCACCCGAACCCGAACCTCTTCTCTCGGCTGATCTCCGTTCACGGTCCACATATCCCTACTCCGTCTTCTCCTACCACTCATTCTACCCATTACTAAGCCCATCCTTTGGCTTCATCGTTCCATCATGTCCGATAGCGCAGAAAGCCAATCTATTAAACTTGAAAGTAGGTCACTCCGTATCACTTTCGTATCTCTTTTGTGATCCTCTCGCTTTATCTACAGTCATTGGCGGAGAAAATCTTCAAGTCCCCTCCTGGCGCATGCCTGCAGGCATTTACGTGTCCATCAATGTCGGCTTAAGGAGACGCTGGACATCAGCCATCCGTGTCTTATCATCCGACGAATCCGTAGCGTGGGGAGATACCATGACCCTGTAAAGTCCATACAAACTTTCGGACGCTGTTCAACACTAATCTTCGGTTTATAGATCATCTCACGAGTCACTTGCATTATCAATGGAGATTAGAGCGTCCTTTGAGCTCGATCGAACGCTGGGCAATGGTGAAATCATCGGAAGACTTCAAACATCGTGGTATGAGTTGCTCGATCATGGAGATGAACCATTTGGTGAGCAACCTACTTCTCATTCCTGCACATCTACTCACATCCCATAGAACTATCCTTCCCACCCGTTCGCGGTGTCACTCCTTCGCTCACGCTGAAGGTCACTGTTGTACATGCTAGCGATAATCAGGACGGCGCACTACTTGACGTGAGTGACCCCAGACTTTGTCCTGTTAGTTGTGCTCACAGAACATCAACTGTAGTCCCTCGTAGACTGCGAGATTGCTCGTGAAACAGATGCGGGCCACGTACGATTCTCCAGATACATGAGACACTACAGGGTCTCTCACCTGAACGGTGCTGTAGAGCGGTTTCAGTTGGTTCTGGACCGCTGTCCGGTCGACCATCCTGACCACGCAGCGGCTCTCACCAACCTCGCGTGGGCCAGCCTTCGAGGCTACATTCGAAACGATTTTCAAGACATTGATACAACCACTTCCCTCTTCCGCGAAGCCCTTGCATTGCGTCCGCAGGGCCACCCAGATCACGCATTATCTCTGTATTATCTCATTACAGCATTAAACTGGCGCTACAGCAAGGAGCCTACCGCCGTCTTCATTCACGAATCCCTGCAGCTGTGCTGCAAGCTACTGCCGCTCTGTTCAGAGGGCACTTACCTTCGTAGCATCGGCGTAGATGATGTGGTCGATTATGCGATTGAGGAATGCGACAGTCTTCCGATTGATGCATCGGACGAAGGCATCCGCTTTCGACGAGTCGTGCTCGAGCTCTGCCCACTGGGCCAGAAATATCGTTCAAGCGCACTTGACAATCTTTCATGGGCTCTCGTGACACGCTTTGACCAGCGCGGCAGCATTGATGATCTAGAAGAGAGCATACAACTTCGTCGTGAAGCCGTTTCTCTGTGCCCCGAGGGACATTCTGACCGTGGTGCCTACCTGAACAACTTGGCCTTCTCACTCCAATCCCGCGTTGATCACCAAGGCAAATCTCATGACCTAGACGAGGTCATCTCCATGCACGAAGAAGCCCTGCGCCTGAGGCCTGTTGGGCACGAATTTTGTGATTGCTCATTGGACAACCTAGGGGGCGCCCTCCGCACCCGTTTCAACAAACGCGGTGACGTTGATGACATCAACCGAGCTGTCAGCCTCTTTCGCGAGGCACTGACATTGCGCCCACCTGGGCATCCAGGTCGTGACACCACGCTTAACAACCTTGCCCTCGCGCTCAAAGAGAGATATGACAAATTGGACGCCACCGAGGATCTTAACGAAGCGATTGATCTGTTTCGCGAATCCATTCAGGTAACACGGCTTGACCATCCAGAGCGCCATAGAACTCTTTACAATTTGAGCTCGGCGCTCTGCTCTCGTTTCACGGGAACTCGGCAGCATGAAAATGTCGAGGAGGCCATTCGACTCTGCCAAGAGTCATTGGAGGCCTTACCCTCACTGCACCCGGACCGGTTTTTCAGCTACATACGCCTGAAGGATGCCTATGTATCTCGTTATGAAATGGAGCACAACCCCGCTGATTTGTCGCTTGTTGTAGAGAACTTCATACTCGCATCACGACACCCTACTCAAGGATTTCCGCACCGTCTCATGGAGGCATGTGATTGGATTGTCAAAGCGGAGCAGCATGGTGATGGATCCGCACTGGAGGCTTACTCAACATTTTTTGAGCTTCTGGATGCTCATTTGGGAACACGATCATCAACCACTTCGCGGCGCGAAGCTGGCTCTGCCTTCCACCATGCCAGATCACTACCTGTAGACGCAGCATCGTGTGCTATCCGCAGTGATAATCTCCGGCGTGCAGTTGAACTTGCGGAGCAGGGCCGTGGACAGCAATGGTCATTGGCCTCTCGACTCAAAACTCCAGTTGAAGACCTCGAGTCAAGACATCCACATCTAGCCCGCAAATTTTCGGGGCTGAGCAAGCGCGTTTCCAACGCCGCTCAGGGTTCTGCAGCCATCACCGACAGAGCTGCAGCCGAAGTAGCAGAAACAAACTACAGGAAAATTACGACGCAATGGGAAGCTGCGGTAGCTGAGATACGTGATCTTCGAGGTTTCTCGCGGTTCCTACTTCCACCTTCGTACGAAGACTTGCAAGTGGCAGCTCGCAATGGCCCGGTCATCATCCTCATTGCCAGCAAATACTCGTGCAGCGCCATTGTTGTCCCGACGTCAGGAGAGCCCCACCATATTCCCTTGTCGTCTGTCACTCTCTTAGATCTGGAGAATCTCAAGAGTCGCTTCGCCAGAGCGATACATGAAGCATCTCGTATGAGCCTAACAGAATCAAGAACAGACCTAATAGTCCTCTTGCGCATAGTATGGGACAATATCATGCTACCCATCGTCAACGTACTCGAGCATGTCCTCGAATTGAAGCGCGGTTCCCGAATCTGGCTGTGTCCAACTGCAGCTTTCACTTCTATTCCTCTCCACGCAGCTCACCCCTTCCAAATGAAGGCGGATCGCTCTGGGAAGGAGCCTTGCCTCGAGGATCTCTACGTCTGTTCTTACACGCCTACCCTTTCGGCGCTGATCAGATCTAGGCAGATGAAGAAGAAACGATGTGTGCCTCCATCCTTTGTGGCGGTTGGGCAAGGTCAACCGAGCGGAGGGAATGGCAAGGCGCTCTTAGCTGTCGATAGCGAGCTCGAGCTTGTCCATAAGCTCGTCCCTGCAACGGCCAATCGTTCCACTGTTTCTGGTGACGCAGCCACACGAGCAGGTGCACTCAAAGCCCTGGAACAGAACACCTGGGTGCACCTCGCATGTCACGGCAAGCAGGACCACGACCAGCCGTACAATTCCCATTTCGTCATGAAGGACGCACCTCTCACGCTGCTCGACATCATGGAGAAAGACATCCCGCATGGTGAATTCGCGTTCTTATCAGCGTGTCATACTGCCGTCGGCGATAAGGAGACGCCTGACGAAGTCATCCATCTTGCTGCTGGACTTCAGTTTTCGGGGTTCAAGAGCGTCATTGGCACGCTGTGGGAGGTTGACGATGCTGTCGCGAAACACGTCGTTGAGGCTTTTTATGAGAATATGGTCAAGAAGTTGGGGGATGGCGAGTTCATGGACTGTACGAAGGCGGCTTGGGCGCTGAACCGTGCTACTCATGCCGTGAAGACGAAGGTGCCGCTCGAGCAGAGGATGGTTTTCATACATATTGGTGTGTAGTTCTACTATATCGTATTGCTTCGTCTTCGCGAGTTGTTTATCTGCGATCCTCCTTCATTCTGTTTTTTTTTTGTTTTGTGGAAATAACCCTGCGCTCGTGTTATCTCACTTTCATATCCTCTTGTGTTATTGTCCCTGGAATATTCACCCGAGTTTGTGTGTACCCTAGTCGTTTGCCGCCTTATCCTTTTACTTGAGTACATTGTAAGAGCCGACTCAGGCCGACTCACGCTTAGTGTGTAACAGGCTCTTTCTGCTTTGAGTGTGATTAGCACCCGCAGCGTGTCGACTTTTTTATATTCATCACAGATGGTCGTCTGTTCACACTCCTCACTTACAGCTCCGTGTGCATCACGGGTACGTTAACTTTCTTGGCTTGACTCTAGAACAAAACTTCGTAATGTCATTTCCTCATTTTCGGTTCTATGTGGTGCATTGAAAAATATGGAATTAATGCAACATTATTAATTAACGATCGATATAGCACAGCCTACATATGAAAGGAATCCCATATAAACAATATGACTGCCCGCATGGACCACGTGAATACATGTATGATGTGTCTGTTAGCTGAAATGCGGGGCCTGCTTGCCATGGAGAAGCCCCGAACACGTCAACGGAAATTCTCGAGGGGCGGCGGGGGCAGTCGGATAGAGATGTGTCATAAAATCACGTATGGTAGGTAGGGCGTCAGACTAGAGCTGGTCGTTTAAAAGACAACGTCTCCCGTGAACGGTGTCCCTGGTGTCCGCAGAGTGCAGTTCGTATTGATCTGCTGCAGAACGATTCTTGAAAATGAAAATAATCAGCGTCAATCATAAGTTTACTTGCCAAAAAAAAACTCAGTGCGGACCACGAGAGGTCACTGCTCATGATGGACGAACCTGCCGCGTACGAGGGTGAAAGAACTTGGCCAGCATAAGCATAAGTATAACCTCGCAGTTATCCCCACGGCCTTGCACGGCCTTGATCGTAACTGGACCACAACCAAGCCAAGTGATGCGAGAAGGTAAGTCGGGGAGATCCAGTATCGGGTGCAAATCAGATGCAGGCATGTAGCTATGATGTTTTCAGACAATCGTCTGTTTTTCGTTTGTTGGGTTTTACGCCGGGTGAACCTGAGGGCTACATGCCACGAGTAAGGGTATGAAAGTGGAAGAAGAAGAATGAAGCACTCGTTGTCAATGTTCAGAGAGTAGGGACAGGGAGCGAGATAAGAGAGGTTGCGCGAGACGACGAAAGGACTGGCAATTGAGGTCAACGTCGTGAAGGAATATGTTCGAAGATTGCCAGCTTAAGTTTGGGATACTCGGCACGCTGGGGGCTCCGGATGGCCTATTAACGCTGAATTGCGAGCACCTGTATGCCAATTAGTGCGGATGGTAAGAACCCGAGATAGTCAACTTACCTTTTCGCAAACGAGCATGACATCGAAAAAGAAAGCCCATTCTATCACGGTTTCTATGGAACTATACCCGGAGAGTTCAATGTGAGGACGGAGAACACGGCCAAACAGCTCAGGTAGAGCTCGGAGCTGCAATCTGGCGAGGCGCGTCGCAGTACCGGTTGCACGCTCGCCGAGGGTTTGGAGTTCGGTGATCACTACAAAGTCTCGGCGAGCGTGCTTCTGACCCCACGGCTAGCGACACTGCTCACAATACTACGGGACTATGTAACCAACATGGTCCCAGGAGAATTGAGAGCAGAAGAGGTGATGGTGGTGGAACAGTTCATAGTGATAGAGGGTTGGATCCCCTGGAAGATGTGGACGGAGCAGAAAGGAGAAGGCACAAATCCTTGGGCGCACAATAACCACGGGCTGACCTGACACGTAATCATTCAGCCTTAATGTATACCTACGGGGTCCGCTCGTGGTCGGTTCCCGAGGGTCTGTTCCATTCCAAACCCTCTAGTTGGGCGGAACACAAGACGTGGATACTCCAGCTGAATGGCTACTTAAGCGTTGTGGAGTTGTGTTGGCAAGATGGAAAAGAAGCGGGCTCCAAAGAAGCGGGATAAAGTGAGTTGCAAGGCAAGTTCATATTGCGTAGTAGGTTCGCCAGGCTGGTCGATCTCGGAGAAATTTGGCAGGTCCGAAATGATGGCGTTGGCCCTTTCCATGCCCCATGCGTTTCACTCTGCAGGTGAATTACTCCTTGCATTTTTCTCACGCTTTTATGGTTATCGCAATTTTTTGTGGAGCTGGTCTTTCTCACTCTAGCGTTCCAACGTGTGCAGACGCGATCAAGACTCACCAAGAGAGTTCTGGCTTGCATCAAGAGCTGCAACTCCCAAAACTCGTGCGCATTTGTACCTAATGTGTATGTTGACATCTATTTTAACTCATTCACAGTCATGGTGTACTGATGCCACGTTGTAAGATTCTTATAGGACTATTGTCTGCTCTTAATGATGCACCGAAGATACAAGGGCGATGTTGAAATCCCAATGGGTCTCCGACTGAGGACGAATTCACTAGTCCCAAGGTGATTGTTAACTCTAACCTTCATTTCGCTGATTCATTCTGAGCAGATGGTCCATTTTGCCAACGTAGGCCAGTGACTTGTGATGGTGTATTGTGCTCCTTGGTAGCCTTTTTCCCGGATGACGACAGGACTGCTACGCTGGTTTCATCCAGGACTTAAGAGGGTGCTCGAGTTACTTAATCACCATATGCGATAGAACGTGTTTCCGGGATTGCGCTCGCCGACTTGGCCCCGGAACGTTGAACAGTTACAGCGTCGAGTCCTGACAACAAGAGACAAAAGAACCGCCGCATGTCACAATTGCTTCATTAATTGCCTGTTCCTCGCGACTTTGATTCCTCTCAGGACCATTCCCAATTCAACCCCAGTTCTTTAATTGTTAACCGCTTTCTCAGCGAACTTCGCCGACTGCTCGTCGATTCCAAGGGAACGCGGAGCTACAAAACAATAAGAATGCAAAGTACCACGGTAAATGATGAACGAATTTGATTCAGCGAGGCGCGTTGATTATGACTTGCTCTGCTCACGGCAACAGCCCTGTCGCGTTTCATGGAAAATAGTATGATCCTTCCTCCCGCTTCACCGTGGCTCAATCTATGTTTGGCGAGGAACATCGCATCGTGTAAACATTGTCAGGTTTCCCCATTCCTTCAAATCATGCCTCTTGGCAGCGGATAAATACTCGACAGCTGAGAAGTAGGTCATCCACAAAACGAATCCCCTTGAAAACTATCAGAGCTTCCCGAGCTCTACAAAGTATCTTCATCTTTGAACTATTCTTCAAATTCTTCCTTCAAAGCATGGACTCATTCTTCACCCTCGCTGCCTTTGCACCCGTCTCTTCTGAAGAGACCCAAGCACAAGCACAAGTACCAGTTGACGAGGAGTACAATGGCAACACTACCAGCGGCTTCTGCGTCATCGCATGATTAGCATCGCGCCCCGTATGTCTTTTTCTCCCCTTCCTTGCTGTCCACGACTGAGTCCATCGCTAGAAAACCATACGTCTTTGATCGCAGCATCTCATCTGCCGCACCCACGTCATTTTCGCTGTACATCATCATTCTCCTCCCGTAAATAACCACGTTGTGCTGGTCATCCAACCCCCCTCTCTCCGTTCGCGACAATTCGCCTCATTCATTTTGTCACAGTTGACGGATATTGTATATATTTTATTATTTATATCTCGACAGACAGTAGTACTTATCCGGTATGCTGGGGATCTCGTCTTTGCGAATCACTGAGATGCTCTTTCAAGCAGTGAATAAACTGAAAGTTTATTATAACTATTCTAAGACATGATGATGAGATCTCTAGATACTGATGTGGGACATTGTAGCTATTTGGGCGACTCGGCGAGGGCGCGCAGCACCTTCGGATCCCGATCTGCGATCCTGTATGAGAAAGTGAGCTGTAAATCCCAAAGACGGTAGGAGTTTGACGACGCGTCGAGCGAGTCTCGAGACCCAGGTTAGTAGGAGGAGAACGGTGCTCACATTCCGTTAATCATCGTGCCACTCGAGGCATGGTATATCTAAGGAATTTGTGAATGCAGGCGATGAGAACTCTGCATGGATGACAACGATTCGGACACAAGGTGGAAAGCGGAGTATGCCGATGTTACACTTGTCGAGACAACGCGATAGACTTGTGGGTGAATCATAATCATATTAGGCAGTCTAAGATCCAGTCAACAAATAGCAGCTACTAGTACTTATCTGACCATCCGTCAGACTTTATGCCAGTGGAGGCAGTCTTGCCTTGTGCACGCCATTCATGTGTGGGCAGGAACATGGGTTATCAACAGCGGCGCGTTCTGGGGGTGAGCATAGAGTGTCGTTGGGTGGGGTGGAAGGGAAACCGACAGCCGCAAGCACCTGCTCAACTTCAAACGGTGGGCGGCCCACATACTCCGGCGCAGCCCTGGTCACTCATAATCCACAGACCGATTCTGTTGCGTCATAAAAAAATCAGAAGAGGACGAAATATGTTAGCATTTGATCACTCGCCAACTGAGGAGTAGGACAAGGACACGCCACGCCGTCCAAGCGGCATTGGCAATAAGAACGCCACGGGTGTGATCCGTTAATATACCATCTGATGCACGGAAGTAAGTTTCATTACTATTGAAGCCAGCTTCGAGCATAGCAACATAATTAGGAGAAGAGGATGTAAATGCGAGTTGCAAAGCTAGTGAGAGACCCACTCGAGGTAGCAGAAGGGCGACAGCCGACAAGGCGATGAGCGCTGACGTGAGGATAATGGAGTACCATCGAGGGTGCTTGACGGCACAGTTCTGAAACCATCCCGAGGGCGAGGACGTCTGTGAGATCGAGATGAAGAGCGATCTCTTGCCAAAGCTCGAGAGAGTTCTCCTTGTCCATCGTTGACCCGGGCCAACGGCAAACCTCCATGGCACGCACAAAGAGTGCAGGGTCGATGCGATGACCAATACGGGCAAGAGCAGTGATGCCCGGCGTAGAACGAGAGTCTGAAGAGAAGGCCCGTAAAAATTGGAGAGCCACCATATGACTGAAAGTTGTCGTGTCTCTATCTTTCACAACTTTCACGAGTGCACAATGGTAAATGGAGAATGCGACTCCAAAGTAATCACCAGGAACGTCCTTGTGCTCCAGGATTGTAGTGATCAGGCGCGAGATGGAGGCTGCAGGCATTGCTCGTCATCTAGATGTGACGCGATGTAAACGACAGTGTCTTCGCAGACCCATGTGAACTCCTTTCTACTCAGCGAACGGTGAACGATCCCGGATGAGAATAGCTGAGGAACAAATGCAAAGTTGGCCATGGAGCATGCGCCCAAGCATTCTTCGTCCGTGATTAGATTGTGATTGGATAAGAGCTCGAAGTCGTAGAGCACAAAAACCATGGTAATCCAAGCCAACCGGCAAGCTATGTACGCTGCAGCACCGAGTGCCCAATTCTAGCCCGAACCTGGCACGCCTGGTGCGCAAGGATTGGAAAACCTGGTGATCCTGCAGAATAATAAAATCAGACAGCACTTAATAATTCTTAAAGAGATGGAAACATACTGCAAGATTATAGATATAGATACAGCATTGAAGTCGTAGAATGTTTGTTCAAGAATGTGGTAGAAGGCCATGAGCGGATTAGCGCTAGCCTGGGCAGAATGCCTCGGGTGAGGGGGGCTCGAACACTCCTACAGAGGATGCCGGTGCAGGCGGCCTCTTTGAGAGCCAGGAGGGATAACCTTCTAATATTCTCGGATGAGCAGAAGAATGGGAGCTGCGTAGAGACCAGAGTCGATGAAAGTGGGTTCGAGGGCCTTGGTAGCACCCGCCCTGGCAAGGGCGACTACAGCATCAGCTGCACCGATTTTTTGTCGGCAAGATCCTCGCCCTCGCCTCAATCATCCTATCCCGCTGCTCCTCAACTCTCCTCTGTGCCTCCCATGCCCAGCCCTACCTCTCCTTGTGCTTCCGATTCTCCTCATCCATATTCTGTGTAAAGCTAGCGTTGTCTTCCGAGGTATACCGCGCCTGGAAGTCGTCTAGACTTGAGTCGATATCATACCGCGGGCGTTTCGTCACTGGCTCCCCGCGTGGCGTGCGTAGCGGTGTCTCGGATGGACCAGCACCATAGGGCGTGGCGGATGGCGTCTGCCACGGTCGTCCTCGGTAGGTGACGGGGGTATTGTCAACTTCTTGCAATCTGCGCACGGAAGCGCTCGTGACGTTTATCGGAAGCGGGAAGCCCGGGTGGATACAAGTCCTGTGCGTCAAAGTCTGGTGAGTCAAGCTCAACACATCAAAATCAAAAATCAAAACATCACCATAGTAACGCGGAAGCTCAAGTCAAGTTTCGCAAAGTCAAAAGCGAAAAAACAATTTGTCCAGTACGGTCCCTTATATGCTACGCATACATCAGTGAACCGGTGAACAAATTAAAATACCATACTTAACTTTCTATGGCTAACAATCACAACAATTGCCATAAATGTGGTCATGGCGATTACATGCAACTGTTTGACCTTACGTGGGAACGATGTGTTATCAAGGGAGCCAAGCAAGTTGTCGTGTGCTCGATGTACTATTTTATACTTGAATTATCTTGTGAATGAAAGATGAGCTCAAGCCAACTAAGTGAGCTGCGGGTCCATCAGTGCCAGAACGAGCGCAGAAGTTGCATCACGCAATAATCGGTAAAATAATTAATGTATGAGACTTGATCCCTACATAGCAGACACTTGCCTATGCCGACTGAAAAATCCATTATAGGCTTTACACCGAGTCCCGTAACTAGTTCAAATCCTGTCCGTCATGGAAGTATTTCGTCTGCACCGCCTTTGCGATGACGGTTACGGGGGTACGGTCAACATATGACACTGTGGGGTCTGAAAAATCGCGCATGTGATGTCCGGGTTTCACCGTCATGGGGTAGATCGATATTCATAGTCGCATATTGCCATACTGCCGCATCGAACCAGATATTGCGATGCTGCTCGGTCCCCCACTAACAATTACGAAAGTCAAATGTCCTTCGTGAGATCGGGAATCTGCAAGCTCTGGCACAAGAGGTACATTTGATAAGTGGCGGAATTGTGATACGTATAAGCACATTAAAATATATTCCAGTCGATAGGACATTCACCCACGAAAGTACGCGACTGGACCAAATACATATCGTGCTATATGTCTGAGCAACGACAGAGCATACATTAGTAGTGTGATACTACGACTTTTTGAGATACTTTGCTACTCACTACCATGTCGGCGCAAGTTTTAAACATGACCGCAAAATTGTTCTACCACGAAGCCTGGCAGCAATCCACATCAAGGGGCGTGGTTCTGGGATTGCCTTCGCCGAGCGAGTTCTTTTGTTTTGGTCAGTATCGGCAAACACATATAATGGCATTAACAATTACTGCTCTGTGGCATTAGCTCTCTGGATACAGCAAATCAGGTGTGGCGGGGTAGTTTGCTGCATGTAGACTGAAGAGAAGGGTGATGTAATTGCGGGGCAATGGCAAGGTATTGCTACATGTAGACTGAAGAGAAGGGTGATGTGATTGCGGGGCAATGGCGAGGTATGCCGGCTGTTTCATTCAGCAACTGATTGATCTTTCTCTGCGACCCGCTCCGATGTACTTTAATATGTCACTGTCTGCTTTGGTCCCGTTAACTACTCAGTACGCATATAATGATCGCGACTCTCGATTGATAATCTTGTGTCGGAGACTGTGAATGGCTTATTTTACTGGCGGCATTCTACCTGGGCAACTCTGGACTTGGTAGGATTATAAAGTGCAATCAAATTTGCAGTAAATGGCATGCTGAAGAGTATGTGGTTCTATCATCACTGAAAATCATTACTTCTGAGTTGGTACTCGATATATACTAGTAACAAAGATTGTGGCGGTTTGTAAACATTGAATGTAACGTGTATATACTGTATAAGAGGAACTGAGCTACTCGGAATCGAAAGCGGCATCTTCTTGTGCCCTTCTTTGCTCGGCCAACGCTGTAACAGACATCTTCGACACGACTTCTGGTGTTAGATCCTGACGATGATTTTTGCCAAAAATCTTCCTGAAAATTACATTAGATATACGATATGCAGGAGGCCGTAACAAATACCTAGTCCACCATTCGAGAAGTTGGGCCACCCTACGTCGCGCGGCAGGGCCAGGGACGTCCTCGAAGAAGTCGACGATGTTGTTCCAGAACACTTCGTAATCGAAGTCACCATCGATGGTACGCCAGGACGAGACGCTCGATAGTGCAAAACGGACCTGCCAGAAGATCATAAGCCAGACATCGATGGTGGGTAGTCATATCCACTCACTTGACAGACCACATAAGCGATGGAGCGCGAGGTAACCTTCTTCATATTGATGATCGAGGCCACGCAAGTCTTGACCTTTACCTGATTTAATGCCCGCCGAGCGCGCCTGTTACTTTCCAGGATGTCGGCACCATTGCCATCACCATCGACTTCTTTTGCAGAAGACGGTGAGGTATATATAGCTTTAAATGCCTGGCACAGTTACAACTTTGAGTAAATATTCGCGGCGACAACCTGGTGTACTAACCTGGATCAAAATCTTGGACTGGAAGAGACCCTTCTCTAGGTTGCTATCGTCGAATGAGTAGTTCTCGTAGAGGAAGAGCGGCCAGGAATTTTCCGACACAATGAACTCTGAAGTTCTATCGCGAATGCCCGCCTTCACGCTGCTCAGGCTTCAGCGTCATGTAAATATTCCACGTGCATTGATACTCACCGGTCATTGTTCCAGTCCCACTCGGCAGGACATAGTAGCTTCCCGCAAACGTCGTGTACGAATCCGCGCAACTGCTTGTCGTCGGGCCTCAGTAGAGCAGACGGACGAAAATCCTGATTGATCCATGTGGCGATGAGGTCCTTGAGAGTGGACGTATCATCACCACGCGCCGCATCGGCTCCTTTCTTGAGCTAAAACCTCATGAGCATGCAGCGTGAGATGTATAAGAAGAGTACGGACCTTTTTCATCATATCTTGACAGTCCTCGGTGTCAAGGCTTGTAAGCTTACCATGTAGCCAGGGCAGAGTCTGAGTGAATGCGATGTAGCCACGCTGCAGACGATCCTGTCTGAATAATATAATTAAATATGTTGTGAAGAGAGAGACAGCGGCTTACTGTGTGGTGGTGTCCACCAATAAGCCGTCCACCGAGCCTTGAAGTTCATCGTACCTGCGATCGTTCTCCAAGACCAAACTTTCCAAACTGGTATAAAGAACGACTGCGCGCCGAATCGCCCTGCCTTGAGCGACGTAATAACTCGTCTTTCTTTGAGGATCAATGAGGATAACTCGGAGGCAGTAAGGAAGATGGTAGATAAGTAACGAACCTTTGCTTCGTCCCTCTCTCTTCCTTCATAGTTTGCAGTTCATCTTCTAGCGCAGCGATGCGTCGCTTGGCCCTTGCCTCTGTGGAGGTAGGGACTGCGCCAGAGAGGCCTGGAATAGCGGGGGCCGCGTGTGCCCCGTTGTCGGGCTCTAATACATACTCGGCGGACATGGTAAAGTGACGGATCTCAATCGGAGGTGAGGTGAAGTGAACAAAAGGGGGTGACGAGTAATGAAGATTAAAGAGCAGTAGTAAGTATCCAAAAGTAAAGAGCGACGGTGAAGAACGATCGAAGAAGAGAACTGATGCAGGAGTAAGTAGTAAGAAAACTCGCCTGCCAGACCAGTTATATATAAAATGTCGAGATATAACGGGGAATTCTAAATGAGGATATGGGCGGGGGCGCGAACCTAAGCGATCTGGGTACAATGTCGGAGTTGAAGACCCGATGATGAACCGAATGAGATTCGTGCCCACTTGCACCGGATTGTTCAAGTTGTTGCCCACTGTCAGAGGTGTAGTTGACTTTCGCGACAGGTTATGTTAGATTCTGCATTTAAATGATCAAAATGAGATCTAACTTACCAAGGCCAGCCTGAGTGTATACCACATTAAAAACATAGTGGGGGAAATTAGCGCTGCCAGCCTGTGTGGATTAAGTTCAAGTTAGCCTGAGTATCATCCGAGTCGCCATTCACTGGCAAGTCATCCGAGTCAGTATTGATAAATGGCTCAATAAAAAATTGTCCGTCGCGAGCTTGCAAGAATGTCTCACGTTAGGGAAGTTGACTCGGACGTCACCGTGACTACGGTAGGGTCTGAGACGAGTGAGTGGAGAGCCGTTGGAGAGGATGGGACAACTTGCGGAGAATCGGGGCATCATGATAGTACGCCGCCGAAGTACTACTAACACTAGTAGGGCAGATCATGATGGTGTTAAGTTAGAGAAGCCTCCAGAAAACGTACTAGTACTCCCCGTCTACCGTACCCGCCGCATTGTCTTTTTCTTCAGAAATCACAGTGGGCTGGAGATAACCGTGACATCGTCAACTAGGAACGAGCTCATGATGGTCACGGTACAACTTGAACTTGAAGGAACAAAGGGGCGCACTTTACAGGACAGATACAACTTGAAGCTCGCCAACCCTTCGCCCCAGAGTTCGCATAGAAAAGAATCTTCATGGCGGTAATTAATGAGGCTATCCACTGTCTACACACAGTAGAGAATCATCGAAATCGGGGAACAGGCGCGCAGGATCGTAAGGCGTGCCAGTGGGTCCACGTTATCATCAGGAGAACGCTGCGGAAGGGCAGGAGTGTTTTCTGCCTGGGTAATAGCAGGAGGTTGGGGCGAAAGGGTAATCATATCACCAGGCTGCAAAGGCAGGAGGGGGAGATTGTTCGTGATCGTGTATTCCACTGGCAGGTGGTGAAGGAGGAAACTGATGCGAGTCCTCTGATTCTGAAGGCGGTGATGATGAGGCTGGGTTGGCTATATCTGGCGTATCAGTTAGTCTAAGTATTTGCATTGAACTTGAAAGCAGATGGCATATGACCAAAGTTGCTCACCTCGAGGCAGGCCCGGGCCATCATGGCTCCCATGTGGTTGGTTAGTCTGGGTCATCGTCGGAAGAACGTTCGAGTAATCAGCTTTCAAGTTACCAAGGTTGAAGGCCAACCACGTGTAGTGTATGCTCCCATGGAAATCCGATGAACGTAACAATCATCAGATCGACGAGGGTCATCGAGGAAAACAAGGCCGGGAAATTCAACGCGACACAAGCCCTATACAACTTGAATATTATCATATGATGAGACTCAACCAAGGTCTTTAAAACGTGAATTGGAACGTACCACTGGTGACTCGCAAAACTTGGCACAACACTTCAGATCTGAAGATGGGGACCTTCTCAATTCTGCAAGCGTTGATGATTTGAACAGTGGAGTCTAGAAGACTTTACTAGTAGGTTCAAATAGTAGTACTCCGTCTGAGTGCCACACACCCGCTGTCACGTGATTGCATCTAATTACTACACAGGTTGCATCCGATCAAACTTGGTACTATGTAACTACAGTTTCTGCCGATACCAAAATGAGACTAGTAGAATATTACGGCGACGAACAAATTGTCAACGAGAAGCGCAAAACTGAAGACATGAGAGATGAAAGTCCTTGAAAAATCATACCATGCCCATTTCCTACAAAACTAATCCGCACAACCGTGACACGCTAAAGCTTTCGACGTTTGTACCGACTCTTGTCACTGCGACCAGCCCTAGACTTGTTGGCACCCTTGGAGGATTTAGGCTTGTCAGCCGTATTCTTCTTGGGTTTACTGGTACTACTAGTACTAGTACTAGCATCCGCCACCAGATTGGAACTGGACGCGATGGGACCCATTGACATGATTTGAAACATATGAGGTGGAGGGGGTTTTAAGGCGCGCCGAGAACGCCTGGAACGAGACTTCGCGTTACCATCTTGCTCTGATTCTGAAGGCTCGTACGACGAGTCACGGTTGCGTTTGCCTCGGAAACGTCCAGCGTGCCAGTTGACGTAGCGCAGGTGCGCTGTAAGATCCACCGCAGACATGATGCCAAGAGCGCTAAGCTCCCAGTCGATGGGAAATGGTGGGTTGACGAAGTTTTTCAGCACAGAATGATCGATGGCAGACGTGGGGTCAGATTTTTTCTGGAATTCGAGGAATAAATCTCTAAATTTCTCCATTGCCTTGTCGAGGATCTGTGTGACCGGTTCCATATGCAATCCGGGCACCAAGGTCTGGATTGAATAGAGTCAGAACACCTCGCATTAAAATATAATAACTGACCCCATGGGCCCTGTGCTCCGCCTTTCCATTGCGCATGTCGATTGGTTTCTTCTTATCCCCTTTCAACCACATAAAGTATTCCACTGATTGGACATGGCACCATGTATGATTAGCGATCCTGACGGGCTGCTCGAAGTTGCGTGGTGTAGAACGTTTGTTGATAAACGTCTTGAGAGGAAGGGGTGCAGGTTTGCCGCGGAGATCGTTGCCCCCACGGTTATGCAGCGTCTTCGACGCGGTAGACGAGTCGGCAGGACACACATAACGTTTGGCTTCGCGTACGAGGACGATTGAGGCTAAGATGGTCTCAGGATATTCCGCGATCATGGACTCTACTTTCTCAAACACATGGTCCCACTCTTCCGTCAAAGCAGTCTCTCCTACGAACGGAATGAGGACGACTTCTGTGGGTCCTTGGGTCGCGGTTAGCGAGATCGCCATATCAGGTGTCATAGACTTGTCCGCGACCTGAAGCGGGTAGTTCATGTGGATTTGGGGGCGTATCGTCCTGCGATTGTAAGGAATATTGTTTATCGCGAGCGTAAACGATTGCTTCAAGTCATCGAAAAATGCTTCATGCAAGATGGTAGGCATATCGATGGTAAGGAGATGTTGGTTATAGTCGTATGTCAGCCTGAAGCGCCCAATTTAGCATTGCTCAATATAGATTAGTGTGATGGACTCGACCTTGGCTTCGTGGCTACTCGGCCCGTTTCCCTTACCGCGTGTTCCAATAGCTCGAATTCTCGTGGTCCCACGCCCGGAAATTCCTGTGATATTTGGTAAGCGAGTTGTTCGTGACTACGGCGGTAGAAGACATACCATGTAACTTTTAGCTGGAGTAGGCCCAGTTAAATATTTCCATACCTCCCGTACAACTTCAACCCAATTAGAATGAAATAAAGTCAACTTCCATTGAAACATACTGGGGGTAAACTGTTCAGAATTGTAAAACTGCTGCACATCCGAGTCCGAGTCCGACTCTGAGTCCGAGTCCGGATTATACAAAGGAACATCATAGTCACAGTCATCTGCAGCAACTTCAAGTTGGGTAGCCATGGTAGTAGCCCGAGAGAGTTCAACTGTGTTCTCAGGCTCTTCAACTTGAAGTTGCACCTCCTCTTCTACTGGCATGGCACGGGCCAGTGGCAGCCTGAGGCCCACTGGCAGGGACTCGGATGTTTTGATGTTTTGTCGTGCTGCCGCTGTTATGTTTTTCGGCGACAAATCTGTGGATACAGAATCAGATTTCATCTGATTAGTAGGCTTGTGATCTTTGTTCGTGGGCACACTCGGGCTAGCACTGCCAGCCTGAGTGGTGCCAGCCTCACTGGCAGGCTTGTGTAGACGATGGAAACTTCTAGTATCATGCCATCTGCGTTTTTGGGGGAGCTTTGGCGAGAAAGAGGTGCAATCCTTGATGTCAGAGCGGGCTACTATGGCAGCAGGCATCCGAATGTGCTGTGTTCGATGATGAGTTGCACGTCACAGGTGTAGTGGTGACTCAGTCAGAACTAAACTCCAAAAGAGATAATCAAGATTACAAATGATAACGATCTTCTCGGGCGCCGGAATCGGCAAGTGCCGTTTCAAACGGTCACGGTCAGTTCATCGTGATGATCATCGAATGATAATTTCAACTGCAGTGCCAGTCATGGTGAGGATCTGACTTACCATGGCTGCGATGAACATCCGAGTCAGCATCGTGACACGCGTTCAGAGGAGTAGCCTGAGAACCGAAGAGGTGCGCTTAGTAGTACTAGTTCAAACTCATGCAAAATTCGATCATCAACTTAACTTGGAACGTTGCAACTTCGAGATTCCTCAGGCGGGAAGATGGCAATCATCATGATAAGAGCAAGATGACGATATCTTGACGCCACTTTTACTTTCGGCGGATGTGTTTACACTCGTTTTCGAAAAGAAGAGGGCTTTTACACGCGTTTCGCGTACTGGCAGCCTCGCACGAGCCTTGCGGGATCGAAACTCCAGGATTAATTCGACCCAGGCCCTAGCAGCGCCCTTTACGCGTGAGTTTTGATTGAGAACGTAGTACGAATCCCGGGATTGCAGATCGAGATTCTTCAAAGTTCAAAGTTCAACGCACCCTCGACCCTACCGTGACCGCGTCTATCGTAGGCTATGTGGCCACATTTTCGCCGTTCGATGCTCGAGCCGAGAGGCTATTCGGGGTTGAAGAATTCCACTCAGCAGGCATCAGGGAGTTCTGGGTACGTCATTGAATTTAATCGATGGATCTCTGACATAATTCGGTGCTACTACAAGTCGTAGGTGAGTGACCGTAGTACGGTCAGACTTTGCGTAATGCCCATCATCCTACAGTCGCAGTAAGTTTAAATACACTGGACTGATGTTAACAATGTACTCGGAGTGTACTACCGTACTCTATGCTGACCATTGAAGTCGCCGTTCGGTTTGAATGCCAGCAGGTGAGATCCCCCCCTTTAATTGGAGGCTAATGATACGGTACTTACTACTACTACTAGACCGCAGCGGCAGTCGCCGCAAAACTGGACCACGTGAGAGCTATACGTTCGTTAACGTCGACTATTCCGCGTCGGTCGTACTTCAGAACAAAGTACTGCGTTCAAAAAGGCAGGACTACAGGACCGAGGTCTTGATGTCAAATGTGAACGACACGAGCACTTTTCGACACTACAAGCCGCCCACTGGCACTCAGGCTGTCACTGTCCCTCGTACCAGTTCCTCCCAGCCACAGTCACACCCTCCGAACCCGCCACCGCCTAGTTCACTACCCCCATCCCTGCCGTCACCACTCTTACTCCCGCCCCCATCTCCCCCGTCGCCGTTCTTTGTGCCGTATTCATCTCTTTCATCGCCGCTCTTTCCACCATCCCTATTTCCCCAATCGCCACTCTTTTTGCCATCCCCATGTCCCCCATCACCACTCCTCCACCCTGTATCGCCGTTCCTACTGTCATCCTCCTTACCACCCCTAGGCCCATACGATTCCGAGTCGTTACCCGCGTTATCACCTTCCGTGTCATCCGAGTCGGAGTGGGAAGTACTAACCGGTGACAATGATGAACGGCCCGAGGATGATGGGGACACAGGCGACGTCTGGTCTTTCGTATGATTGCACTGATGGCTTAGTAGTATTAGCAGTGCCCTCGCCGATACCGAGGCCTCACATATTATCACATAGTACCTCACATACCCGGGCCAATCCATCATTTGTCACTATCGCGTTCAAATATTCTACTACTGTCATTACTGCACCACATTGCGTTGTTTGTCTGACCTCAATCTGATGACTCCCATCACCACTCCTCCGAGTCACTGTAGAAAGTACGAAATCCACCGAATTTCCGGTGAATGTAGGTAGGCTTAGAAATTCATTGGACGGTCAATGGGAAATCAGTGTATTCCAGTTGTGTACCCCGGTCTGGGTCCAAAATATATGATACAAGCATCATTACTATACGGTGCAGTTTAATTTATCTATAATGGACGGTACAAGTCATGCGTGTTGCTATGAGAAGCCCCGATAAGCGCAGGCTTGCAAGGCGTAAGTAGTCCGCATCAAAAAGACATGCACTCCTCTTCCTCATCCTCACCAAAGTCGTCCATCTCCAATTCATCTGGATGATTGGTACCCGATTCGTCGTCGTCGTCGCGCTCCAGTATGTTCGCGTCTTCCACATCGTCTTCGCCGTCTTCGCCTTCGTCTTCGTCTTCGTCTTCGTCTTCGTCTTCGTCTTCGTCATCTTCGTCTTCATCTCCTCCATCTCCATCACCGTCGCCATCGCCATCGCCATCACCATCTTCATCATCTCTACTCTCCTCGCTGTCATCGTTCGCATCGTCGTTTTGGCTATCCGCAAGGTCCGTGCTGATGCAATCTCGCGTTACCTCCCGCAGGGCGGTAGGATGTCCGATTCCGTGGTGCGTATAACGCATAAACATATCTCTGTCGACGAATCTGGCCAGTCCGTCGTCAGCTCGAGTCCTGAAGGGCAGCAGAATGAAAGATTGCACTCACACGCCGACATAATAAGCCTCCCAGTCGTTTATATCGCCACCATGACGTGCGAATGACTTTCCTTCGCGAAGGGAGCTGGTTCCGCGCCCAGCCGCAAAAGCTGGAATCAAATGCGCACCTCGTATGACCTGGCCAGGATCAAGAAATCCAAATGCGTCATGGTCGGACTCTTCGACGAATGCGATCTTCGGAAGTCGAGCGCGGTTCATTCCTGACCAGTGGTCGGTCAAGGGTGCCAGCCATCGGACAAAAAGAACTTCGATTTCGTGCCTTTTGGGTGAGTCCTCGACATTGAGCCATGCATCCATGTGATAGATGCCCAAAACGCGGGCATACCAGTACGGATGTTTTGGGTTCGTTTCCCCAGATAAAACCATGACGTCAGAGTGCGTCCGAGGGTTGATGACATCATACTCTCTCCGAAGGTCGTAAGTCGTGTAGTGGACCTGTTAAATTGAAAGATCATGCGCTAGCGAAACTCACGAGAGGTATGACATACCTGCATTGTTTGGACAGAGTATAGTCTATTTTCTGATATAATAACTGAATTGCGCTCATCATCGGTGAAGGTGTGGTCACAGTATGTGACATCTAACTTTCGAAGGCGATACAAGATATGGTCCTTAAGTTTTGGTAAGAACCCCTGCGAATTCAAGTTATCGTAAGCAAGATGAACAACGAGGATGACAAGACCTACTGCTACAGCTGGATCGTCACCATGCTCTTGAAGAAACCTGAAGATATGCAAAGGATTGTTGCGGCTAAGCTTTGGTATGTAATGGTGATCTCTGATCACTGCGGGCAAGTCAACCGGTTGCTCGCTAGGGTGTGAACAATGACCTGTCTGCGCTACTCGCCGAAGAACACGACGACGACGCTCATGCTTGGCGAGTTGTGCTGGGGTATTTAGTTTGCTCGTTAACGGATAGAAGGCTTTCACCGCTCTATGCGCCAACTCTCCCTAGACCGAGATCAATTGAAATAAAATAATAAAACCAGCAGATTCACGTACGATTTGCGATGTAAAAGAGTCAAGTGTCCCAAAGAGTCGGATTGACCGTAGATAATCCCCCATGGCATGGAATTTGTAGGTATTCAAGTTGAATTTCTTGACATTTCGGCCGCCACTTCCTGCATCTGGATTATTACAGCCTGAGCGTTCGCGCGCAGCCTTACGATCGCGCGCAGCCTTTTCCTTTGGTAACTCCAACGTCGTGAATGAAGCACATGTGACATTCTGGAACTTGCGCAGCTGGTAGGAGAGCTTCTTGAATATCTCGTCCAAAAGTGACAAGGTGGTTTCAGAATGCATTCTGAGTTTGGCGAGGGCGTGCCAATGAGCAAATTTATACAGAAGTGACTGTACAATTGCGTCGTGCTCTTTTGGGAAGAGACCCTCGAAGACCGGCAAGGCACACTGAGATGGATGAATCAGCGACGCACTTCAGACACCTACTACAGCAAGACGTACCTGCAAGATGTCTTCGAAATCGCGTGCTGCAAGTCTTTTCATTTCCGATGTGTTGTTGGCAAATGTACGAATGGCACCATTGCCATATGACGGGATGAGGCGAAACCTATTATAACATGGTCACATTCAAATCGGGAAGAACGGTGTGCGACATACCTTTCGTCAAGTTTTGCGACCAGGCGATCGCCCCCAGGAAGCGCATAAAGTAGACGGATGAGGTGCGTAAACAACGCTTTCCACGTACCTAACTCGCATTCGTGCATAAAGTCTACCACAAGCATGCGAAAAGCGTCAAATCCCAGAGGTTCAAGTTTCTCTACAAAGGCGTTCTAGTCTAAAATCAGGAATGAATTAGAAGGGAATGAATCCGAAGTAACTTACCACGGTTGGCACCCATGACCCCTCTCCAAGGATTCCCTGAACCTTCGACCCATTAACAGTATTTCCCGACGCATAGATGAGCTCGCGGGCCTGAGTCACCCTCCCCAGACAATAAGCCCTGAGGGTAGCTATGCGGTCCCGCATGTCTCTAAATAGGCCCAGGCGATCGAACGAGGATTTCGGGATGAAACATCGTGGACACGGGCAGGTGCCCATATCTTTAATTGTTGCTATTAGAACCCTGGAATATTTGTTCATTAGCCTAGGCCTTGTACGGAAAAGAAGAGAAAGAGCGCACTTTTCTGGGTAATCCGCCGAGTAAGTGAAGATGCGGGGAAATACCCGTCTCAGTATGCCATCTGGACAACGGAGTACAATTCCATGGCGGTATGCTTGAAGGAAGTCAGCGTCCAGTAAATGTTTCCAGCATGCGTGAAACAAGTCCCGCCGACAATGTGTATGGAGGGCCACTATACCACTTTTCGATATCCGAGGTAGGCTGCTGAGGATGTCCTTAACATTATCCGGAAGCTAAAGAATTAAGTGTGAGATATACAAGTCAACGGAAGACAATGGACCCACCGAAGGTAGAAATCCGACGAGATGGCATGCACCGGATTTAGGTGCAGAACGTGCATACTTAGTTAGATTTCCAAAGTACAAATAAAGAGGCCAAGCCTTGGCCGTTCCGAACGTTGCGAGATGAGTCGCATCTGAAAAAAACATAAGACCGGCAATAACGCGTTCGAGTGAACAGCCAGGTTCTCTTGGCTGCCTGTGCAGTTCGTCCTGAGCTTCTAGCCAGGAGTCTGATGTATATAGCTCGTCGAATACGCGCTCTTGATGGTTGTCCAGAGGATCTTTCCACAGCCGCTTGAACGGGAGAAGATGAAATGCGTTAGCCTGAATGTCAGCGAACGCGGAGCGAATCACCGCAACAAGCGGCCGATAATGGAATCCAGGAACGCTGAATGACGTGGACGGGTCGTCTTTTGACTTTGTCGGGATGTCAAGGGTTACATTCGTCTCCAGCCATTCATCCGGAAAAGTGACGGTCTCCGTGTCTCCGTGATTGTCTAACGCGCGTAAGTTCTTCCTCACAGAAAACCCATCGAGGTCCCTTGGGTTGAAGTCCTTCGCCTGAAGCACATCTTTTACAAGGCGCGTCACCTCGATCTCCGATTTCTGATGACTGCCGGTATTCATCCAAGTCATTAGATGATATATGGTCATATTTTGGAAGGGAAAAGGCGGCGCGGAAACCCCGGGAAACGAAGTATCAGGCCTTGCATCAGCGGCTGTTGGACAGGATGTAGCTAGTTGGGTAGATGTAATGAATTTGTCAGGCTCGAACGTGGGCCGCCTGGGATATTGTCGACAGAGTCCGATCGCAGTAAACGCTGTTTGGAGAGAGTCGCGCAAGGTCAAAAGGACCCTTTGAATTCTGCGCTGCGGTGGGTTCTGATATTCGGCTACAGGAGACGGAGCATTCCCAGGTGAATCTGAAGGGTTGATGTCTTCATTGGCAGGTAAAAGATCCTCGAAATATCTTGGGGCTAGCCTAATCGTGCGTCGCGAAAGGCGTTGAACTGGGTCTATTATTAGCGAATACCATTTGAACAGATATAGTAAATACTACGAAGGTACGCACCTGCAATAATACGATCCTGTTCAATCTGGGTACCGTCAGAGTCATCCAAGTCATGCTCCATTTCAATATCTACAGTATCCGAGCCATGGAATACCGGCGCACTGTCAAAGGTCGATGTACCACTGGCAGAAACGGTATCGACTGGGTTGTTAGTACTAGGCCCGACTGGCCGTCGCGCACAGAACCGTGACGCCCTAGATTCGCATCGAGCTATAGGTTTCACGCCACGATTTTTTGCGAACCGGATGGGTCCGAGCTAATGATGAATTGGAAGAGTAGGTTAGTTGAATTCCATTGAGAATCATCATCAAGCAATCATCATCATGAGCATTGACTTACGCCGTTGTGAGTACTACTACTACTACTAGCAATAGTAGCCGCAGTGATGATAGCCTGACTCGGATTCCGTTGTTGGGTCGACTTTTGCAATGTTTGAATTGAATCTCTTGCCCGGTCTCGCCTTTTCTGCGCAGCTAATGTGCTTTCCCGCTGAAAGTACTTGCACGTAGAGCGATGTCTGTCAAGTCCGCGAAAATCTGTGTCCCTCTCCCAGGAACAACGTAACGCGCCGCAGGATGTGACCATGATTGAAAGGATGAAAATAAGAAACAGAATCCAAAGTGGTCGAGAAGGACTCGGATGCATGCTAGCCCGAGTGAGTGACTTCCACTGAAATTCACTGGCAGATCATGCCAATCATGTACTAGTAGTAGTCACGGTCACCGGTATTGAAGTCAGACAGGCTGACGTTTTCAACGTTCAAGTTCACGTACGTACTAGTACTAGTAGCTGAGTCAGTTGCATCCGCTTTAAGCATTGCCTGTTTCGATCATGACCGCGACATGCACTGGCAATCATTTGAACTCACACTAGTCGTAGTACTTACTAGTACGATGAGACAAGCCGAGTCACTAGTCATTGCCAGTGAACGTTAAGCGCTAAGCTGCAGAGATAGATTTATTTCAAATCCAGTAGTATGTAGGTGACAGCGTGATATCAATAAGACGAATAGTACTCAAGTTAAATTGAATACAAATTGTTGGGACGCAATTTACAAGACGAGCGAGGAGTTGTTAAATAAGATACGTGCGTGACGATGACCAAGTTGGACTTCCTAGAGAACACAAACAAATCATCTTCAAACTTGAAGCAAGATAATCGCCCCATCAGGTGAGGGCTTGTAACCCGGTACCGCATACTTGGCCTTCTCAACTCTCTGTAGCCATGCATCTTCCTCACGCTTCAGGAGTGACAAGAGTTGAGTGTATTGGCGGACTCGATTTCGCGCTGCCAGGTAGCTACAATATACCGTGTCGACACTGTATTTGGCGAATAGCGCATCCTGATCATCGTCTTCCATGTCGATGCCATCAAGCGACATCTTATAGAAATATTCAGTATTCGCTACAAAGGGAAATGAGATCATCTGTCATACCATATATGTTTGTAACTCTCGTTTCCGCCCCATGCCTTCTATGCTTGAAATCATTGAAGACGCTGGGGGCACACATTCAAAGCTGCCTTCGCCGGAATGAAGAGAATCCATAACGTGAGGTGATGAGGGTGACATTAATGATGATATTCTGTTTGTGCGTAGGTAGTACCAGCAAGTTCAAGTGGAACGAGGTACAAGGGTTCAAACAATTTAATTATTATATGATATTTTTGATCGGAGAAACGGTGTTTAAAACCATGTCGGAAATTTCCCATCTGGCAGGTGATTTGAAATAGATATAACATTTAATTATTTATCGGGTCACTGATTTTTTAGGCTAGATAATCCGGATTTCTAAAGTAATTTGTTCAATTTGACACACCGACAAATTAATGACACCTAAAATTTCAACAAATCTTACAGCTATTTGCAGAATGGTTGATGAGCAATTCAAGTGATTAAGGAAATAAAATAAAATAAAAAAGACCCACAACATGTCTACTTGTACTGTGCCATTCTGCACAATCACATGACATGACACACACTGCTATCCAAGAGGCATGCAATGGAGAAAGCCAAAATACCAACCCTTTGCTTCAGGAGGTGTGCAAAATAAGAATTCCGGATATGTAGTGTACCATTATATAAGCCAGTAAACCTTAATACACAGCCATTTGAACTTACCAGCACGCTGTTCTGAGTTCTTCGATTGCGGTGTCAGATGTTCATAGAATCGTTCGTCGAAGACTGAAAGTGGGGGGTTTTTAATACTGTAGAATACATCTAGATAGTTGAATAAATGAAAAACACGCGTTAAAGGGCGCTGCTCGCTAAATTCAGTATGTTTGATGTCATGAGTGATATCATGTGACCAATATCAATATATGCGCTGTAGGAGACGCCCTGGCTGCAGCCCCGTACAGCACCATTTCCCCTTACTGGACGAAGTCACGCCTGCCTTCCACAGGCCGTTGCGGACCATCAGACGAGGTTGCGGATTCCGCGCGCCCTATGCGATGCATCGCATCGCAACGCACCATCCGTCCATGTCTTGTCTGCATCCATCCGTCCTCACTGGTGCGTTCTCATCCTTAGTTAGTCATTCTTAACCGTTCGCAGGGCCAGTTACATATCAGTTCCCATACACGAGGCCGCGTACCATTACTTACATGTAGCCCCTTCCGACTTCGCTTGCATATGCGCCCGCTTATACGGTTCCGGTTTCTTACGGACTCTGTTATATACTACATCGCAGACTCGTACGGACGACACTTTCCTACATTCCATCTCTGGTTGTGTGTTGCGGAGTCACTAGCTTAGTCTTACCTTGTCTTTCCTTGCTTGAGCAATCATCCATTTGCCTTCTCATCCCGCGCGAACGCTCGCATCGTCATCGACACTTGGCTATTGCTAGATCCAGTTGAGTTCACTCGCAAGACAGTCCCGTCGCGTCCTGCATATACCTGGTACCTTACCCGTTTTACCTGTTTACCTGTCCTGATACCTGGTACCTTCCCTGTCTCGCATACCTGGCACTCACTAGACTTCGCATCCGCATACTCCGCATCTCCGCGCTTCCGCGCACCCCTACGCATCCTCCCACAAGCAGCCATTCTGTCTTCAGCGCATCACTTCCCTCCTCACTGTTCCCCTTGCTCATACTTGAGGAACTGCTCTCAGAGCTATCCCCTTGGGTCGACTACTATTCTCGCACCCAGCAGGACCGGTACACTATCACTACAGCGGACTTCTACAATTTCTCCCACAGCGCGTCTCGATATATGCGCGTGTCGTCGGTATTGACGCGTCTCATACTCATTTTCATATCATTATTGCTATGGATTCACTGCACTGGCATTTACAGACTTTCAGATCATCAAGCTTCGAGATTTCAGATGATGACAGCGACTGGGACTTGGACAGCGCAAGTTCTAAAGACTCATATCAAACGGACTCAGATTTCTGATATCACTGTCATTCTGGTTCTATTGACTCCACCGAATCGTCTGGGCCTTCTCAAACCCCCCTGGACGTGTTCCTTGACTCTGTACTGCCACCAGAAGCACGTAGGACGGACCCAGTAGGGCGGATAAATCCTTACGACTCGGATACGACTCCCGAATCCCCGGAATCAGGATCAGAATTCGACGACGAAGACTTACTGATATTAAATACTCCTGAGGTGCTCTTCCAATTATTTCTCAAGGATAAGATCCAAGTTCAGATTAACTCAATGCAGCGGTGGGAGCTTCTATGTCCCGAGTGCGAAGAATGGTGCCAGACTGGTATCCACAGCAGGATCTCTCTTTGGATACCTGGGCAGTTCAGGTCATTCAGCAACCACCGAGGAAGTAAGAAATGTGAGGCCACAGCTAAAAAGAAAAAGAAAACTGGGAACACGCCTGATGCGCCAATACCTCGTTCCCTGGCTGCATCAAATGTTGATAGGTACGTCTCATTTCGGCTCTATTTTATTACATCACTGATCAAATTTTCCCATCAGACTTCGTGTCTGGTCAGCTACTCATCCTAGCACTACCCAGACCTGCGCTGGTGTTCCTATTCACTGGCCAGAGGACCTTCGACCATTCGCGATGCTCTTCCCTTGGGAGCGTTACCACGACGGCCCAGACTCACTCCCTTATACAATCGACATCACCAACTTCTCCATGCCTTGTGCCCAATCAAAACTCTGTGTGGGATCGGCTACATCAGATCTTCCCTGCGATCAGTGTACTGACGTCTCAGTACACATTGCACACCTTGCGCAACTCGCGAGGGATCCCAAACCATGCACTAACTATAAATTCTTAGGGCTTGCACACATGCAGGACACTGCCAGGAGCTACACAGAGCAAGCCAACATCCTCAAACTTCAGGTATTTTTTTAAGTACTTATATGTGTTCTATCTGACTCTGATCAGGGACTCACTGACTCCTGCAAAAATATGAGGGCCCTCACCCAGCTGGATGACTACCATCGGCTTCTCATGGCCATATCAGAGAACGACATTCACCAACTCCAGCAAGTCATTAACATGACGGCACCAGTATTCGCGAAATTGTCAACAAGTTAGAAGATGCCCTGGAGGGAGTTTATTGTCCACGAGGCTACGGTGCAGATGATTTAGATATAGCTACTTTAGTTTACAGACTCGGGGGACGCCAACTCCTTTTTGCCCTCAACAAGACCCTTGGTCTCCCATCCCTTCGTACTCTCCAGACTTGTTCTGTCTTCAACTCGATCACTCCGACAATTGGTCCCATCGTCGATCAGAACTTCGACAACAATATCCGATCAATCGTTCTCAACACCCACGTCGGCGTGACATCACCCCGCGGCATCAGTCTTATGGTCGACGAAATGGCCATTGAAGAAATGGCCATCCACTACCCCAGGTACAACAAGATTGGGGGTCTGTGCTGGAAGCACTCCAGTCTCATTGACCCTGTGCTCCGCACGTATGACTCTGTGGTCAGGATTGCACAGAAGATTCATGATGGGGAGGTACACCTTGGGAAGGAGGTAACGGTCATAGGAGCTGCGTGCTTTGGCGAAGAAGAACTTTATCCGATCCTAGTTGTGCCCACCTGCAAGACCGAAGATTCAAAAGACACCAAGATCGTGCTTGCTCGCGCGATCCAGCGCTGGAGCGCAACTGGCGCAGATCAGATCGTCGGGCCTGTGTGGTCATTCGCTACAGATGGTGATGCTACCTGATGTGCTGGAGGTCACCGACTGTTCCTTAAGAACCCCCTCTCCATGCACTCACCATTGTATGGCATACTTTCCAACATGGCCGGGTTGAACACGTTCACTGGCGATGACGAGATCACGCTTGATTTCGATTTCAAACATATATTCAAACATGAGTTTCTTTTTTTAATAAATGATCTCTAGATCTTCTACTGACTATTCAAATGATTTAGGCTTCTGCACGCTCATTCGCTCCCCTGCCGGCATTACTCTGAATAATGGCCGTCTCATCAATGCGGTCATGCTTGCACGCTACCTTGTTTGGTTGCCAGCATATGATGAGGCGAGCGTCGTCAAACTTCTTCACCTGGATGATCCGCAGGATGTTCCCCGAGCCATTGAGCTCATGTCAGCCATCATCGACTTGTCAAAATCACAGCACACCATTCTCAACAACTCCTTTTCCTCAGATATCGATACATGTGCAGACCTTGCCTCGATCACGCTTCTCAGCAGTGTGATTGAATCAATTCTCATTCCCTTCATCAATGTCGATCTCTCGCTCACAGAACAGGTACAATATCTCAGTCGCTACACCCACCTTTCATTTGCACTCTTCCGCTCTCATTGATGATCCTTCATGGGATATCAACTCTACTACGACTCCCATACCATGTCCAAAAATGTTATGTTCAGCATCGCGAAGCAACAGCTTCTTGATCCAAGTGCTTCTTTTTTCCTCGGCGACTCTGGTGACGATTGCCTGGAACTTCATTTTGGGCGCACTTGAATGATAGGTGGCCACAATTCAGGGTGCACATTCTCACAGGTTGTAGATCGCTTGGGTGCCGCGAAGGATGTTGATGGTGTCTTCAAGCGGCACCCTGATATGGATCCTGGCCACCATCGTCTCCACCTGGGCACGCGTCAAGAGAACGTCGACCACATCAACTGTGATATGTGGAAAGGCGACATCATATCTGGCCGATGTGATCTCCCATCAGCATGGGCTACTGGTCGCGAGATGGCACTTGCTATTCTTAGTGTGAGTCAGATCGATCCCATCAACTTCTCCTTCCTCGACCTCTTTCGTGATCCGGGGATTGATATGTTACGCCCCTTCGGAGAGAATAAGTACTTCAGGATCTCGACCTCTGCAGATGAAGACCTTGTACCCGTTGTGCCTGCTGCTCCTGCGCATAGCGCAATCGCCCCCTTCCCATTCACTCACACCGACACCGGCACAATAGACGAGGTCCATTCCAAGGAAGAAGAAGAACTTATGCTCACGTTCGAAGAAGCACTGGCTTCTGAGACCTCTGACGCACTCTCAGATCACCCCGCCCCCTTCATTGATCCATCAGCTCCTCCATTGCCTGAGGGCCCTGGAATACGTCCAGCCGATTACCTTCTCTTTAAGGGTCGCTGGATCCACAAGCAGACGATCTGCCGGTTGGTAATTAACAAAGATTTTGTCTCGAAGTCTCACAACTGACTTGAGCGTGTTCGGGCAGGATATACCAAAGTCAATCGCCAGATTGACATGTCCATGGGCTGCATCACTGACTTCAATTCATTCCTTGTCGGGGACATTTTTGTCACGCTTCTTCGATCCGATCAAACTCTATCTATCACCGTGCTCCATTCGACATCAATCTTGCTCAACAACGTCTCCTGTGCATCGATCAACGCAACTATAATGAAATCTACTCGAACCACAGCAAAGGTAACCGGACAACTCCTAACTATCCTGCCAACACACCCTTCCCCCGAGTCACTCCAACTTTCGTTCCTGTGGAACGGAGGTTATGTCAAGGTGCACTCTGCTATTCAAGGTACGACAGATTCAATGGAACGGGTTGTTAGTATCAGCGTGATCGGATCAATGATTGAACTGATCAATCCAGAACTGACATTCATTTGTCTTCGCAATGACATTGACACCGACGACTTCTCCGAGATCAAAGGCGGACAGAGTACTTGGCAGGTGGCGGCTGATACACTACAGGCCGCTTGTGATCTTCTGTGGGCCAAGGCTGTCGACATGAAGTTTCCCTTGAACTCATTCTCATCCGTCTCTCCTTCTGATTCCAAGAACTTTCCTTATCGATTGGCCCACAGTATGTTTTAATTTCAATCTCGATGAATTTCATTGATCGAGTTGCTTCTCAGGTACTCCAGCTATTATATCCGTCGAAGCAAGTGCTTGACTAGCAGCTTCTGAGGGTGCCCGCATCACTGTGTGCCCACTCTGTGAAGTGAGCGTCTCTGACATGCGCTGTCACGTCGGCATGCACATCTTGCGAGCTTTGACTAAGACACCCGAGAAGACTAGTCTAAAGGAACCGGTATGTTTTTTTTAAAAACTTATAGTGATGATATCATGTTAATCAATTTAAGGTCGGTGCTGTACTCCCATGCGGCTTCTGTGGTCGTTCTGGAATGCCTCAATGCGCGGTCACGATCCTCGTGAAAGGGGATGCAGCGCCCACCTGGGAAACAAAGTGCATCTATAAGCACATTTTCAGGTATGGGTCCACAATTGTGGGGTCGAAGAACACACCATCTCGCAACGTCCCCATGAAATGTGAGCTATGTCACCCTACACTGCCTCCCCAACCCGGAAGGACCTCGCGAAAGGTGCAGGCAGTATCTGTCGATGCTGTTTGGCACTATAATATGGCCGAGCACCTTGTAACTGCACACGAGGAGTATGTCATCCCTGGACATTGGGAGACCGGGGTTCCTTTACCATCCGGTGTCTTGGCGGCTATGACATTTTCAGAGCTGGAGCAGAAGGCCGCGCATATTCCAAAGGAGCACTGGCCGACACCATATGACCACACGGAGAAGGAGAATGTCCCGGCGTCTATATCACGTCCCTCCAAACGCCCTGCCTTGAATTCCGCAAGTTCGATGCCTGCCAAACAAGCTCGTATGGCCGTTCAACCTCTTCATTCCGCACACACATTGGTAGTTTAATCATCCTGTTCATTTCATCACCTTCACTTGATCCGTTGATCGATAAGTTCACGCAGATTCTCTTCACACAGATTCCCTCATATACTTTGTAATTGTATGGAAATTCACACTTTCAATGGTTGTTTCCGTAGTTCAGACCTTGCTTTTGCTTCCCTTGTCATTGCCTTGCTACGCTATCATGTTCTGCTCTTTGCACGCTTTCATTTTCACACCTTTCCGTATGTTTTGCAATCAATGAGTTTGAAGTTCTATGTATTACTAAGCTACCTAATTTGGTTTAATTAGTGTGACAGTCACGCTGTTACAGGAGGGGGGGCGTAGTCGAAGTTACGCCAGCTTCGTGTTCTGAAATGTAATTTCCCACACCTCTTGCTTTGCTTATTAGTGTTTTAAAGTCCGGTTGTCAGACCGAAAAAAACTGGCAACTGAACCGGACCAAGGTTGTGGTTGCCTTATATTTTACTAAACATCGGTCTCGGTTGCCTGACATTGATCAGAAATTCAAGACCGATAAAAATCGGTTGTGACTGGTCACAAGTGAAACCAGTTGCATGATGATACAATGAACTTCTAATTCTAAGACATGTAAGGAAAGCAAACTACATAGTGACCATCTCGCGATTCTCGTCCTCAGATTGATCCCACTCAATAAAATCCTTGTCGAGGGTCAGCAGCTCTTCGAATCCCTCCAGTGAGACTTCTCGTGTAGCTAAAGAGTCAGAAGCAGCCCTATCCACAATGGAAACTCGCCACGTATGCTTGAGGATCTGGAGTTGCTCAAATTTGTCTGCACCAAGTCTTGAGCAGCAATCTGTGGCAATCTCTGCGCCCGCTGAAAACAATCATTCACACGGGACTGAAGATGCCGGTATGGCACAAATGTCCATCACAATTCTCGCAAGGGTAGGATAGATAGATGAATGTCTCTGTGTGATATGAGATAAAAAGTATGTTGGAACATATTAGATAGACTCACCGCCCACCACTGAATAATGTGTCTCTTTACTAACATTGTCCAGCATATCCTTGAGGTAACAACGAAGCTCGGCTGCCCATCCAGCATTGTGCTTGTAGACCGCCTGCTGAACTAACATGCAGCGATGGTGATCATATTCAGACTCCATGGTTTTGACAGTCGACACTGTTGAGTCGTCATCGATGGTGTTGGCAGTGGCGCATCCTGAGTCTACAAGTGCTTTATGCGCGGTCCAATACTCCTCCATAGTTGTTTTGACTACCTTGAGTGCTTCGTCGTGCCAATTCTTGGTGTTTGGATTGCCGGCAGCTTGTTCCTTCGCCTGTTCTTCAGGACCGCCCCATGCCATAGTGATATATGCGAGTTTGTAGTATGGGTGTAGTACTGCACATTTAATTAGTCAAAAATACAATGAAATATGATAGACATACCAAGCGCAAGAATGTAGACTGGTTTGTCGTCAAATTTGCCATAATACTTTCCAATCTTTGCAAGACCCCGCTTGATAGCCTCCTTGTACAGCGTGAACTGCAAATTTTCCCTCTTTGATTCCCAAGCCATCTGTAGCTCCTCCATAGCAGGTATTGCGCGCCAAAGTGTTGGTTGTTGTTCGGAGGAGAAGTATTGTTGAATATCATTAGCATCCTAAAAATGTCAGTCAAAATTGCTGATGAGAGACTAGTCATGACTTACTGAGATTATGATTCATGTATTGTTCACGTGCTCCCAGTCCGATGTCTTGAGTGCAAACACAGTCCATGGAATGTGCTTCGTGACTAGAGTTTAAAAGTCCAGTTGGGTCCAGTCTTTTTGCTAATTTTGGCAAGACCAGACCCAGACCGGTCCATCTAAACTCAGTCTCATACTACAACTCGGACCAAACCCTCCGAGACTGGTTGTGTGGAACTGCAACATGGTTTGCAGTCGGTTGGCAACCGGTTGCAGACACAACCGGTTGGCAACTGTGTAAGACTGGTCAGGACTGGTAAGACTGATAAAATCTACTCATAAAATGACGGAAATGTATTACTAGTATAGCACAGGGGAAATCGGCATAATACTACAACGTGTTTGCCACCAGGCATACTTAGCATACTGTCTCAAATTGAAAGGAAAAAATCAGACTTGTTCTCTTCTCTTACTCCACCAACCCTCCAATTCACGATGTTGAATCCACAGAAGTCTTCACGCAAGCAGACAGCAACTGCAAAAGCTCTCGCTGGCTCTGAGACATGGAATGCGACTCAGAAAGGCTCTTGTCAAAGACCCCCCAAGTTGCCAAAGAATTCTAAATGAAAAAGACCCGCAGTCAGTGATGAAGAGTCTGATAGCAGCAATGACTCGAGCCCTCCGGGACGTCAACGCACCTCTAAGAAGAAAACATCCAAACGTGTCCAGAAAGGCAAAGCTCCAGCCCTGCCAGTTGATGTTGAGGAAGTCCATGATCTTGCTAGCACGGGAAGCGAGCCTGAAATCGTAGAGCATGACTCTTGCACCGAAGACAGTGATAATGATGAAGACGAGGCAAGTAAAAGGACACTGTATAAATTCAGTGTTAGCTCACCGGTATGCACAATAGCAGACAAATGATCTGGGGATGCAACACAAGGCAGATCTCCCAGATCAATTGATAATAAAGAAACAGTGGGCTACTGATCTACTCACTGTTTTCACGGAGAAGTGCACAGTGAAGTTTGTTGGCATTGATGGTGTAGTGGATACAAAGAAAGGATGCTGGTGTATCATTTGCAAGTGAGTTAGTATAAAATAGCTTGCGATGGGCAGTCAACTCACCATAATTTCCAAGGGGCAATGAAAATTTTTTGAAGGAGAATGGGAAGTGGAAGGTGTTTCATCTAGGTAGTAACTCTTCATGTCGCCAACACGTATGCGGCCACTATGAGTTCTACAAGGCCAAATGTAAGGAGCTAGGGATCCCTGGTGCACACAGTGGAGATAATCTTGGAAGATACATAGTCAGCCTATGCGAGCAAGTGGGTATCATTTCTAGCCAATCTACAAAGGTATTTCTTGCCCTATCTCACCTCTGAATACTAGTACTGACTCAGATGATCGCATTGAATTTAGCTTTTTGTTGTGACGGCTGATAATACCAGCAATAACGACACAACATGTGACAAGATAGAACGTGTTTTGCATCGCCGGCACATTTACTCCTTCAAATCTGACGAACACCGCCTCCCCTGCCTTGCTCACATTCTGAATCTTTCTATCATTGCTATCATGTCCATCATCTCTCGCATCACTGCTGTGGAAACTACTACTGCGATCTGGGAATTCGATCCTTTGCTAACAAACAGCCGCGTCTTGGGAGGATCACTGGATGTTGTTGCAGCTGTGCACACTCTTGCAATTAAGGTATGTTGCTGATATTGAGATACATAGTACTGCTAATGATCTAACAGATACAATGCTCAAATCAACGAATTGAATACTTTCAGGCGCTTCAACTGAAGTGCGGAATCACGACTCCACTCAAGATCCCTCTTCATAGCAATATTCGCTGGGGAACTGCTGACGGCATGCTCGGGTGTGCACACCTGTTGCGACAGGTAAGTGGAAACATGATTGATGGTAGTGCTGCATCGCTAATCCATTTACATAGTCTATAACTATGTTTATCAATACTGCAGACGAACTTTTTGGCCCCATCACTACTATCCAATGTCCTGTGCTTGGAACGAAACATATTCCCTGGACGGCCTTCTCCTTCACAAGTGCTGATTGGGAGCGAGTTGAAGATACATGTGTCATCATTTCGGTACGTTCCCATTCCTTGTCTCATAGTTATATCTTACTCTAATTTATCTCTGTAGGATGCTAACGAAATCCAGCAATACTTTTCTTCTGAACATCAACCGACTCTATGGCGTGCAATACCCGCATTCGAGGAACTACTGACGGCATGGGAGCGGAAGTGGGACATGCCAAAGTATGTACTCTACAAGGCTGCCATCGAGAAGGCACTCGACAAGGTTGGTAAGTACTATAGAAAGATGGACGACAAACCGGTCTATGTGCTTGCGCTGGGTGCGTTCTAATTTTTTTTCAATTCACTTTGATATTACTGATGTATTTACAGTTCTTCATCCATACTACAAACTCGAATACATCAAGATCGCTTGGGGAGGACCGGAGGAACAAGAACAAGAGCACACAGCTGGAAACCCCAGTGCCAGGAATTGGCATGACAAGGCCCTAAAGATCATGGAGAGGACTATGGAAGACTATTGGAAGACTCGCAACTCCCCCACCGCCACACATCTATCAGCTTTCACCCCATCAAGCACTGCCATTGTCGCAGTACCAGGACTCGAAGGCTCTCGCAGTGACACCGCTACTATGGAATCTGAGTTTGACCAGCATTGTCGTATGCTCCTTATAAAGGCAACACTCGACCACAACGCTGGCTGGGCTGAGGAACTGCGGAGATACCTCAAGGTCATACCTGACATCTCAAAGGATATGGACATTGTTCACTGGTGGTCAGTACGTGCGCGGGCATTTGTATTATATATTCAACTAATTCTTTTGTCAGAAACATGCTTCAATATATCCTACACTTGCAAGGATTGCCATGGACGTCTGCGCAATTCCTGTGTCATCAGTTCCATGTGAACGACTTTTTTCAGGTGGCGCAGAGACAGCCACCAACAAACGCTCTTGTCTAGGTGCTGAACGTTTCGAACAACTACAAATGCTTAAATTTTCGTGGCATAAGTCTCTCGTCAATTCCGCTCAAGCAAACTCAGGTATTGTCGAGGAGGTCTTGCTGAATGAGTACAAAGATCTCCTTCTTGTAGATGAGGACATGGCTGACTGGGAGAATGAAGCTGGTGAAGTCCATACTATGTAGAAGTCTCTAGTACACAGTATTTCATAGTAAAATTTTCATATTTTTGGGCAACCGGTCCTACCTTAGACCGGTTGTAGTCAACTTTTCACCGGTCCGATGACACAGATCAAACGAGGCAACTGGCAACCGATTGGGGTGATATTAAGGGGCAACCGAGACCGAAGTCCGGTCTAGAAAAGTTGCGGTCTGGTTAAGTCTGTGGTCTTTTTCCGGTTGCGCAACCGGACTTTAAAACTCTAGCTATAGGTGCGTGCCAGGGCTCATAACCTATTGAGGCTGGAAAATCTACAACATGGCGGGAGAAGACAAAGATAGGATAATAAATGATGTAGGTATATATACGTAGTTGGAACTATGTGGACAATGAAACAATGACAAAGGGTGGAATGCCAAACTCTAACAATACAAACCGTTGAAAATGACAGAAAAGCTGGTCCATTCTATACTAGTCGATGCAATGGGGAGATTCTGAGATGGATGTTTCAAGTTGTGAGAGGATGTTCTGCAAGACTTTGACAAGTTCTTTAACATTTATTGTTAGTACCGCAGAAATTACCATATTTGGCACACCCCTAGAGTGTGGGAAATTCACACGGGGGGGAAGGGTCTGCGAGGGCCTTAACGACGTAAGGTGGCCTCATGTACATTTTTCCCGAGCGGGTACCTTTTGGCTTACTATGCACATACCTAGGATGGCTGGGCAAGAAATGTCAATACCAGATCTTCCAGTTTTTTTACTGAACAGTGGTGCGCATACTCAGGCTAATCATCGATCTCTCAGTTCCTACGTTTTCGTGTTGAGCTGATGTGTTTCTGTGCAGCATCAAGCCGAAGTCTATGTGGATACTTTTGAAGCCCCACGTCGAATACTTTTGAAGCCCCACGTCGAATACTTTTGAAGCCCCATGTCGACAGCCTTGTGGCTAACTTTGCATTCCCCCAACTTACTTTTGACGCGTCCAAACAAGCCATGTGGGAGGCCGATCCTGTAGAGTACGTCCGTGCTAGTGTCGGTATGTTTATCTAGTTTCTGTTTCACATTTCCATATCTTATACACATGCCAGACGAGTATGAAAACTTTTCATCCCTGTCAGTGGCGCAACCTCGTTCCTCCTCTCCCATGCAAGCAACCGCACGAAAAAGTCCTTCCTCCCGATGCTCCAGTTTACATCCTGCAACTCACAGGAATACCATATAGAACTTCCACACCGGCCCAGCGCTTCGGCACATTTACAATGATGTCAGTCCTCGGCCTGTTCATCGTTCACCATCTTGATGTCAAGGGAAGCATCAAACAATTCGTGGTACAGTACGTCCTGCCCGACTTCACGTCGCAGGAGCCGTACTTGCGGAGTGTCGTAAGTCTATTTTGCTTCCCTCTGTCTTCATTCCCTTCAGCTGACGCGATTCAAGCATGTGAGGTGCTACTAGGTGTAGTGAACAAGGCCAGTATCACATGGGCTAGTGAAGAGGTGGGCATTTCTGCAAGCGTTGGTGTGCTGATACATTCTGCTTAGAACTTCAACAATCACTCCCGTGCTGTGGTGTTGGCCCTGGATGATCGCGAACTCCCCGTTCGCGTGCAGGCCGTACTGGCTATCACCGAATTGGTTGTCATCCACGACTCTGGTCCGTCGACAACTGCCGCTCATATTAATATTCAAACTAAGTTTTATTTTATAGTCAGGGATGCTGTCTCTCCGCAAGACGGCAAGGTCGTGCAAGGTGTGTCTCGTGTCCAAACCCACTGACACCCTCATTGATTTCGATGGTGGTTGTTTCAGATCTTCTCAAGCTTTCCCATGAGACAGACCTCGATATCCTCAATCACAGCATGAAAACTATGGTCGACCGCTTCCAGAACGAGCTTCTGCCTGTGGCTTCGCAGCTCACTGCATGACTGGTGAGCACCCGGGCCTATCCCTTACTCGCTATAATACGCTGATGGCATGTATCTAGGTCAGTTCCTACTCAAGTATGCACCTACTTCACCTAACACTTCGTCAGATTATAAATAAGATCGTCACGAAGTGTATCGACCTGGTGCGGGTCGTCCTACAATGTGGAGCGGACTGTCTTGCAGGGGACAAACTCGAATGCTTCAACTTGAAATGACATGCTCACTGCGTACGGTTGAACGTCCCGCTCATCCTTCTTGGACTCGGAGGGGATCATATCATTACAATGAAGAATGTTGCGCGGACTTGGACCTACGCCACATGTGTTCAGGACGCTATTGACCCTAATCGATAATCTGCCATGGAATAAGTACTTTAAAGTTGAGGTGCCAAAGATCAATATGAATGACTTGAACGTGCGGGATGGAACTTGAAAGGGCGCGCGACGGCTCTCACAGTTGCCTTGTGCACACAGTATCGGTTTGTTGCGAACTCTTATGATATTCTAATTTTCTTATGAGTGCCAAAGGCTGCTCCTAAACGGGAAGATCTTGAATAACATTACAATTTAATGCATAAACAACAAAAAACGAGAATCGTCGAATAAATTGGGAGGAGTGCGCTATTGTCCCTTGCGTACTGCGATGGCGACAGGTGGCGATTTTGTTAGGAATTGTAGTGCTATTCCAGATTCGTTAACAAGTGCCAAACGGTCTTCTCATGAGAAGATCTTGGATAGTAGTTCAGTTCAATGCATAAACAGTAAAAAATGAGAGCCGTTAAATAGGTGAAGAGTTTTGCGCTGTCGTGCATCGTTGGTCTTCATGGCCGCAAATCAAGACTTTGTTATGAAATCTCACGTCATTATACATTCGTTGACGAGTGCCAAAGGTACCTCCCACGAGATTGCCTTGGATGAGCTTGTGGTGCAAAGTGTAATTAAGGTAAAATGACAATGCGCAAAATATTTGGCATATGTAAGCTACTATCCCTCGTCGGCTGCAAATGAGGAACATCATAACCTTGTCGTGAACCGCTCATGTTACTGTAGCTTTGCAGGCGATGTATCTACAAATCAAATTTCTTATAGTATAAATGGCGATATTTAGCAGGAGCAGAATTCTGCCCTTCTATAATTCGCACGGGTACAATATCAAGGTCTCATCGGTTTACTGATGTAGCCTCGGTGTGAGCATTCCCTAAGTAACCTTGATACTTACCTCACCCGCGCCCGGTACATAACCACCGCGGCAGGTCACCGCATTATGATCATGTTTTGGAAAGATCACTCATGGCCACGCCGAAGTAGACATTAACATGGGCATTCCCTACCAGTCTGTCTCTTCATTGTCTGATGCTGTAAATGTCACGCTGACCCTTGCACATCCATCATCATAGTGGTCCGTTCTCTGTCACTACACGGCTCAGATATAATGAAGTCCTGCGTTTGGTCTATGTTCATCGATCGCTAACGATTTGTGATTACTGATGAAACTGATGCAGAATCACCCACACAGCAAGCTTCATCACAAACAGATTTTCCGGTGTTCAAATATTCCGCGGATTTCAGACGCAAGTTACATCAAAGTTATTCGAACGACGGCTTCTCACTACTATTCCTTTTCTACGTTCTGTGATCAATGAAGATTGCTATTCGAGACGCGGCCATTGTCCAGCCTCATCACTATAAAAGCGCTGGACGGTGGTAGGTCTGTACAAACTCCATACGCCTCATCCTGATATGACCTTCTACGTCTCAAATGATCCTACTTTGTGGCCATTCCTCAGTGCTGTTCAGTTTTCTGGCTATTTTCAAGGTTCGTAGAGAGCAAGTGGCATGACGATGTTGACGTCTCGCTATCATTGACCATGGTTTCACAGTTGTATCTTTCGCTGTGGTGGTGTACGATTGGGGTGAGCGAGATAATACTTTATGAGGGGATCGTTGATATATAAGTATGTGGTACTCAAGCATTAACATTCGCACAAGAGGTATGTTGATGTCATAACCTGCGCAGCAATCTCACATCTCTAAGAATGCTCTAACAGTTCGAACTCATCTGGGTGAGCAGAGTCCCATATCAGAAGCAAACAGGACAATGTGGCTGACTCGGGGCAGAGGCAACGCTGGTCCTTCATGACCGTTATTTATATTTGTGTACGTTATTTCATGAGCGTAGTCGCCATCCTGTACTGACTTCAACATATGCTAGGTCCGCTACATTGGAATACTATTTTCTCTGTATGTATGCAAGGCTAACGCTTTTACACCGCACTGCACTGATAAACTATATTAATCAGCATCTACCTACTATGTATGTATCCCAAAATACACTTTGTTCATTCCTTCTGACTGGAAGCATGTAGTGAATCTCCCAGTCCCAATGACAGATATAGTGGGTATTCGGCACCAACGCCTGACATTCTCATTCTCATTCAACCACTAACTGCATTCCTACACAGGGGTGAGTGACAATTTCTGTCAGCTTGATGGTTCAACATGACCGCAACAGCTGTAAGTTCATTCAAAGCATTGAGTCCATCAATGCCTGACACTGGGTTTTTCAGGCAACTTCAGTTATTTCATATGGATATTCGCGCCTGTTGTCGTCAATGCCATGCTGGGCGGTGAGCTCACCTGCCGCACCTTACTGATACTGACTTGACTGAAATATGTTGCAAGCCATCATGATGGCTCGGATACACGCCATGTATGGGCGATCCAGCAAGATGCTCATTTTTCTTGCTGCACTCTTGCTGGTTTCCACGATTTCCACTGGAGTTGTGGCGATAATTGGCCTGGGTTATTCAAGGGGTAAGCTTTCGTTATTGATGACAGACTTGAGTACACGGGACTCATGTAAAAATACCAGGGGAGGCCATATTGTGTGGTTACCATGTCTATCTTTACAGTATTGACACAAATGGATTAAATCCGGATTATGTCAGGATCATACCCACCATCATATGGGAGATCCTCGCCTTTTTTCTTGCAGTCTGGATTGCTATAAAACACCTCCGTGAACTGCGACAATCGCAGAGTGGATCGACCATTGGAGACTGTTTCACGGTGCTAATGCAAAGTCACATGTTGTACTTTCTAGCGTGAGCTCGGTAATTTGTATGTCGTTATCTCGATTCGCTGAAGTTCCGCATATGCTAGCTTTGCTGTCATGGCTTGCTTGGATCTCGGTTCACTGTCTCCATATATAACGGTGCGCTGACCTGCGACTGGCATCTCCATCTGACCACTCCTGATCATGTCTACAGTCGTCATATGGTTTGGGAGTTGAGGTGTATTATGGCATTCTCTACATTTTCCAGGGGTTCCAGATGTGTGTGCTGGGACCACGTCTGATCCTCAGTGTTCGTGAATATCATGCCAAGCTCATGGCCAGGTCCGACGGGGGAACACACATGACGTCCATTGCTTTCCAGGCTGGTGCAGATGCGTTGACTGGCGGAGATGTGTAACACTGGAAGCCATCCAAGTGATCAACCCCGGATAGTGGGCAGGGGACATGTATATATTTGGTTTCAGTTTCATTGTGGTATTTAAGGAGAGGTGATTTGGAGGATATATGTAGGAACTTCGTGCTCGTATTTATTTCGTGTTCCGGAGGATAAAATTATGTCTGGGAAATGTCATGTTACATTACTACTGGAACTACCTGTCAACTTATGCATGCACGGAGCCTACCGACGTCTCGCAATCATTCAACGAATACGGGTTTGTGTTGCTGCTTCTCTACCGACATATGATGGACCCAATGCGTGGGCTTCGCAAGGTGCGAGTTGTGATCATAAACGGATGCCATCCGGGAAATATTGGGATAGTACCAGCGTCGCCCGAAGTCATGAAAACACGAAAAACGCACCTCAACAAGAATATTCTTCCCTGAGGTTTTCCTCATCGTTCAGCCCTTGTAAGCACGCGGGCAGTTCTGATCTAATGCTTCTAGCGCTGTATGTGTCCTTATGTGAAGTGCGTTCTGCAAAATACACGATATAGTGGTCCAACTCGATGTTAGGTCCATGCTCAAAGACAGTACGGAACACACCTTCCGACTACGCGCGCGCGTCCTCTGGTAAGAACGAGATTTTTCGTCAGGCTCTAGTTCAGCGTCTGGGTCCTAGATGGACACGCGTCAGTGAGAGTAATTAATGGGTGTGGAGAGTTGCTGAAAGACGAGATGATGGGGGGGAGCTTGTTACCCATCACAAAAACGATCGTCGAGATCATCAGGACTTCTCAGAGCGATAAAGAGCCAAACGCCCGACCGAACGCGATAATCCCAACGGAAAAAGCCCAACAAAAACGCACCGAATACGCCACAAACCGCCAAAACATGCCCTCCAAAAACCGTGCAAGTTATGGGCTCCATCTGACAATTTGAAAACGTGATTTGAAGAACCATAATACAAAACACGACCACTCACCTCTCTCGACTACCCGCCCATTTGCACCCCACCCCCCAGCCCTCTCCAACAACTCTAACCTAAACAGCTCCACCAGCGGGAGGAGCGTTCCAGGTATCATACTGAGCACGAGGTGGGACTTGCCGAGGTCTAGGTGTACGCCGGAGCGGAAATGGGGGTCTATGGATGGGGAGCGGAGGTATGGGTGCGTGGATGGTGGGTGTGAGATGATGGGAGCGGTGATGTGAGTTCGTGTGTAGGTGTGACCTTGGGGGAAGGAGGAGAAGGAGAAGGGGGGTCCGCTCGTGATTTGCGCTTGAAGGGTTTGTTCCATTCCAAACCCTCTAGTTGGGCGGAAAACAAGACGTGGATACTGCAGCGGAATGGCTACTTAAGCGTTGTGGAGTTGTGTTGGCAAGATGGAAAAGAAGCGGGCGACAAACAAGGGCGATGAAGTGTGTTGCATGCAGGCAAGTTGATATTGGGTACTAGGCTCGCCAGGCTGGTCGATCTCGGAGAAATTTGGCAGGTCCGAAATGATGGCGTTGGCTCCAGGTGAATTGCTCCTTGCATTTTTCTCACGCTATTATGGTTATCGCAATTTTTTGTGAAGCTGGTCTTTCTCACTCTAACCTTCCAACGTGTGCAGACGCGATCAAGACTCACCAAGAGAGTTCTGGCTGTGCCTCACATCAAGAGCTGCAACTCCCAAAACTCGAACGCATTTGTACCTGATGCGTATGTTTACATCTATTTTAACTCATCCACAGTCATGGTGTACTGACGCCACGTTGTAGGATTCTTATAGGACTATTGTCTGCTCTTAATGATGCACTGAAGATACAAGGGCGATGTTAAAATCCCAATGGGTCTCCGACTGAGGACGAATTCACTAGTCTCAAGGTGATTGTTAACTCTAACTTTCATTTCGCTGATTCATTCTGAGCAGATGGTCCATTTTGCCAACGTAGGCCAGTGACTGGCGATGGTGCATTGTGCTCCTGGATACGTGATACTACCTAATGCGCTTTATTGTTTCCAGAGTCCAGACCTGTGGTAGCCTTTTTCCCGGATGACGACATCGTATTGGACTGCTGCGCTGGTTTCATCCAGGACTTAAGAGGGTACTCGAGTTACTTAATCACCATATGTCATAAAACGTGTTTCCGGCGATTACACTCGCCGACTTGGCCCCGGAACAATTACAACTTCGAGTCCTAACAACAAGAGACAAAAGAACCGCCGCATATCACAATTACTTCATTAATTCCCTGTTCCTCGCAACTTTGATTCCTCTCAGGACCATTCCCAATTCAACCCACTTGTTTTATTGTTAACCGCTGTCCTAACGAACTTCGCCGACTGCTCGTCGATTCCAAGGGAACCCGGAGCTACCCAAACAATAAGAATGGATAAATGATGAACGAATTTGATTGGCTAACGACTTTATAGATTACGTAAATGGACGGTCTTTTTGTCTTCCCCGGATGAATCTTGTGCAAACCAGCGAGGCGCGTTGATTATGACTTGCTCTGCTCACAGCAACAGGCCTATCATGTTTCACGGACAATAGTATGATCCTTCCTCCCGCTTCATATCCGTGGCCCAATCTATGTTTGGCGAGGAACGTCGCATCGTGTAAACATTGTCAGTTTCCCCATTCCTTTAAATCATGCCTCTTGGCAACGGATAAATACTCGACAGCTGAGAAGTAGGTCCCCCATCAATACGAATCCCCTTGAAAACTATCAGAGCTTCCCGAGCTCTACAAAGTATCTTCAACTTTGACCTATTCTTCGAATTCTTCCTTCACGGCAATGGACTCATTCTTCACGCTCGCTGCATTGGCACCCGTCTCTTCTGAAGAGACGCAAGCACAAGCACAAGTACCAGTTGACGAGGAGCACTATGGTGGCAATGCCAACTGCTACTGCGTCATCGCATGATCAGCATCGCGCCCCGTATGTTTTTTCTCCCCCCCTTGCTGTCCACGACTGAGTCTATCGCTAGAAAATCATACGTCTTTGATCGCAGCATCATCATCTGCCGCACCCCCGTCATTTCCACTGTACATCATCATTCTCCCCCCGTACATAACCACGATGCGCAGGTCATCCAACCCCTCTCTTCGTTCGCCTCATTCATTCTGTCACAGTTGACGGGATATTGTATATATTGTATTATTTATATCTCGATAGACGGCTCCTCCCCGTACTTATCCCGTCTGCCAGGATCTCGACACTGGAACACTTGTATATTTGCATATCACCGACCCGGTCACACTTTCCTTGATTTTCCATTACTTACATATACGTACGTAGGCTGCGACACCCTCTCTGGATATATGCACTGTGTGCATCTTGATTTCTTGATGTGTGATCTGAGTTGTAGCGCGCAGAGAGTGAATCACAACAAGTGTCCTGACCGAGACCAATGCTCGTGGTACTTGCTAAACCGTCGGGGAGTTCATTCTGCTTGCTGTGTTTGTTAATGGCGCACTCATTCTACTGAGTACGCACGGCGTGGAGTGGTAAGACTGGTGTTTTTCCGGGGCTCACATGCGAAGCAGTCACGACCGATCACCACGTCCGAAGCATGTTCTCTAACCAGCCCATATCGAACGGTCTTGCAAAAGTCCAATCATAAACACGCATCTGTTATTTCAAAACCACGACCTCGTAGTACACATCGTCTCGCGACTAGGGTTCGGTGAAAAAATGGGAACTTGCCTTTGGACACAGCCCATAGCCTCCGCCAACTTGATTGTGGTCTACACTTGGATTGTTGGGACGGGGATCATTATGGTATCACGCCTTGTCACTGCTGCATGTTGCGAACAAAATCAGTTGTCAGAATTCCCATCGATGCGCTGGCGTAAACACATAACTGATGCTCAATTGCGCCAGTGCTGAACGTGCTCAGACAAGCTCGCCCGATTCATTTGTCACAAGAATGCATCAAAATTTCAGACAACCCCAATAAATTACAGCACCTCGAAACAAAACTACAAAATCAACCTAACCACAAATCCCAAGGCGAAATCCAGTCCAAGAAGATCCGCAAATCCAAGAGAAAACAGAACCGCGAATAGATGGTTTCCCGTGCCACTTTAAAGGGCAGACGTGGAAGAACAGGTATAAGCGGCGATGAGACCTCGAGAGAAAGTACTTTTTTCCTCGTTCTGGAAACCCCCGAGGGAGAGTGGGTTGGATGGATGGTGGAGCCGGAGCCGGGATACTGTGAAATAGAGGAATGGCCTGTTGATGAGAAGAAGAGACGGCGACCGAGTCGCGGATACTACAATCAAGAAAGGAAATGGACGGAGTGGGGTAAATGCATGGAAATGGGGCAATGGATGCAAGGGATGCAATGGACGCAAAAAAATCCTGGAAAAAAAAAACTCTGCAAACAAAAACGCACTGCAAACAAGACACATCAACTGTCTCCGCGCTTACGACGAGTCTTGGGCGTCGCATCGTCCAGATCCAGAATAGCCTTCCGCTTTATGGACGCTTCATCGAGAGGGGCATCGACGGAGCTAATGGAGGGCCAAGAAGGACGAACGATGGGAATGCCGAGACCACGACGCGCAACGAATGGTCGATGATTGGCTTCGATGGGCTGGTGGGTACTGGCATATGCGGAAATGGCATCCGCGAGGGGTGAGTCCGGAACGACTTCGAATGCGAAATCCGTGCAATCGGAGTCGAAACGCGGGACCCATGAGGGCATCGTAAACAAAGGAGAAGGGGGTGGGGAGAGTGAACGAGAATGGGGTGAGGATGGAACTGATGTATGAGGTGTGTAAACCTCAGACGACAAAGACGCTATAAAGAAAAGATAATGAGCCACCAAATACGCCAGAAGCTGATAAAACCTTACTATCGAAATCATCTGTTGACGCCATCGAGTAGGAAGAGGTTGAAGAGCCGATGGACTCGTCGTCAGAGTCGTCATCGAATGCCGAACGGCAAACCTGGGCAGCCAGCGAAACTTGAGATACGGCTTGAGCTGCGACTTCGGGCTCTTCTTCCTCCTCTTCGATAACGGAAATCGCGATTCCTTGACGAACATGGTGTTAGCGCCAACCACAGCAAAAGAGACAAATCAACTGACCGGTTCGCTTCTCCACCTTGGTGAGCGCAGCTCTGAGCTCCACGTACTGGTGGAAGTACTTCTTGTTTTCTTCTTCCAGTTTGTGGCAGGCGCTCTTGGATGAGTCGACCTGATTCCAGAGATCCGAACGCTGAGCAAGAAGGAGCTTGATATCTTCTTGCAGCTCTGCGTTTTCGTCAGCGCGACGACGCAAAGATTCGCACTGGTCTCTGAGGCTGACGACCTCGGTGTACGCAAGCGTGAGGCGTTCCCTCATCGCGATGCTCTGATCCTCTGTCAATGAATCTGTAGCTAGGAGGTCGTCAGCCAAGGTCAGTTGTGGCGAGACACGGGAATACGTACAGCTCGAAGCATTACCATGAGGTATGACTTTCCCATCTGGAGATATGACATGCAGCTCAGGAATTCCTGTTCGCGAGAGTTAGAAGACGGCGAGGAGGATGAAGAAAAAATGTCTCACCTGCAGCCGCTCTCTTCAACTTCCTCAGCTCTCTCTTAGCTCCTTCGAGTTCCTTCTTCGTCCGAACAAGCGTGCCTTGTAACGCTTCGACCTCTTCATCGTGTTCCTGCTGCAGGTCGGATGGTTCTTTCCTCTCGGCTACCAGTTCGTCGCGTTCGGCCTTGAGGTTTGCGAGCTCAAATCGAAGCGCGGCGTTAGCCGATTGGAGGGAAGAGAGCATCGACCTTTGGGAGGACATCTTTGCTGTCGCATCGCGGCACATGGAGTCAGCCTCGTCGCGGCGGAGCTGTTCGATCTCCAGGTCGCGGGTGAGACGGTCCATCTGGTGGCATATGGTTGCGTTCTCGACCACTAGATCGTCAATATCGGCGTTTGCTGCGTCAAGATGGCCCTGGACACGCGTGAGCTGCCTTTGGAGAATGGCGTTCTCGTTCCAGGCGTCGGAGAAGAGCGCGTGCATGTGGTGGCGAGGGCCGATTGGAGCGCTGTGTAGCTGTGGGCTTATGTCGGAGCAGCTGATGCTCCACTGCAGGCGAGCCTCGGGGACTAGACGAGGGCTGTCGAGAGACGATTCCAAAATGGCTGGGGACGATGATGAGGAAGGGAAGTCGGATGTACTTGTGCCTGTCGCTGATGAAGAAGCGACTTTGGAAGGGCGGGCCACTTTCTCGGCTTGCTGAGGCCTGGGGGAGTCGATAGCTGGAGCGGGATCCTGGATTGCCGTAGGGTCGAGCTGGCAGATGAAAATATCGAAGGCTAGTCCAGCCATGATGACGACAACGTAAAAGACGACCTGAGCAAGAGGCTTGAGGACACCGAGCATGGAGACGAGCATGGAGAACGCGGAAGAGAGGCAAACATTATTCTTGATGGAAGACATATCGATAGAGATAGATAGAAGCAAGTAAAATCGTCTGTGTATATGCGGATATGCGAATATGCAGAGGACGATGGGAGTGAACAAGAAAGATGACCACTGGAGTTTCAGGTATGGGGTGGGGGTTTTTATACCTGGAAGGCTGACATGGTTAGTATGCCAGCCTCTTGACTCAGTTGACGATCCGAGTTTCAGCCTGAGCGGATTTCAAACCGGACTGCATAGCTTTGAATTAGGTGCAGCTGGTAAGAGAGTCTTGCACCTAATTCAAAAAAAGGCTTGTCCCTTCCTTGGTGAAGGTTCGAGCAAACCTGATATCCTCTGCCATGTAGCATGTACTTATAAAAATGGGCTAGTAAGAAGGAAATCAGTCCGAGGCGTTGTTTGGATCAGAAGCTGTTGTCAAACAAACAAACTTATGTAATCCATATATCAGAGGCAATTTCGAACACACCTGGTACATGCGAGGTGGTTTTGACGTCGACGATTCCAAGTGACAAATGACATGTTCTACATCGTGAACGACCGCCATATCGGCAGAATATGCAGAGATCTAACAAACATTATTGTTTCATAGAACAAATGAAATCCCACCTAGGGGGGAGTTGGGGTATCCGGGTCCGAGTTACAGCCCGTACCACGACTTCGCGGGCGCTCACTTTCTCCTTCAGTACGTTCGTTGCCTGGTTCGCCACTGCTACCTTGTCGCCTTTTAGCTCTTCAACATGGCCGATAAAAAAACAGAAAGCTGGTCTACGTGAGTCCTCATTATGCCGTGATTGCGGGTACTACAGGAATTCAATGTTTTGGTTGAACTTCAAGTATGGCCGGTCTTCTCCAGCAGATTGTCGAAATTCTCCAGACCTCGACAATTGCCGAGGAAAGAGGAAAGGATGTCCGGTCTAAATTTTGGGCCGCATACAAAAGAGTTTCCGGCGAATATGATGACAACATGCTAGAAATGTGCAATAGCAATATGGATATAATCTTGATATTTGTAGGTCGCAATATCTCATTTTATGACACTTATCCAACATTATCTACCAGGCTGGTCTGTTCTCTGCCGCCAATACTGCGTTCATCATTGCGATGCAGCCGAATCCTGTCGATACCACCAACGCTCTTCTGCTCCAGCTTATTCAAATCAGCCTCCACGGTCCCTCTGCGGCCCAGCAAACGATCCTTTCTCCTTCCACTGACTACTCTTCCAACTTCTGGACCCAAGCGCTTGCGTACACGAGCCTCTCCCTCAGTCTTCTCGCTGCCTTCGGTGCTGTCCTAGGCAAGCAATGGCTGAATTACTACAAGACGCACCGTTATGGCGGTGGATCACTTGAAGAGCGATGCAAGCAGAGACACGAAAAGTTCCAAGGGCTAGAAGCATGGTGGTTTGAAGGCGTGCTGCAGTCATTCTCAGACCTTCTCAAGGCCTCTTTGTTTCTGTTCGGCGTCTCCCTAGCAGCCTGGATGTGGACCCAGCAGCGAACCATCTCCATCCTCATCGTCTCTACGACTGCTTTCGGCTTCCTTTGTTATGCCATCACCATCTTACTATCCGCAAAATATCCCGATTGTCCGTTCCAGACGCGCCTCTCCTCAGCCATTCGGGCTGTTCTTCACCCCAATCTCCAGGAAAAAGAAGATTCCACTGCATCTGCAATGGAGTGGGTGCTGAATACCTCGACCTACCCTGATGTCGTGAGGGCGGCACTTGAGTTGTTGCCCATCATGTCGTGCAAACCCAACGTCAACCTCGCGTTGCTATACGAGAACGTGTTACGCATGTTCAGGGCTTGTTTCGATCTGAAAGGCCATCCAATGCTCGAAGACGCACTGGCATATGGGAAAGCGTTGATCCAGTTGTCCTGGAACGACACGCATCTGAGGGATATGCTTTGCGACCGCACGCAGGGATGGGATTTTTGGAAATCGTGGCACACCCTGTATCTTTATCGGGCAATGGAACAGTGTTTCACTTCATATTCCCAAATAAAGGGGACTCGTAATGCAGAGTCACGGTCGCGTCACCAAGCAGACATACGCACTGCCCTGCGTATGGTTGTACCTAACGATGGTGGATGGACTTGGGATGGTGAATTCAACCTGGAACTCAGTTCGGAGGAAGTTAGCTCGCTTAATGACATCGCAAAACATTTCTGCCGTGCCGAAGATTTTGAGGCAGCAGGATATGCTCTCACGTTACTCAGCGGCGCCCGTAGACCTAATGTAATTGATCCAGGCGACCTCACTTCATTTTTGGAACGCAGCCATCAGTCACGTCAATTGTGTCATAGCGCACTCCGTGCTGCTTGCGCTGTTTTCGAATGCAAATACCATATATCCGTCAAGCAAAATTTCCGGGAGGCTGTCCTGATGGCTGTTTATCCCACCGAACATACAACATACGACCACCTCATGTTCACCAATGCTATTCAGCTGCTCAAATTTGCTGAGTGGCCAAATGACAGTCATCTAGCAGGCTCCCCGATACCTAGCATTCAGCGCTTGGTACTCTTTGCGTTGCCGGCACCGTCACTCGACAATCCCGCACAGTATATTCCTTACTGCCGTGCACTCATTGGTTACATGGGTCCGGATAAATGCAATAATTCCAGACTTCTTGCCTTACATAGAGCCTATGATCTCAGAAATGATCTGGCTATGGTCGCTGCTGGCGGAGTGGATACGCCATTACAAGACATGGTGCTCTCCGAACTCTCCCCAGCTCTCCTCACTGTGGTTCCTCCAGATACCTTCGACGCCGACCATGATGTCTACTATCTCCATCTCATGTTCACTCTTGCAAACACTTCCGGCTGGCTCCCTCACTTAGACAAAGATGGCCATATCGGGAGGTGCATCAGAATCATTCCTGATTCTTGGGACCAGCCTCATGATTCCCCCTTGTTCTACCTTGCTAGAATCTTCCTCCGCATCCAACATGCTCACCCAGGGCATGCCGCCCGTCAGCTTGTCACCATCACAAGCAATCAGTGGTGGAACCTCATTAGGATTGCATGGCATTCCTCCGAATATCGTTATTACAGTGACGATTTTCAGGCTGATTTTTGCGAGATCCTTGAAGCGCTTGCCGCGGGTACAGAGACATACATGCCACACGATATCTCAAAGAGTGAGCTCCGATCCCTCCTGAAGGATTTGGACGATGTTTGGTTTCGGCCAGACACGGAAAAAAAAACTGCAATGGAAGGTTTGGTGGGTGAGGTACGTCGTAGACTCGAGTCGGCTTTAGCCATGACCGGACAAGAGTCTTGATTTTCCCGTGAGAGGTGCGAAGGGTGAGGTGGTGGGGTTGAGGTCAGGACATATTGTATATCTATATCGAGTCACAACTTCATAGACAGATGGGCACTTACTCCAAACTTACTCAGTACCAATATTATTCCGACAGATGATACATAATTTGCAAAAGTCTTGTTGACTCTCCTGCAACAGCAAATAAACTTTTCATTTACCTCTAGGTAGTCTATACACGACTGAATATTTCGGAACAACTTGAGGCCTGAGGGTCCACAGAATGTCTTCTGCTAGTTGTCACAACACAGATACGACATCAGGAGAAGACATTCTGTGAACCTTGCTATTCGGCCGTATTACTATCGCTACGTTCCCTATGTGTTGTCCACGTGGAAGGGTCACAGTGTCGTGATGGGTTTCGGCAACATCAGGCATGTGCGGCCAGCTTGGAGTCCCAATCGTTGAAGAGTGTGGGTTCAGAGAGACAATAGGAGTCCACCTTCGCTGGCATTTTGAACCTCGTCAAGTTTTGCTACCTGCAAGAACTTCCATTTACGCCAACAAGAAGCCTGTGCAATGGGCGGATAATCTCGATCATTGCCAGTCAAGCCTCCATCATCAACAATATTGATGCTGGGCTACCTCGGATTCTCAGATTTCACTAGCGTTTAGCGCACCGTGCTGTATCAACGCCCCCGAAATATGTCAATGTCATTCGTACGCAACGTGCAAATTTATGTACTTACACATGAAACGAATGAGTGCGTTGCAGTAACGAGTATGCCTCGCAGGATCATCGTCAAGTTTCGGTACCGGAAAAGCAAGGAGTACCAGACGCTGAATGTCGAAGAGCAGAGAGCCGATGAAATATTGATATTGAAGACAGTCACCGTGGTTGAGGTTGAGCAGTCGAATGGGTTGGTATTAGAGACGTAGAAGCGCGCAGGAAACGCTGGATGATGTTACAATTCCGTTCAGAATGTAGAAAGAGATTCTGTGGTCTCTGCTGTAAGCTTGAGAAGTCCGGCTCGCCGAGGCGTTGTTTGGATCAGAAGCTGTTGTCAAACAAACCAACTTAATTAATCCATATATAGCAATTTCGAACACGCCTCCTAAAATGGTTTTGACGATTCCAATGTCACTGTTCCTTGCACCCGGAGCTCCAAGACCCACAAACACGACATCTAGACTATTGGGCGATTTTGTGATGGACAACTAGGTCTCCTTTCTCCTGACCTGTCATTCGGAGCGGCGATTTTACCAACTAAACATAGCTTCGTCAGCGACTTCAACTCACTGTGCTGCTGTAGGAATTACTGTGATGTGCACGCGAATGAAATCCTACCTATGTAGGCCTCTGGAGCGTCGGGGAATCCGGGTCCAAGTTACAGCCGGTACCACGACTTCACGGGCCCTCACTTTCTCTTTCAGTCCATTCGTTGTCTGGTTCGCCACGCGTCCTCTGACTAGCCACCATACCTGGCGTTCTGCATTACCCACAAAGTTCATATCAAGTACTTCGTAGCTAATGCAGGACGCTGGGTATTACGAAGGCATCAGAACATTTAGTCATGCAAGATCAAGAAGCTTCTCGCCAGCAACGAGGGAGACCATGCTTCGACTACCGCAGAACGATTCTGGGCGCTTTATTACACGTCTCTTCTGCTTCTATCACAGGTATGTGTTGCGGTCAGCTCCAGCATGTTCTTGATCCATTTTTGAACAGGAACTGAACCCTGGCGTAGCACGGAGATACTTTGGCGCTTGGCTATCTACATGGGGTGTCTCGTATCATGGTACGACCAGATCATTCTAGACACCTTTTCCCTGTCGACGGGTATGAAATGACCTTCAGATTCACTGTGATTCAAGTTGTGATCAAGCTCTGGGTACAACGCAAACGCTGATGAGAAAGACACCTCACGAACAGGTATCATTAATGCTCAATGTGGGTTTACATTCCTACTACTCTCTGACCGTGTGTTGATCGTTGGCATATAGTGCTGCTCCTCTTTCTTGATGACCGGGCAACATGCTACTTGCCCTCGCACAAGTCACATGATGTCCACAGCTTCTTACGAGCTGCGAGGTCGTCGGCGTCAGTATTTATGGTACATCAGAAGATCAGCCACAGACGACTCTGGATGCTCCACTACAACTGTGCCACTCGAAGATGGGTCAGGAACGTGTAGAGACTGCATGCAGTGTCATAGGCGGCCGGTCGATCATCGATCGTGCTGATCTGACTGTATCGTATGTGTCATTCAGTCGCGCAGCAAATTGCAATGCTACTAGTGCACGATACATCCCTTGCTCTTGTCATGCTGCAAACACCAGGCAAGCTTGCTGTTAGGGCCTCATTGACGCCCGCCAGCAGGTCAAATACCCATAGAGCAGGACATACAAACCGCAATACCCCCACCCCAAAGTGACATCCAAACATGCGCTTACTGCTATGCACGATCCTCTACCTCGCTGGAGTAATCCAAGCCGCACCTACTACCAATGCAACTACTACCAGTGATTATTTTGAAGCACCGTCATTCACGAATAGAACCCTGTCGAACATCATCTCGAGCTCCGTTCTCACTCTTTTCGCGTGTATATACAGCGCCGTCCATCCAAATATCCCGAGTCCTAAGGACAGCCCATTTTGTATCCTACGGCGACGACTTGGCATCATGATGGCGGCACTAATTGCTCCTGAACTGGTCGTGGTATGGGCTATGCGCCAGTGGATCAGTGCTCGTAATGTTACGAAACGGTTCAAGAGATCAGGGTATTTCAATGTTCCTCGGCCGCAGAAGCAATCTGAAAGTAAGTCGTGCTTTTTGAGACTGGACATGTTCCTCAAACAACTCACCATGCACGTCCTTAGATCATGAATCGGCTGAAGTGCCTGCTCAGCAACTTGAAGGTGAGCTCGACATTCTATCTTGTATCCTGACCATACTTCCTCATGGCTCGCCTGCTTCTGAAGATCACGATAAAGCCCGGCTTCTCGTAACGCCTACTAAAGGTGAACCATCTGTACTGGTGTTTCTTCGGCAGTTCATAGTACTTCAGTGTCCACTTCAAGATATGGAACTCATACTCTTGCGAAGCCATTTAAAAAGTTGTTTCACGCTTACTTTTCAGATCAATCTGAGGGTAAGCCCGATTCGCGCTCTCCCAAACGTTTGACTCATATGTATCCTTAGATTACGCGTGGACTCAGACGCACAGTTTCTTTGTGCTGATGGGTGGTTTCATGCTTTATGTGGACGGGGAACCCTACCACACACTACAACCTGATGACGTTCTCAGGCTGATATGTGATGGGTGTATTGATGCCCCATTGCCCCTACCCTAACGGCAAAGCGGATCTGCGACAAGAGCAAAGGCAATGTGATATCGAAAGGATTGATCATCCTTCAGGTGGCCTGGTTCATTCTGCAGCTCATGTCCCGCGCCATCTATCACCTCGAAACCACCCAGCTGGAAACAGGGACGCTCGCTTTTGCGGTTCTCAATTTCCTGACCTATGCGCTGTGGTGGGTGCAATGTCCATTTCCGGTGTATTGGAAGTCGACCGAGTTAAAGCCAGAGGATCACGTGCGCATTCGTTTGTATGTCTGCGTCTAAGATCGATTATGCCGTTATTTATTGTCTATCTCAGCGCCCATAGGCCTAATAATGAAGACGCTGTGATTTTTGCGATGACCCTCGGTCCATTTAGGCAACTGATGGGCTTCAGCGATCGCACGCGCAAGCTCCGAGTTCCTACATTCGATGGCAGCCTTGAACTGGATTCAAATGGATGGGACAAGTGGATTCTTGTGTTTGCCGGAATTCTGATGGCAACCATCTTTGGCGGCATTCATTGTACGGCTTGGTTTTTTGCCTTTCCTACAAATCATGAACAGGTCCTGTGGCGCATCAGTGCCGTCGCTATAACTTGCACACCCTGCCTTGAAATTCTTTCGTACTTTGCAGTCACTGATCTCGCAAGTCTAATGCGTATCTACTTTCCAGTCACTGATCGTATCACCTTGGCACGTTTTATATTAGGTATCATAGGTATCGATGACATTATGTCTCTTGTTGCTATGTGCATATTTGGCCTGTTCTACATTGTATCTCGTGGTATGCTCTTGGTACTTATGTTCACGACATTACGCCATCTTCCTCTTGACGCATACACGACGGTGTCTTGGATTAGTTTTGTGCCGCACTTGTAGTTTTCTTATTTTCATACTTTTGTAGTCAATGGCTGCCCTTTGCTCCCATCATCTACCAACGCCTCCCTCCACACAACAAATTACAATCTCCGTCTCTAACTATTGCGGGATCTAAATTCACAAGAATCATTTCGTATTCTCCTACCCGCCCAAGGAGCTCCGTTTTCCACTCTACAACATCGATTCACCAGTCAAACCTGAAATGCGGGAGGCGGACACGAATTAGCATGATCCAGAGCGCTCAAGTACTCACACCTCGCAGAAAACCCTCTTCAGATCCCCTCTCAAACCTCTGTATCCTCCAGAGTCCACGCTCGTGCCATTCCCACTCAAGCCTTCGGCACTGAAGAACTCCCAAGTCCCAGAACCAGACGAAATAGAAGAATGCATCGCGCTTGTGGCCTCCAACGACTCAACATGTTGTACAGGAGGAGAAGAACCCTGTAATCTTGGAGAGTGTCGATGTCCCAACGCCTCCACGCCACCTCCGAAGGCTAGGACTAAGTGCTAATCTGTACAAGACGCCGAACAGACGAAATCGACCCTCGTTACACTGCCGTACTGATTCGCAGTGTACATCGCGCCGTCATGGCGCGCGAGTAAGAAGAGGCAGAGAAAGAGGTTCAGGAGGTGATTATAAGTGAGGCAACTGTGGAGGATGGCAAGGAACTGATAACGAGGAAGATACAACGACGACAATGAAGGAAGTGCAGGGAACGAGCACGAAGAATTCATGAAGATTGAAGTCGCTCAGACTCCGACACCGCTGCCGACGAGCCTACTCTTGTACCAAGCACATCGCGCAATTCTCAATGCCATGCACGAACGCGTTTTATGGCCTTTCTGCTCGAGTTCCACCTCAAAGAAACTGACAGACCACGAGCAAGATAAAGATGGGACTAAGAGGATGAGGCAAGTTTCCCCTTTGTTTCTATTCATCATACGAACCGTGAACCATCAGCACGCCCAAGTGGACACCGACCAGGACGCCCAACTCCCAATGCCCACCTCCATCGTCCTCGCCCCTTCCTCATCACAACAAGTCCAATCCATCGGCATCGGCCTCAGTGCAATGTGCCACTTTGGTTCGGCATGTATTCTCTTCGCACCTCCCCACATCTCCGTAGGACCCGTCGGTGCAAATGCAGATGGCCCGAGTGACGCAAGTGCAGACACCCCGGGGGGTCAGGGCACGCACAAATCCTTGCCAAAGGTGTAAGGTGTGGTGTGAGTGAGTCTTCTCCCTCACACTTTCTCCTGACCTGTCATTCAGAGCGGCGATTTTACCAACCAAACATAGCTTCGTCAGCGACTTCAACTCACTGTGCTGCTGTAGGAATTACTGCGATGTGCACGCACAGCTATAAATAACGTTGGAATAATCATCACGGTTCTCATGAGCCATCTCCTTGTATTATCCTTCCTACGAAACCATCCGGACCATTCTTCTGCCATAATTTTTTTCGGCCTTTGTTGAATTCGTTTCCAAATTCTCGTCTGCTTGCTCTTCTGACTTGCGTCTCGCGTGCATGGCGACTAGCAACCACGCATCGTTTGTGCAGCTCAATTTGGGATGTATCATTAATCTCAAGCGCTCGATGTTCGCGTGACAGAGCATTTAACTAACCAATTGATCGTTCACTAAATTTGAAAGGTATAGGACAGGGGGAATGGATGAACTTGCCCAGACGGAACCCACCTCGACAGCAGGTATGTGCCGCGGGCAAGAGCGAACCCGAAAGTAAAGGCACAAGATATCATATATCATATACGTATGTCAAATATGAATATGTGTTTTACATCTATAAAACATTAGCTAGAATGCACACGACGCCGAAATCTACAAATGACTGACACGCACGAACCATAACCAATATCTAGCAGCACATCATACATATTCAAACTCATTACCAAGATACACCTCCACCGCCCCTTACGGACAATTCGCAAACAACCACATCACATCCCCCACATCCCCAGCATCCACTTTCCACTTTGCATCTGTCCCCTTCCCACTCGTCGACACCGTCTCGGCATTATCCAACTCATTCAACCTCCTCAATAACTTCTCGTCACCTCCTACAGCGAACACGAACCCCGCTTCACCTCCTCCTCCGTTCACTGGTACGTCCAGATCAGGCATCGAGGAGGAGCGGGGGGAGTGGGCTGGTCCGCCGGGGTGCAGGATCGCGCCTACTGCTGTGGAGCGGGAGATGTTGTTTGGAAGGACTAGGAAGGAATTTGAGCCTGGGATTATGCGGAGGCCGTAACGCTCGCCGAGGCTGAAGTAAAAGTAAATTAGTGAGGATGAGGACGAGGTGGGAGCGAAGATGAGAAGCACGCACCTATCAAATATATGATTCTGCGCTTCAGCAGCCTGACGTCTCGCCCACTGACGATCCGAGCAATCATCCGTCGGACCAGTCCAGAAGCGCCACACCACAGACGCCTCGCGCTCCTCTACAAACGAACCAGGCGTTCGTTCCGTGAACTACGTCCCACACAAGTATCAGCATCAACCCATCACCAGGACAAAAAACACGCACATAATTCAAAATCTCCACACAAAGACCTTTCCACGTCAAGTTCAAATTCGCAACCATACTTATCCACACCCCTCCTTTCCCATTCTGCACGGGGATCTTCGCAAAGCATCCGTTCTCTGCTACTATACCCACCCCAGGCGCTTTCGCAGCGACTTGCTCGAGGCTCTTGACAGGTAACCCACTGAGCAACCACACCTCGTTCCGCTTATTCGCAGAAAACTTATTTAGGAGCTCCACTACTCCTTCGGGGGGCACGAACGGCGCGAGGAGTCCAGCGCGCGACAAGTCTCGGCGCCAGACCGTGCCTTCGAAATCGAGCAGGATGATACGGCGAGAAGAGTGTTTGTATCGTGGGAGGAGCAGCGTGGTGTTGAGCGCAGGGACGGCATTGAGGTCCAGTTGGGTGGTGTGTTCGGTGTTGGCGCGAAGGCAGCGCGTGAGGAAGGAGGTTACGAAGGTTTGGGCTGTTTGTGTCACGACATGGTTGTGGAGGTCCTGTTTGGGGTAGGATGGGCGCGTGTTTAATGATTAGTGTGTGTGAAAGGATAATGGGCGCGTGTTGATATGAGAGAAGATGGGCGCGTATTTAATTATTGGCGCATGTTTAAGGGATGATGGGCGCGTGTTGAGGAGATGGGCGCGTATTTAATGATCAGCGGGTGCATAACAAGAGATGGGCGCGTGTTCAATCAGCGCCCGTCCAAAGTAAGACATTAAAGACTCCTCACCTCCCACCTCGACAACGCCTCCTCATCACTCATAGTCAACGCCTACCCCACATCAGTCAAATATTCACAACACCAAAGACCACCACCAGAAAAACGCACCTGATAAATTGCCTTGGCAGTTCCATGTGTATCATACGGGTTCACAGCGATGCAGGACCTGAACCCGCTGTAACTATATGATCCGGTGAACTACAGACGAGGTCAGTAAGTGAGAAGGTGTGATGCAAAGGGATGTTTGAATGGACGAACCTCACTCAGAATCAATGGCCTATGTCTCCCATCTTGACACTCAACAAACTCGTGTGTCCTGTTAACGCAGCCATCAGTCCAGCCCCTCCATCCAACCGAATATAAACACGACACAGCCGAGACGGAAACTCACCTCAACGCCATCCCCTCCCTCAAACTAGTAACCAAAAACGCGTCCGCCACAGTCAAAAGCGCCAAATACTGACTAAACGTGACTTCCTGCGTATGTAAAAACACAACTGGTTGATAGGTGAGCGTGCTGAATGCACTGTTAATGCGGGATACGACATCTGAGACGCCGCCTGCTGCTAGTTCGTTGGATTCGGTTGTTTGGAGGGCTACTTGGAGAAGGAGGACCTGTGAGTTGTGTTAGTGGGTTGTGTTGGGTCTGTGGGCGTGGATGTGGGGTGTAGAAGGGGGAAGGGAAGGAAGAAACATACTTTTCCTTGATACTCTGGATACTTTTTCAAAAAGAGTTCAAACGCTTCGAGTTTATGCCGGACGCCCTGGATCTCATCCAACTTATCTCTCCCAACGACAATCATCATCCCTGCGTACCGCTGCCTCAATGTTTGGACCCAATAAGAGACGTCGGGTTCGCGTCTTCGTTCGCGGAGAGCGCCTACGTCTATGCCCATGGGGAAGACGCCGACATCTACGAAGCGGCCGTGGCCTTCGCGGGCGCCGCCTGGGATACCGTATTCGACCTGGGGAGGGATTAGGTTTGGATTTGGGTGTGGGGGAGGGGGGAGAAGGGGAGGGAAAGGAAGGAGGAAGCGAAGGGAGTAGCGAAGGGAGTAGCATAGGCACAAAACAAACAGAACCAAAAGGACACTCAACGAACGAACGAACAAACGAAACTCACCTGAATCCCCTTGGGCAACGCTTCAACGGCAAGAATACGGGAGACGGTTTGTCTGTGGATATATCCGTGTTAGCTCCATCGCGTCGTGAAAGTTGAGAATGCAAAATGAGAAGAGTGACGGGAGTGGGAGTGGTGAATGAACGTAGGGGGTGGTGGATGAATGCAGGGAGTGGTACGCAGACGAACGCAAGGAGTGGCAACGAAACTAGGGAATAGAACTAAATCCATCCCTCAACCCGTCCCACGACAACGCAAACCTCAATCCCAAAACCAAACCAAAAACATACCTAAAGTGCCTCGCATAACTGGCAGTCTGAAACCCTACAAGGTCCGCGCCGAGCATACCTCGGAGGAGGTGTTCTCGTACGCTTAGGCATCTGTGGGGTTTGTGGTTAGTATTGTGGTTCAGAAGATGATATGAGTAGAGAGGAGGGTGGAGGGGTGTAGCATAGGGTGGAAGGGGTGCGGCATAAGAGGCTTGGTGACTAAAAGACTTGGCATCCACGTCCAAAACACAACACCTAAACCCAAATAGAAACACAACCCACCTAAATATCTCACTGCTCGGGAAAGCGACGTGCATGAAGAACCCGATAGGAGCGCGTGCAAGAGCGGGTACGCGTGTGCTTTGGCGGAGGAGGAGGGGGAGGAGCATGAGGTGGTAGTCGTTAATCCAGACTGTGGTGTGGATGGCGAGTAAGCGTCGGGTGAATCTCACGTCAAATATGAACTAAGCCCTCGACAACGAATGACGCACCGACATCGCCCTCCGTCCACACGCTCTCAATAGCCTCTGCAAACCGCTTATTGACAGCGACATACTGCTTGAACGCCGCGCTCTCGAAGAAGAGTTTCGTTTTTGGTGCATCAGGGACTGCATAATGAAGACACGGCCAAAGGACCTGGGAAGCATTAATAAGGAATAGAAACGCGCGGAACAAGAAAAGACGAAGGCACACCTGATGACAAAACTCATCATAACAACTCTCAAGCTCTGCATCTGGGATCCAAACAGGCAAACTAGAATGCAATTCCTTCATCCTGCGATCGACGCTGGCTTTGAGTTCTGTGCTGTATGCGTCTGTGCTGCTGCCGAGAGTTCCGACCCAGAGCTTTCTGGTCATGCGGTCTTTGACACTGTCGACTGCATTCTTGAGACCGCCGTTGCAGTGGATGTTTGGAGCCAAGTGGTAGGGTTCGGAGTTCGGATTTGAATAGGAGTAGGAGCGGGTGAGGGAGGGATACTTAGGGGGTTTTGAAGATGACCTGCGTTGGAGACGGACTGCATGGACTGGATCGGGCTGGAACTTTGCGAGGGATGCGTCGATGCTTTGGATGGAAGGGGGTGAAATGGCGCCATTGCGTGCAGGGGATGGAGCTAGAGAAGCGAATTTGGAGAAAGGATTTAATTCAGAGGGAGGAGTACTGATTGGCGTGATGGCACGAGACTAGCAGGGGTCAATTCATCGTGCCTAGTTATTTTAAAAAGAGCTCACTTTTAAGTCATCGACTATGCTCTTCAGCGGGGCTGGCGTGCTACCAATGGATCGTGATGATGCGTGTCTGAATGCTGGAGGACGACCGCCCAAATCCTGTGTAGCATTTGTCCCGACTTCACGAGCGTAGATGTCTGGAGTTGGTGGGTTGCTTTCACCTATAACTGCGGTTGTGGGCAAGAAAAGGGAAGCGATGATGACCCGGTGATTTCGCAGTGAGCTCATGGTAGTTGGTGATGAGAGCTGGCTAGCCGCAGCATTCTGCTCTGATATTTACATCCGAAATCGTCATCAAGCTCCATCGATCCTAGCCATTTTCCTCACGGCGTAATGACAACGAACGTGCAACCAAACCGACAATTCCCGGTTACTTCTATTTCGGGTTCCACTCGCATTCAGTGCTCACGGCAACTGAGCGGAGAACTTCTCCGACTAAGCTTGACAATCAGATAGAGCCCGTGCAGCTTCCCTTACAACCGACGTCGAGTTCGGGATCTCTCTATGATGTTCCCATGAACTGGATCCGCACCTGTGAATCACACTCGCGTCAACTTTGCGCAGTGCACTAGTTATGATGTGATAAGTAGTCTAACCTCTGATGAAGACATGGTAGTATGCAATTGACTATGGATGATAACCGGAACCGATTATCGCCGCAATATACAAACTGAGCGCCTCCACAAACACCCAGTGAGATGTAAAACAAGGACAAGTGTGAATATAAGGTACAAAGTTGGCCATAATGATCAGTTATCAGAGAAAAAAGAATGACCGGCGCTAGCATCTTAACAATGACCCAAAGAGGGCTGGCTGCGGACCAGCAGAAATACAATGATGCGTCTTTGGCGATTCGGCGACTACTTACATCACCGTGTGACCCTCAGTATTAGGAGATGGGAGAACTCTGCAGCCGGGAAAGTAACAGCACATGTATAGACTATTGATGCGACGGAGGAAGGGGCGTAATCGGGAGCTGAGACAATATCACGGATGCGAGACAGCGCGGATAGCCTTTTCTGCTCGTCTCGTAGAAAGGAAGATACAGATCGTGACGGGTGTCTGATAATGCATTGGGACAGAACCTGTCGGTGATCGAAATGAAGAAATGCAATGTTGTCGTAAGAGGGAGGTGTGTCAATCACTGAGATGCTTTCATCGAAGTAGCCATCGTGGAGGGAAAGGGAGGCAAAACGATACAATGCAGAGCCAAGCGAGAAAATAGGGTCCTGCCAAGCTCGGCTGCTAGGAAAATTGGTCGGGAGTGGTGCGGTCGTTCTCGTGGCCCCCCGCTGGCAAAGGAGACCATATCGCTAGGGAAGAGCGAGGGGGCTGTTAGATATTGAATCGAAGGCACTCGTTGAAGTTGAACGTTGAACAGTCGAAGGTGAACCAAATGTGAACTGGAAGTTGTCTTTGCTGTATCCACTAGTGTTCCGTGAAAAACTCCACGCCGAGTTTTGGACATGTTTATAACATTGGGCATCCCCAGGCCAGTTATTGACGCGTGTTTTTAACTAGTTTTTGACGAGTTATTGACACCGGCTATATTGTAATTTTTGTGCTACAGAATTTGAGAAAAATTGAACTTCCAGGCTACAGGACCACCACCAGCTGTTTGTGAAGATGGCCCAGGTGTTTGTGACCGATCTTGAGCCTCCGTCTCAATCGGCTTGTCGGAGAGAAGGTCCAGGAGCTCGGGACCGTCTAAACGAGCATCTTCACTACCGACGAACACCCGGTTACTGCAGCGCAGATATCCGGGGTCATCCTCATCAACGAGATTCACGCTACCATCAAGCCATGCATCTGAATCCTCGTAAGCGTCACCTGCATCCGAGCTCTCATTTTCATCAACTTCCTGGCCGAAAATGGTTTCATCGAGGTCACGAAACTTGACGGTTGGTTTCGGCCGCGGGCTCTTGTTCTGCCAGTGTCCACAATTAGAAAAACACTCTGCGTGAAAAAGATTGAGTCTGACGCACGTTTTCAGCATTCATGAAATGCCACTGTCGTATTTGGACTTGATTGATAAGTGTAGTGCTCTTCTGACGATTGCGGAGAGCAGAGTTCAACCAGGTCATAGTCGATGCTGTTCGTTCATCAGCCATCGAGTTGACTGTGATTGAGAAAACCTTGACCGCAAAGAACTTGACAAGACGCGAGACGAGTCAAAACACCCCCGCGCTTACACTTGCAAATCACGTACCGCGAGAATATCAGCGTTGTCGTGATCCAGGAAGCTTGTCCAATACTTGAGAATGTTTGTATCGTCGGTAAGCGGACGGTTGAAAGGCCAGGCTCCTTTTGAATATGCAAGAATTTGCTCATTGAGCTTCGCGAGAGCAATGTTACCATCTAGGCCATGGATGGTATCCTCCTTTGATTTGTATTCGACCTGTAGCTGTGATACGAGAAAATTGCCGATGCGCTGCAGAATGACGTTGTCATCTTGAGCAACAGAAGCTGATAGATCAGAACGATGAATGCGAATAGGTGCAAGAGCGAGGGGGTTGATGTTCTTGAGAATGGCCGCATCTCGATAACCTTTATTGCCACCGTCTGAGTGAGCAAACAATGACACCATAGGTTTGGATGGATTACACGTACGAGGTATCAAGAAAAATGCAACTATAAATGTATCTGAAGGCGCGCTGTTGTGTCTCAAAGAAGTCCATAGTCGAGGAGAGGTAGCAGGACCGTTGTTCTAGAGACTATTCGGCTCTTCTCTTGTCTCTGTATAGTCAACTCCGACGCTCAACAATATTAATGTTCTATTAACGCTATGATATATTTAGAGTTTTTGACAGTTTTTGACACCCTCAAAACGCCCTCGAGTTTTCGACACGTCATGAACACGTTAAAAACATGTCAAAAACTAGTAGTGTCAAAAACTCTGGAGTTTTTCACGGAACACTAGTCAGAATACAATAGCGCAAGGAAACGCTTCACACTATGAACGCAAGGGCTAAGACCCTGTGAGTTTCACCTGCGACTCACGGATTTGTTCGGCCAGCTTGTCAAGCGTACTAGCCACCAATGCAGCAGGTGCACTGGAGCAGGTGGTGATGACAACCTCCTCTGGTTTCATCGTGGCAAATAATTAATCACAGAAGGAACGTTGATGACACATTACCAAGTTGCATATATACAAGATGACTTCTACCCGCCGGCGCACCTAGTGATACCGCCCACAAAACACACCGTGTGCGAATTATTGCTAGCTTGACTACTGGGGAAACGGCTGGAAACGGTGGTCATCGATGACTTCTGTTATCCGATCTGCGGAAAGTGGGTCAGGGAAGGACAGATGTGAACATGATTGTTTGCCACAAGGTCCTCTGAGAGTCGGGGATTGATCGAATCAAAGCACACACAATAAGTACTTAGGTTTCCACCTCTGCCACGAATCTTGTGCGTATATTGCGGCCCCGTAGAAACTCAATCACCATTCGACTCGGGCCACGTATGCACTGACTGCTAACTCTTTCTTTTGACGAATGTCATTAATCAAGTTAACGTGTACGCAAGTAAGATAAACTATTCACCCGCCTATCTACTGCTTTCGTTACTCACCTCGACTTGATGGCCCTTGTCAACGCTGGCATAGTACCAGTAAGTCTCACCTTGCGTCATACTGAAATATGATGTCCGCAGGCTTCTCGTGCGGTTGGTGAAAGTGACAATGTCGCGAGAAAGACGGCCCGGGTAAGCCTTGCTTCGCCTCAAATCTCACCGTGATAAACTCAGTTTACAACGTGTGTAGGCCTGGCGGATGTAGCACTTGCGCGGGTAAGTCTTATTCCGCATCAAATATAATCAAGTTGGCATCATGGTACATTGCACGCAGGGCAACTACTATGCCGAATCAGACCTGTATGCAGAACTAGTTGCAAAGAATTTCAAGTAGTGCTCACAAGGATGCAAGACAAATCGAGATGCAAGACGTATTGCCAATTTTTGTCTCCATCGCGTCTACGTGTCTGTCGAACTTGTGTGAAGCCTCCATTAACAGCAAAGAACAATCAGCAATGTTATACAATTGGACATTGATCATCACTCACTCATGCGCATCCACACACCAGTACCTGGTGACTGCTACTAGTGATCAACAGCGAGGACACGTAAGTTGTAAGAATTCGAACTTCACACACAAGATACCTACTAGGGCCAGGCATTTGAGCCATTGAACCGCACAGCACATTTTGATGATGCAGTGGGTGGCGCGAGAGGTAGGAACAGATGGAGTTAAAGATTGTATATCTTGGATAAGTCTCTGTACATACTGAGGGAGGTCACTGCCCGCGGTTTGAGGAAGTCCGAAGCACTCACGAAAGGCTTCTGCGTCGAGTCTAAGATCTACTACCTCTCACTGTAGATAAAATGCTCTCATCCGCTGTTTGCCATATCAACCTAGTATTTACATTGCCGCTCAACCCATCACAAAGGAATTAGAGCTCGCTCCTCGAAGTATATTGTAGCATGTGTCTTTGTAGACTTCAAGAATATCGATGTCATCATCCAGAACGTCGGAATCAAAATTGTGGCAGTACTTATCTTGAAGGGGGATAGTACTGATCAAGGCGTGGCCGGCGACATGCCATACCATCCTCGTCAGGTTCCACCATTGTGTGCTCGTGTTGGTGCCAAGATGAGGAGCGGCCCGCCCTGGGTGAGCGACTTGGATACGGAGAAATAATCTAGAGAGGTTAAAGAATTAAGTGTGGGAGACGATGATTGAAATGAAAGTACACGGACCACAATATGTACTTGGTATCTGGCTCTGCCACGAATCTTACGGGGCATGCCGTAATTTGAACAGTATTCGGTCAGATCGACTGAAGCCACGTACGCGTTGATAGCCAACACTTTTACATCCCCATAGAGAAAATCGAACCCATGCGATGTTACACTCTCTTCTGTGGAGTATAAAAACAGACAGTACCGATAATCAAGTTAGCTACAACCTCTGTCTAGTTTACACAAGTAAAACCAACTCACCATCATGTTTGCCCGTCTCTCTACTGCTTTCGCTATTCTCCTCGGCTTGACGGCCCTTGTCAGCGCAGTACCAGTAAGCCTCGCCTCGAGTCAAATCTCCTCATATTGACATATGATGCCCGCAGGCTGCTCCTGCAGTTGGTAACCTTGAAAGGCGCGACAATGCCGCGAGAGAGGTAAGCCTTGATTCGCATCAACTCTCACCGTGTTCCTCACCATACAATGCCCATAGATCAATTATGTGGTACTTGCACGCGTAAGCCTTTTTGCACCAAATCCTATCGCGTTAACCTCACCGCATATAATGTACGCAGGAAGAGGCTCCCGAACCAGACCCAGACAACTGGGATTAGTAAGCCTTGTTTCGCATCAGTTGACCGGGACCTCACAGTACACTGTATGCAGGGCAATTCAATGTACCGCAACGCAACCACTATGCAGAATCAGATATATATGCAGAACCAGTTGCAAGGAATCTCGAGTAGATACAAGACCAATCGAGATGCCAGGCGTATTGCCAGTTGTTTGCTTGCTTTCGTCTGTGTCTAGAACTTGTGTGAGGCTCCGGCAAAAACTAACTTGAATAGGCTTACATGATGTATAACAAAAAATCGGTGATTCATGAGAAGTATTAGTAAACATTAAGACTTGATTTGCATTCGTACCTGAGAGGGATTGAGTGAAGCTCTTGCGTCAAAGCTCGTCACTCGACCCAAGGATGAGAGTTTCATTCTAGTCTTCCCTAGCCGCTCTGAATTCGCCGTGCCCAACGATTTACCTTATTTGGTATGTATGTCAAATATTGCAAATTACCTTTCAGTGGCGATTTTACATCGTTGAATCTGCACCAGGCTACGTAGCAGCCTCAGGCTCAAGCAGCGCGTGAGGAAGGCCACGTTCTCACTCTCTTCTCACCACATTCTCGAATTCTGGCCCCAATTGCATGTCCTGTTCACGGCGACCTCATTGCCACTTCCATCTCACATTTACCGTGACAGCGGAGACCACAGGATCTCTATTGTGATCTAGTATTTAAATATGCTAGCTGAAGACATTCCATGGTACCCGCGACCCACCGTGAGTCTGCTTCCCCGACCGAGCTTGTGACAGTCGAGAATGGAGACAGCCCTTGTGATGAACGTGTCCATTGGAAAGGCTCTGTCGACGCAGTCCGGGAGCAGAACAACCCGCAACCGTTGCGACTACAACGTTCGTGTTGATCAGTTTACTCCGATTCATCAGTCTACGTTCTAAATGGAATTGTAATACCATCCAGCGTTTCCTGTGCGCTTCTATGTCTCTAATACTAACCCAATGGCTGCTCAACCTCAACCACGTTGACTGTCTTCAAGATCAATATCTAACAGGCTCTCCGCTCTTCGACATTCAGCGTCTGGTACTCCTTGCTTTCCGGTACCGAAATTTGACGATCCTCGGAAGTATGCTCGTTACTCTAACGTACTCATTCGTTTCATGTGTAAGTGCATAAATTTGCGCGTCGCGTACGAATGGCATTGACATATTTGGGGGGCATTCATATAGCACGGCGTGCTTTAAACGCTAGTCAATTCTGAGAATCCGAGGTAGCCCAGCATAAATATTGTTACCGATGGAGGCTTGACACGATTGAGTCTAATCCTTCTATTGCGCAGGTTCCTTGTTGGCGTAAATGGAAGTCTTGCAGGTGGCAAAACTTGACGAGGTTAAAAAGACCAGCGAAGGTGGGCTCCTGTTGTCTCTCTGAACCCACGCTCTTTAACGATAGGGACTCCAAGTCTGGCCACACATGCCCCATGTTGCGGAAATCTGCATCACTTAATGCGGAGACACTGTGGCCTTTCCACGTGGATACTACATATGGAACGTGGCGATAGTCAGTGATACAGGGTGTTGAGGTCAAGCATAACCGCCACGATTTCGGGCAAAGTCAGCCCAGAGTCCACGTTTAACTTGAAGGGGTAGCTGAATGCGGAGGCAATTTCCAAGGCTTCACAGCGGTCGGACACCCGATCTAAACGAGGAACTCAGCGTGTCAGGCGTGCGCAGAGGGATAAAGTGCAGAAATTGGAGGGAGATTCGGGTGAGTGAGATGAATTCGGGCACGTTCCAGTCAATTCCGCTTCTACTCAGAGATCCTGCCTGTTGGCAGCACTTGAGCATTTGTTTTTTATATAGGTGGGTTGTCGCTGTTGGACTTCAAAGCTTCCCACCAGTTCGATAGACACGTAGACGCAGACAAATAATCGGCAACACGCCAGGCTGGCATCTCGATTTATCTTCTATCCTTGTGAGCACTACTGATGTCCTACTCCATATCCCTTGTGACTACTTCTGCACAAATATCTGATCCTGCATTGTAGTCGCCCTGCGTACAAAGTACCGCGGTGAGGTCAACACGAGGATATTTGTTGCGAAACAAGGCTTACTACTCCTTGGTTGTGTCTGGTGTTGGCTTGCCTGGGTCTGGTTCTGGTTTGCCTGGGTCTGGTTCTGGTTTACCAGGGTCTGGTTCTGGAGTCTCTTCCTGCATACATCACACGGTGAAGTCAATATGATGAGACCTAGCGCAAAACAAGGCTTACGCGTGCAACTTGTTGAAGTACCTCATAGTTGGCCTACGCGTATTTTAAGGTGAGGTCAACACGGTGGGATTTGATACGAAGCAAGGCTTACCCCTCTCGCGACATAGTTACGCTTGTCAAGGTCATAAACTGCGCGAGCGACCTGCGGACATTATACGTCGATATGAGAAGACCCGACGCGAGGCAAGGCTTACTGGTACTGTTCCAGCGTTGACAAGGGTCATCAAGCCGAGAACAACAACAAAAGCAGTAGAGAGGCGGGCGAACATGATGGTGAGTTGATCTCGCTTGTGTCAACTAGAGAGGTGTTGCAACCTGCTGCCTGACCTGTAATAATGCTCGGTTTTTATACTCCACGACAGAGGGCGTAAAGTCATGTTTTGGGCTTCATTTCAAACATATGACAGGACAAATATAATGAAACGAAATATCTCAATGGCATTCGTCAAAAAAGTAGGTAGTTGTCAACGCATACGTGGCCCACAGAATCACAAGGCCTCGAGATTCACTGATCAATGGGATAATTCATATTCTTCTATACACAACAGTGCGGATCTGGAAAGAAAACATTCCGAAGGGGTTCCTATACGCGTGATGCCTGAAGGATGAGACTACAGCCCGTCCCAGGGGCCTTGTATTCAATTCTTCCTAATACGACAGAAATATTTGTCCGGCGCCCACAACTGGATGTTCAAACGTTCTACATAATGTCCGAACAATGTTGACAGAAGCAACATATGGCAATGCGGAAGTTGAACAGATACCCCTCGAACACACCGTGTTCGTTCTCATTGCAGTGCGTGGCGTATCCCTTGTATATTATAATTCTGCCTCGAGTCACGATTTCCTACAGATGAGCACTTACTCAGTACTAATATCATCCCGAGTCAACTGCTATTTGCCCTGTCAGCTCTCCTGCAACATCAAAGACAAGAGATTCCGTGGTCTCTGAGCAGTAGGGAAAAGAGTGGACAGTCCACTTTACCACATGATATCCTCGACCAACAGAGGTTTGAGTGATATTTTCCGCGTCAATCTGTACCTCGTTATCTGCTGAGTCAATCAGAACATAGTGTCCAGACGTGATGTAGGAACTCACGGTGGGTCGCTTCTCTCGAGAGGTAACGTTGGTGACTTGAATTTTCTACAGGACGCTACCGAGCGAGCAGAGAGCATATCCTGGTCCGTCGAAATCTCGGGCGGCGAGGAACTGCGCTGCGCAGGTCACAAGCCAGCCAACTTCCTGGAGATTGAGTTCCAGTTCGAATGTACCATACTAAATTGATACTTCATCATACGTATTAGCCACGCCAGCAGCCAGGTCATATGTCATATGCAGAGCAGTACGCGTGTCTGCCTGGTGTCGTAGATTCGCATGTCCACCCTCAGTCATCCGGCGGAATGAGTCATGAAGTGTTCCAGTGCCAGCGAAGATTTAAATTGCGCCACAATTTCAAGAGATTTCACACCTCTCTACCCCCACGAAGCAGACTTCACACACGTGCGTGCATCGCCCCGGGAGAACCCAACCAACGCTTTGCCATACCTAGTGCGCTGTCTTCGAGTATTGGATTGCCTTCCAGATCGAAATATGCCTTGAACATGGCTCGGAAATTTTGGCATAACGAGGCACGGTTCACGTTTAATTTTTGCACCATGGTGGGCATCAACTCGAGTACAGGCTGCCCAGATAGCATAACTTGGTCAAAGTCTTCATCAACCACTCCATTGCGGATGTGGTGTAATCTTCTTTAGTATGCTGGCGGTCATTGGGGCAAAGGACGGCTTGAATGACGAAGGAGAGGTGCGTTCGGAATGGACAATCAGGATATATCAGAGACACCAAGATGGTGGCAGTATAACAACGAAGCCGCAAGAAGTTGTCGAGATGACGAAGATGAAGATGGTCCGCTGCTCCGTCCACATGACAGAAAAAAGTTGGTCCCACAGTTGGATCAGACGGCTGAAGTACGCACCAGAAAAAGCGGCCTCGGCCGTTTTTCAAGTTCCTTGTTTCTCAATACCTATTACCGACAGCCATAAACAGATACAAATAGGGGACTCGAGAGCACGATGTTGATACGTGCCTGGTGAAGAATTAGGTATACAGCATTAACAATACAGCAATCAATAACATACTCGAAGGGCTGGATCGCTAGGGTGTGCGACATGTCTTCAGAAGGGATACAACAGGCGTTTTCAGAGACGATACGCGCATACGTGCATTCTACGACAACCACCATATCGTGTCAAAGAAGTATTACAACCTGTGGATTGTACATACTGATGCAAGCTTAACAGACCACGGCAGCTTGAGCACATCGCAAACGCACGGAAAGTCATTAGCATATATACTAAGCATAGGTCGTTTGAAGAGATTACAGACAGAATAAGCTGCTGTCTTCTTTCCTGCTCCTGGCGAGCCCTTAAGGAGGTCATTCTACAGAATGGTAAACGGGGCAGAAGAAAGAGTGACATTTGAAAACACACCATGCCGTACCGAAAGCGTGTTGTCTGTGGATTGCCTACAGAACACCCGATGGAATACACTATGGAATGGATGAGATCCTGCAACAAACCCGCGATCTTGGATCTTGCAAGAAAACGATGTCAGAAGTACTACCACCCGTATCTGGGTGTGTTGGCCCTTGACTAATTTTCTCCATGCATTACTCGCGAGTTGGAAGGAAGGTGTTAGAGTTTGTGGGTTCGGGGACGACTGAGGGTCACTATCAGTAAATTACGAATTTCACTTATTCTCACTTATTCGCGCCCGCCTTCCCGCCGTATTCGGCTTCCTGTCATTTGATTTGTCTCTTTGTCGTTCGAAACGTAGACGGTCGAACAGGTGTGACGGTACCACGTAGTGAATATAGTATGTTCGAATGTGATAGTGAGCATGTTTCAGACCAAAGTCGTTATGCATGAGAGATGAAAGTCGGAACAACAAACAAACGAAAATCGAGGAATGAATACAGCAAATGCCGAAATGCTTCTCGCCGGATATTCACGATTGCCCGATACAGCGCGGTGTGACCCTCAATATTGAGTGTTTGTAGGAGGTGTGAAAGCTCAGAACACTGCAGGGTGAGAGAGTAACAGCACCCTGACAACTGAGGGGACAGGGGGGGCCTCGGGTGAGACCAGAAGCAGAGAAAGATCGTGGCAGATGCGAGATAGAACAGATTTCCGTTTTTGCGTTGGGCAGGTGCATTCGAAGTCTCTCTGTTGATGAGAGATGTCAGATACTGTCGACTGGCGGTAGGCGCGACGGAGGGTGTATTACTAGTACTAGCACGATGATGGCAACCCACCAAGAACCTGCAATTCAGCACTCTATCCCCGTTGATACGTTCGTCGAGGTTACACATGTTGCCTGTTCGGATCCTTGACATTGTGCCACCACTTCTGCATCAATCTCATCGACGAACAGACCGTGGACCAGCTGGCGGACGCTCACCGGGCAGAGAGTCATTTGCACGCTGAATAGGATCGATTAGACATTGAGGTGACGGCCAAATTGTCTTGGACGACCTTTGAGAGTGCCAATTCAAATTGAGCGTTGGTAGCTAATGGTGCCATGGGGTCTTGGCAAGCTCAAAGGGAATATTCCCCCTTTAATGGAAGTTCGGCCCTGCAAAGTTCAAACCCCAGGGTATTATTACATGTTCATCGCTATCAAGGCGGCACTGCCACACTATGGCAGTGAGCCTAGACTACAAGGTCTTGTTAACAAGTGCGATGATGAGTAGCCAGTTACTACAAACTCGGACTGACTCGGACACTACCTTGCCTTTGGTTACGGACTTTCAAGTAAGTAACAATCGCCTGCAGTTAATCATCCATCGTATATTGATAAAGTGTACCATGTTGAAGTCATGGGCCAGGTAATCAACAGACCTTCCGGAGCCCCCAGCATGCTGAATACACCTCAAGTCAGCCTCGCACACGAACTTTGGCTGGCAATCTTCGAACATCTTCCTATCAGAACGCTTCACGACGTTGCCCTCACTTGCCAGTTATTTCGTCATCTCGCGCAACCTCTCTTATTTCGCTCCCTGACATTCTGTCCCTACTCTCTGGACACCGATAACCAGCGCTACATTGCCCGCATCGAAACTGTAGAGCGTACAAAGCAACGCATACAATTTTGTTCCTCAGCACGCATCGCTCACGCTGTTCGGGAATGCAAATTTTACCCCCGGTATATTGTTGGTGCCGTGCTCAACACGGAGATTGCATATAATGTGCTTCTGGATATGCTGCTCGACACCCTACCGCTTCTCATCAATCTCCAATCACTATCGTTCATGTTCGTAGACCTCAGTCAGTCTCAGTTATTGAAACTGTGCGCACTACGAAGCCTTGGGACCCTTTTCTTGGGAAACTGCAGAGTGGAACATGTCCAGTCCCTTCCACCTTCCAAATTGCAGGTCTCTGACTTGACCATCATCTGCGATAACAAACCTAGCATGTTTGAGAACGACCATAACGATTACGGACTATCTGTTTTCTCACCCGACCACCTCCGTTCCGTTTCCATAATTAACCCAGTCGCAGCCTCACAATTCCTAAACAATGTCCTAGGAAACACATCACAAAGCCTGACGCAACTCCGATGCCTCGCATTACCTTGTAATTTAGAAGTTGTGCGCGCTTTCCGCTCGTTGCTTCATCTTATCCCAGAGCTGGCCGAACTCAAGTTCGCCCGCCCCTCTCAAATCCAGCACAGCCTTCCCAAAGACGAAACGTTCTCCCTATCTACGTATTCCCGTCCACTCAAACCCCTCTCGAAATACCAAGGTCCTCGTCAACTTTTGCCCCACTTTGTTCGCCCTGGTGCGCTGGAACATCTTACCTTGTGGAGTACACGCCCCGTGTCCACTGATGGTTCAATGAATCCCAGTGAACTGCATGGAGCACTTGTGGGAGGTGATGAACTCGTGGATGTGTGCGATCCGGAGGTCCTCAGGACTGTACAGAAGCTAGAGTTGAGCGTTACGCATGTCAATGCCCTAGTGCTCAATGCTATTTGCGCCCGCTTCCCAATATTGCAATCTTTATATGTGTATGTGGGAAGAGGCTTTTTTGCTGATGCTGCCACACAAGCGTGGAACCCCGAGGTACGTCCCGAATCGTGCCTTGCTCTTTTTTCAGGCTAATTTGTATTCTAGATGATAATGGACGCCCTGTTGACCCTCCCCCTTCCCTCCACAATTCAGCGTTTACGACTCTCCTCGCATTCGGCTGTGCCGCGCATTGTACTCGGGACAGATACCCGTCTTGCAAATTGCAAACGGGACCTTATGGTAAAGTATCCTAATTTAACTTTTGTTTCTCTGGATGAATCGGACATTAACCTGACGTGGGGTGGGGATCGAATGCTCGATTGATCCGAATGTTTGTTCAACGCATACTATATCCCCATGATCTTATACCGCTTGTCGAGGCCTCTTATCTCAGAATTGGATAATGTTTCTTAGTCATTGCCTTCAGCCATCCTGTCGCTCCCGTACCCATCGACAATCTCCCACAACGCACTAGCAAGCTCTTTCACGTCGTCGCTCTCTAGTCCCATGCTCATAAGCACACCATCACTCCTCCGCGTCCTTGCAGTTTGTTCCACAAACCTCGCGTACAACGTGAGCGGGATCGATGTAGAAGGTGCTGTGACAAGCGACGACATCATCCTCATTGACGTTGGCTTAGTGTGCCGGAATATGGACGGAAAAGATGTCGGCACGGGATAAGCAGGTGCATGAATGCTAAGCCAAGTCAGAAATGAGTTGTCATACGATTGAGCAAGCCTGCTACATACCTGGAGATCAGAGGTTCCTGGAGCGATGACAAGTCACACCATGCATCAAACGCTGCCAGGTCTTGATCCAGTAACCCTCGAGTTACGTTTCGCCTCGCAAAAACATCATGCTCGACCTGTAATTACTTTAGCTTAATCATGGTTCGTGTGATTAAGGCGTTAAAAATGATACTCACCTGATTTGGCAAACCGGTCGAGAAGTTGCAGTGCAGATCGGTGAACGTCGACTCTGGCGCAGGAAATGGTAGTGAAACTATGCCTCCCAGTTGTCCAAATCGAGAACATTTCCGCCAGTTCAAATGGTCAGCGATTATTGCGATGTCATCCCGACTACCTTTCAGCCTGTGACGAAGAATCATTCGATGGATGCTTGTTGCCTGTCAAAGATAATGACATACCTCAAGGGCAGCGTAGCGGTCTCTACGAGCGACGAGATGATTGCAGACGAATGATACAGGCTCCTTTTCTGTAATGTTCCGTCAGGAAACTGAATGTAGAGTTTTTCAGCAGACGAACATCATAGGCAAGTCCCTGCGATAGGGTACTTTCCAACGTGGACCATCGGGATGGATTTAATATCGGGAAAGTGATATCCGAGAGCTGATGGAGACTTTGCAAACACAATGCGTCGTTGATAATTCTTTTCGTGTCGAGAAACTACTTTCAAATGTTTAGCTGCCATCTACATGCAAGTGCGCTCACTCACATTGTCAATGCCGGCGTGATTGGGGTCTGCACCCGAAAGGAAGCTAAAGTTCAGTGTAGAAGCCTTGAGAAACTCGTCGCGGAAGGAAGTCAGGAAAGCATGCGAGAAACCCCCAAAGGTAGCTGTATCATTCATCATTTGCAATCCCTGCAGCGGTAGAGATTCAGCAAATGACTGGAGATGATGTGAAACAGAGTCTACCTGGAAGTTATCGCAGTTCTCGACGAGGAGACGAAACGCCCCCTCCATGAGCTCTGCATCCTGGAAAAGCATTACAGATGCCCAATACGAGGGTGAAAGGTGTATACCTCATTGTATCGCCGGAAGAGCTCTTGACCAACACTCCACCCAGCCTCGGTACTTTCCAGTGCATCAGGGATGGCCTGTATAGATTTTCGATCGAGGAAAACGCGACTGTAATCTGACCAGTATCTGATATTTGGGTCTGTATATTCCAGATTGCCTTCTTCGTCCATTTCGCCTTCAAGACGAGCGTGGTATTCGCTTTGAGGGATCGGATCTTGTGTCTCTCGAACTACCCTGCCTCGCCTGCAAAGTATCAGTTTGTACGGTGAACAGCTTTCAAATCCACACTCACCAGGTCGTATCAAGAGAAACATCGGTAGCTGTATCTGCTTCTTTCGTTTTCGCGAGTGTCCCGAAGTTTGCTGCTCAGAAGCAGCTCAGACAAGAGGATATCAATGCGCCGGCGAAGGCATACACTTCTGGTCAAACGCCAGCAGGCGTGGACAAAGCGTTGGCTGATTCTGGCAAAGCACGATGGCGCATACATCAATTTTAGGATCTCACTTAGAAGTGGGACACATACCTGAGGACTCCGTCCTTCTTCGAATGAAAGGTCGTGGTTTACGATAGGTTCATCGTCATCGTCGTAGGTAAAATAGCTCTCCTGGGTGTTCCAGAAGTGAGTTCCAGTGTAGTTTGCGAATGAGCCTGCTTGGATGTAGATGATCTCTCTCATAGTGCGGAGAAGGTGATAATTTTGAAATTTAAAACGGCACTGCTCCTAAGAAAAGGATCAGCACGTGCCGTTCGCTTGCAATATTCCCATGCCAGGTAGCCTGGGGTTAACGTTTTAACGTTGACCTGCCTTGGCTACGCACCTGATATTATTACCGATATCCCAGAGCTGAGAGAAGGACCTGCGGGTCTTGGAGCTCACCGGCACCCTCGCCCTCACCCGCAAAAAAAGGCTCACGTTCTTACCTCACATCATTAGGGCGAGCGCTCCTACTAGTATGTTAACAAAATTGAAATAATTTGGTGTGCTCAAAGTTATTGTTGGCCTGAACGTGCACCTGCGTACAGACCTAGGAGTGTAGGCTTGTGCCAACACTCGTATAATTACTACCACGGACAAGTCGAGTGGCATAGCCACGTCAATACCCCCATCCCTGAAAGACTCGGACGTATTCCAGAGTCCCGGGCCAGACCGGTTACGAGTCTGCTGAAATGCACCTCACCTGGCCCGGATATAACCGCTGTCGCAGCAGTTCAGCGCTCAGCTGATGAGTCCTTACTTTCACTTCGGTACGTGGCGGTCTATATAACCCGTATGGCGCAACTACTTGACCTAGATATCTCGCATTCATATGTTATACGTGTTCGACTGGCTGTCTTCAAGTTTGACTTTTAAGGATCTACTGTTCCTCACTCTTATTTACTCATCGCCCTTCATGTTCTCATCGAGAAAATGGACACCCAAGGGATTGGTGAGAACCCAAAAAGTGTTTCCTCAATAATTTGGTCATTGACGCACCTTGCTTCGATTCTTCCAGCACATCTATATTACAGGCGGCAGCCAGGGTCTCGGACTTGCACTCGCAAAGCTCGTTGCACGGAAGGGTGCTCATGTTTCTATAGTAGCGAGGACGCAAAGCAAGCTTGACGACGCGCTAAAAGAGCTAGAGGTTCGTGTTCATAATAAAACCCTCCGTTCGTTCTGAATTACTATTCACAGGCTGTTCGCCAAAGTCCAGGCCAAATATTTAAAGCCTTTTCCTACTCCCTCGACACCGCGGGGGAATCTGCTGCTGCCCTTAGAGCCGCTAGTGACGGTCATGGTGGACATGTCCCAGATGCTGTCTTTGCATGCGCCGGCGCCTCAAAACCAATGTACTTTCTTGACATGCAGGCAGAGGACCTAACGCGGGGAATGATGAACGGCTACTGGGTGCAGGCGTGGACCGCGTTCGTGAGTCGACTGTCTTGCCTTGTTTAAGGTTACGGACAATGACATCGCAGCCAACAGGCCGCTGCTAAACAAATGGTCCGCGAAAATAAGTCGGGAAAAATCATACTGGTGTCATCGATTCTTGGATATATGTCTTTCGTTGGATATTCTTCTTATTCCCCTGCAAAGCATGCTCTGCGCGGTAATGACTGTGCACTCCATGTTTTTTTTTTTTCGTGATACTGATTATTCTGTTTGGTAGGACTTGCCGACTCTTTGCATTCAGAGCTACTGCTCTATGGCATCAATACTCACATCTTCTTCCCTCCTACAGTGTATACCCCTGGCTTTGACGAAGAAAGAAAAACGAAGCCAAGTATCACGAGAATGATAGAGTCGACGGACAAAGGTATGACAGCAGAACAGGCTGCTGCCGCACTTCTTGCAGGTATGTCGCCAATTAAGAGCTATCGGACATAACCTCAACCATCGACCTCACTAGGTGTCGAAAATGGTCACGTACACATCACTGCCGATCTTCTCACAAGCTTTTTACGAGCTTCTACGCGTGGTTCAGCTCCCCGCAGCAACGCTGCTCTTGATTTCGTGTTAGACTTGATTGCCTTGGTATGTCCATATATCCTACATCCTTGTGTTCATTGTTGATACCTCCAGATCGGGATGCCATTGTGGAGACGCTTGACTTACAAGCAAGTGCTCGCACATCGCGAGGAACACCAGGAGTACTTGCGGCAGAACGGATTTTTCAATTAACACTATCATGCCAAGCTCATCAATATCACCATTTTACCCAGATAACTTTCGCCGTGGTTCCAAGGGCATGACCAGTAGCAGTCATTCCAATATCCGTAAGTGGGCTTTGTCTGATTTTGTGACCGACCTCGAATAATGTCTTCGTATGTGATTCTCGTTTAGTGCAGATTTCTAACTATGCAACCTTCAAGGTTTTATGTATTATTAGTCAGTAGTCTTCGATGTGAAGGATGTTGCGATCTGAAACGTTCTTCCTGTCGAAGACTACAGTCTAGTTGACCTATGTGCGTTGAGTTGGTTCACTTGGAGTAATAGTGCCCTGCTCGGATAGACTGCTTTCAGGAAATCAAGGACCACTCCATGCCATGATATCATGGTAGATCTTTGAGCTCGATTGTCACTAAACGTTCAAACAGTCAATTTTGGATGAGGTGGATGTGCTCCTAGTTGAAACGGAATCCTTGACGAGGTCATCACGGGCAATTATGAATATTGGCAATGGAGTCTACGACATAGTCAGATTGACTGGATATGTCAAGGATGGAGGGTTTGAGATGGAGGTAGACGGTGATGGGCTGGTTGAGCGGGCGCCCCCAGCAGTCTGCGCCTATGTTTGCCGTGAGCTGGATGGTGTCGACGAGCATCCGTCACGGTGTCTCGTCTCGACTCGTACCTTACAGTTCATTTCAAGCTAGGCAACATTTTATCCATCTCTCCTGTCTAGCGAGCACTGCCAACTACTTTGTCCAATTTCGAAGTGAGATCTGATGAATATTGGTCCGAATAATACTACACATACGTAGACTAGTCAGGACATACTATACAACAACGGCAGGAAAGGCCACAGAGCACCAAAAAGTAGCAAGCATCGACGAAAAGTTGCTTCCCTAAGGTTGGCCGTTTGTGTTCTGAATGGGCACGCAACAAACCCAGAGCAGGAAACGAGCCCGCCATCCAGCCTGTCGTATGGTGATATCAGGATTTGTACCGGCTGCCCCTGCAGTACCAGCGACTGCGGGAGGCGTCGTGGATGTGGTGGCAGTAGCGGGTGGTTGCTGTGATGATGACAGATTGCTTTGGGTCGCTCCGCCGCTTGGTTGCTGTGTGGTATGAGGTTTGGGAAGTTGAGAGGAGCTTGCAGAGCGCTTCTTTCTTGCATAATAATCCCTCTGTGTCGACATGAGACATTGATAAGAAGCATTGAAAATAACCCACAGGCTTGCCTGCCGTTAACGGGACTTCGACTACTGGTGGCAACCGAATGCCTGATCCATCTCGTCTGCGTAGCGTACGAGACACGAATTTTTGAGCCCAGCTGAGAGGGGTAAGAGGTTGACGTGGTGTGGCGGTGTGGCGACTGCGTGATGTCGAGGACTGTCGACAGATTGGTCAAAGGAACCGTGGCATAAATTATAGATGGGATCACATACGTCATCGAAAAACCCTTGCGGTATCCGACGAGCGGCTTCAATTTTCGGGGCTCGTCGTGGTGTAGCATCAGCCTAGGATGCAGGTTTTCAAAGTCATGTAGAAGATAAAGAAAAACATCACGTACATCTAACACTGATTTGTTGACAGTATTCTGTGATGAACAAAGAATAGTGAGTACTAAAGGCTGATGAAGAGACTCGACATAGCATACCACCTGGAAGGATGAGCAGATCTGTTGTCAGAGTCGTTAAGAATGAGATGCATCCAATCTTACATTGTCCGACAGCAGATTATCGAGGCCAGCTTCTTTGATGATAGTAGAGATGTCCCATTTGTAGATGCGGCCATCGTCGCAGCCAGTGGTGAGGTACTTTCCATCTGCAGAAAAGGCCACGCCTCTCACCATATCTTCATGATAGAGGGGCGGTCCAATGAACTGATCGTTTTCGAGATTCAATAGTTGTGCTGTTTTCTCTTTCGATACACTTGCGAGGATGCGCTCATTCGGAGATAACGAAATCTCACTGAGTCTTTTGTACCCCTCAATAGAAGCGGTTTGGGTCCAGGTAGCAGTGTCAAGCTTCCTGATTCCAATGTCGTAGGTTATAAGCGTTTTTCCATCGGTGGTCCATAACATGCGCCAAACTTTTCCCTCGAGTGTTTTGAGTAGTTCGCCCGTGTTGGCATCCCAGATTTTCAGCTGGTGCCCGCTCGTCGCAATCATCGTGCCATCTGGAGAGTAACAAGCCAACACAGGCATGTTTGATGTTGCCTGGATTGGTCCGAGGATTGTGTATCCACTCTTGACATCCCACACTCTGAATGTATGATCCATGGATCCACTCACCACTCGCCTTCCGTCTGGACTCCAGCACACAGACCACACAAGCTTTTTGTGCCCTGTCCATTTTTTGACGACCTCACCCGTGCCAATGTCCCACAATCTCACTGCACCATCATTACTCCCGCTCGCTACCATTGTGTCATCCGGCGACAATGCTATGGCAGCCACTACTCCACTTCCTTCGTCCTTCCAGGCATCTCCGACCTGCATGCCGCTATCCAAGTCCCAGACTCGAATCGAGCCATCGTCTGAACAGGTGATGATGCGCCGTCGCAGACCGGGCAGTCGTAGGACGCCAGTGACCCTTGCGGTGTGTCCTTGGATTTTTCCGCGAGGCTTGATCACTGGTATGTCTTGCTTCGCGGTCGTTGAAGACATGATCTTGGCTCAGGGGATTTCACCTGATGGGCGCAGGACATTTTCAGCTCAGCCTCTTTCCCATCAAACGAACACCATCACTTACTCAAATAATTGTACACGGGATGAACACGTGCAGAGTGAGAGCTGCAGCGGAGTGAAAGTTTCGTTTGACACAGAATCGAATCAGAAGGGAGGTAATTATTTCAGTCCTCTCATGTACGTCTTGCATGGTGTTTCTCCGTGTAAGTATGCTTGTGCATGCTGTGCAGATCAAGCGCCCAAAGTCTGGTTTCTCACAGTTCCTTCGTCGACATGACGACATCTCAACATCGCATTTAGTAATCACACAGGGCCTGTATTTTCACTCCAACATGAACATATTGGTCTCTCGCTATATTTCTGCCTAGAGTCCAATAGGATGGCGAGATTCATCATGCCATCCTCTCTGACCGTTGTTTTTGTCATTCTACCAGCTGCATCTCAATCCTGACACACCTTCCCAGTGTTCGTACAGCCAGTCGCTCCTCAGCTCTAGGTTTGCATGCTCGCAGAAAGGCGTGACAAACACAAAGATCTGGAAGCTTCTCTTTCAAATCAAGCGAGAGATATCTCTGAGATGTCCGTGGCATCATCTTCCAGCATCTTCCGTGGCATCATCGTCCATCTGGCCAAGGATGTCTAGGATGCAGTACGAACGCTACACGAGGCATCAGTTCGATCGAGTCGGGCTCCTGAAATAAGCGAGGGATCAGTAACAGTGGGACTCAGCGGGTAATCAATCACCATCCCGATCTTTTTGAATGCGAGACTCTGTTGCTAATGAACTTCGCACAAGATATCCTGGAGCTGATTGACCAACTTGCATGCATTTCTTTGCGGCGCCGAACATAAGTGTGACATGTCATTGAGTCGCAGGATGGTCTAGTTGTGAGGACAGTCATGTTGGCAATGGCTGTCCGCGGCTGCGTGGTTGTGATGCACGCATCGTAGTTTCATCCGGGCAACAAGGGACTACATTTCACATGATCGGCCAAGTTTGACTTTCATTCTGTATAAGGAGATGTGATTGTTCTACTCTGGAATTTTGTGTCCTTCTTTGAGATGTGCATGTACTATCTAACGTGAATCTATGTTTGTACACACTGATGAACCAATCGAATAACAGGAACCACGCAGGATTAGATGAGGGAAATATTTCTTCCCTATGGTTGACTGCCTGCATTCTGAATGGGCACGCAGCAAACCCAGAGCAGAAAACGAGCCCGCCATCCAGCCTGTCGTATGGTGATATCAAGATTTGTACCGGCTGCCCCTGCAGTACCAGCAACTGCGGGAGGCGTCGTGGACGAAGCGGCAGTGGCAGGTGGTTGCTGTGATGATGACAGATTGCTTTGGGTCGCTCCACCGCTTGGTTGCTGTGCGGTATGAGGTTTGGGAAGTTGAGAGGAGTTCGCAGAGCGCTTCTTTCTTGCATAGTAGTCTCTCTGCATCGACGTGAGACATTGATATAAAAAAGAACGTAGAACCAGGATAACCCACAGGCTTGCCCGCTGTTAACGGGACCTCAACTATCGGTGGCAACCGGACACCCGATCCATCTCGTCTGCGTAGCATACCAGATACGAAATTCTGAGCCCAGCTGAGAGGGGTGTTGGGTTGACGTGGTGCTGCAGTTTGGTGACCGCGTAATGTCGAGGACTGTTGACAGATTTGTCGAATAAACCGATAAATTACAGTTGAGATCACGTACATCATCAAAGAAACCTTGGGGTATTCGGCGAGCGCCTTCGATTTGTGGGGCTCGTCGTCGTGTAGCACCAGCCTAGGGTGTCAATGCTCAAAAGCAACGAACTTTTAAAAAACATGACATACATTCAACACTGATTTGTCGACAACATTCTGTGATGAGCAGTACTGAGTAATGCTGCCGAAGAGACCTGATGCAACATACCACCTGAAAGGACATGAGCAGACCCATTGTCAGCGGTAGTAATGATAGAATATAACCAAGCTACATTATCTGACAGCAGGTTATCGAAGCCAGCTTTTTCAACGATAACAGATGCATCCCAGATGTATATGTGGTGGTCGTAGTAGCAACCAGTGGCAAGGAACTTTCCATCCAAGGACACGGATCTTACCTCGTATTCATGGTGGATGGGTGGGCCGATCGGCAGATTGCTTTTGAGGTTCCATAGTCGCGCCGTGTTATCGTCCGATACGCTCGCGAGGATGCATTCGTTCGGAGATAATGAAATCCCATTGACAAGTTTTTCGTGCCCATCCAGAACAGCAATTTCAGTCCAGGCGGTGGCATCGAATATCCTGATTTTTTTCTGTGACCCAGCGATAAGTATGCTTCCGCCCGAGGCCCATGTCAGACACGAAACCGTAATCCCAAGTGTTTTAAGTAGTTCGCCCGTGTTAGCATCCCAGACCTGCAGTCCGTCCGCGCCCGTGACAATCGTTTTGCCATCGGGTGAGTAGCAAACCGCCCACACAATGTTCCCCTGCCCTGTCTCGATTGATCCGATGATGGTTTCTCCGCTTCTGACGTCCCACACTCTTACTCCCCCACCATATGATCCGCCCACCACTCGACGACCATCTGGACTCCAACCGACAGACTGCACTAAGTCTGTGTCCGCCGTCCATTTTTTCATAACCTTGCCAGTGTCGATGTTCCACAATCTCACTGTGCCGCTCTGACTGCCGCTTGCTACTGTCTTGCCATCTGGCGACAGTGCTATGGCTAACGCTGAGTCGAATTCACTTCCTTCGTCCTTCCAGGCACCCCCGACCTGCTTTCCACTCTCCAAGTCCCAGACTCGAAGTGAGCCATCACCCGAACACGTCATTTTCCGCCGTTTATCGGGCAGGCCTATGATGTCATAGATGGTACCGGTGTGTCCTTGCATCTTGTGGTGGGGCTTCGTCGCTGATTTCTCTTTGTTCGCAAGGGCCGACGAAGACATGATTTGGTCCAGAGAGATCACCTAATAGGCGCGGGTCAATTTCAGCTCTTACTGCCTTTGAAAGCCGTACATACCCGATGGTCACTTACTCAGAGGTAATTGACTTGAACAAAGAATAGATGAGTGAGGAATGAAAGTTGCGACAAAGTGGGCGTTTGTTTGATGTAGACTCGAGGCGGAGGAGTTCGCCATTCAAGTCATCTACAGGTGTATCTTTTATCATGCTGTAAGTGTTTACAGTTTGAGCGCAGGCTGTGCAAAGGAAGCGCGCCTAAGTGACCTAGTTGTTCCCACGATGTGCTCAAGACTTCTTGCAAGGTTTCTTTATCGACATCTTGGTATCGCATCTAGCAGTCCTGCTTTCAAGCATGTCCGCCTTCCTGTGTTTGGCTTAATATAATTCTCCAGTCTTAGTATCTATCCCACCCTGCCGCGTTTCTGTTCAGAGGTTCAGAGTCTAACAGGACGACACGACCGCATCACACACTCTTCTCCAACCGTTGTTTCTCTCCATCACGAGCGAAAATAAGTATCTCGGACGTTCACCATTGTGCATTCCAGAGGATATATTGGCAAGCCGTTTCCGTATATTTGCAACCATCTTCGGTTGAAATGTATGCTGGAGGTGTGAGAGGGCACGACAACAACCCTGTTTTTGATACCTAAATTTCGGATATCATAGTGGACGAGCATATCAAAACCTGAGACTGTGAGTATAATTCCACCTGTAGAGCTAATGAAGTTAATTGTCTCTGATAGTAGGAGTGTTAATGGACGCCGAACGTAATTGACATGTAATCCATACCTCTATGTCTCTATACAAACCCCAAGACCGAATGTTGTTGAAGCCTCCCTCGCAAACGATGAACCTGCAACCAGTATATGTCTGGGACGCTTATATCGCCTAACTGCCTAAGATGACTGCTGGAGTGCTGTGTACTTTTGGATACACTGCAAGTTGCAACTAACCGTTGACAGAAAGAAAGAAAACTCGAGATCGAACCTTAAGCCGGTTTCTCGGGACGTTCCTGTTGATGTGCATGGAAATCCACTTGCCAACTTCGAATCATGCTAGGACTGCCGTCCATGTCCTGCATGGTGTACCGCTACTACCGTGGAATATCAAGCGTGTGCGGAACGCGCGAAGTCCGGACTATTGGGAAGCCTTGGTCACACTGGAACCTGAGCTGGCGTTGCACGTTGTCTGAGTCAATGCTCCCGATCAGTGCGCACGGTGCATTCACAGTCTGTTGTTATATTTTTCTGGACTCATCTATACGTTGATATTTCTTCTGCAGATCATAGATTCCACTTTCCACTCTCCTGCCTTTTAGTCCATTGTGTTATGATCTCGAAAGTCGATGCCCACGCATCACTGGATGGATTTGATCGTGATACGGTGGACACAGCGCATACCGAGTCCACCAGACGTCACACAATGCCAACCATACAATTGAATCAGCGCCTGTGGGATGACACTCCTCACAACTTGTTGTGTAGCTGTGCAATACCCACATACTTGATCGTTCGTAGTAGGACTGCTGGCCTTAATTTGTGCGTGACCTGATTTTTTTGTTCCCACACACAACAATAAATTTTGAGAGATATCGGCCGCGTAGCGGCATCCACATCCACATCCACATCCAAATCCGGATGATCATCGAAGTTCGGCTTCATTGTCCTCGTTGAGATCATAACCTCGTTCACTAATTCAGAAGGAACCGTTGACTGTCTTCATTCGCCTCACCTTATTCTTCGCATTAAACAAAATGCAGTCAATTGAGATGCGCTTACCTACCGAAATCATAATTCATATCTTTCAGAATTGTCTTTCAGAATTCACATACCCATCAGCGCTTCAAGCTCCCCTCCTGTTGACTGGTGTATGCCGGCGATGGAGGGAAGTTGCTGTCAACATGCCTAGTTTGTGGTGCAGGTTGTCTGTGATGGTCGCCTTGTCATCCAGCTGGAGGCCGCAAGCCTCTGGCTATGACTTATGGCTCAAGCGATCACGAGGATACCCGCTCTCGTTGGCTCTGTTCTGCAACAACCGTGACGCGATCAAGATGCAACGCCTTCTTCGGCCCTACGTCAATCAAATCTTGTCTCTCCGTCTCACATTTTACGAAGGAACAACCCTACCCGAACTTTTGCTAGATAACCTCCCTGCACTTCAGGAGCTAGCCATACTACAAGGGGCACATGACTCAAACGTTGAGGTTCTCGCTATTGGGCATTCTATCCCGCGGGTGCCATCCACTGTGCGCAGCCTGAAGATCGTTGATAGGTTTTTCCACACCGTACCCTTGACTTCTTTCGGTCCTGTGGCGGCACACCTCACATATCTCGATATCAGCACACTACGGTACCCCAGTGCAGTCCTGCAGCTGCTCCATCTATGCCCCAGCCTCGCCTCGTTAAAGATTACCGTAACATTCTATTACGGTGAACCTTTAGTGTTCCGGCCATTCACACACCCCAAAATCCAAATGTTCCACATTTCACATGGCTCTTTCGACGCACAGAATTTATCTGCGCTGGTCGAGGCTCTATCGTTCCCCAGTTTGCGGGTGCTTGAAGATCACCTCATTGATATTGGCGGCCCACCGTGCCGGCGCCCTCATAAGCAATGGAAGGCATTTTTGGCACGGTCAAAGTGTCCCCTGGAGACCTTGATATTTAGCGGTTGGAAGACGCCGACGGTGACAGATGTGGAGGAAGCAGAATACATTGCGCTGATTCCTTCCCTCGAAATCCAAGTAGTGGACCCCAGTACTATTTGATCAGATGTTATATATTTCGGAGACATTGGGTCTGGCACTATTCATATACATATATATATATATATCTAGTAGTTGTTGCGTATATCATGACAGCGCATTTGATTGTGTTACTGTACCATTTATGTATGTACGTTTGCGCCTCGCGAGAAATTATAAGTGCTGGCTGGAGTCGGGGAGGGTTCAACCAAATAGAGTTGCTACAGCTGTACAATCAAGTCGGACTCATAGGACAACAGGATATTCGCAAAATCAACACTTCATCAGAACAAAACATCAGCAACCAAACCAGAGTAGAATTGTCTCTAGTTTGTCGTCAAACTACATACAGAGTCTGACAAGCGCCTTGCAATCTGCCTTGTGACCGTCAATCAAGGTTTTGTTCTGACAATCCTAAGGATGGGACACGAGTTGAACTATGATACGCTTGTTCGCACAGCGGGAACACCGTGACAAGTGCAGGTGCCTATTTTCTGTAGTGTTTTTCTGCTTACCATAAAACCCACAGCCTCTTGGCGCCCCAATATTGTGTCTAGCCATATCGTCACTGACCTTCAGTAGTTAATCAGGTGAGCACGGTATGATTTCGATGTTGGGCGCTCCTTCGACGCGTACGCTGACCGCTCGTGTCCGGGCAACCGTTCAGCCTTTATCTTTATTAGCTTGCGTGGCAAGCATTCGTTCGCCATCATCTGTATACAACAAGCCCATGGAAATTCAATTACCTTGAGTGCGCCTACATTTGTGATGTAATGACTGCAACACCTGCACGAGGTGGTGCGCTCCTACATGCACGCGTCTTTTCTTACAGAATATGACCACGCTCGTGCATGTCAAGGACTCTGTTGAATACATGATATCGCGTGGCTGCAGCATTTCAGTGAACCGAAGAGACCACGCAGGTTTGGGTTTTCAATGGCGTCTTTCACTTTCTAATCATTAGTGCAGAATTTCATCACCTTTACAAAAGCGTTGGAGCCACTTGAAAATAGGGAATGTTAGGTTCAAGGGAAGAACGGAGCAAAATGGTCGGCTGGTGCGTCAAATTCCGTTGCTGGGTTCTTCTCGGACTCACGTTGGAGACGCCATGCTCATGTATTTGACACTGCCATCGGTCCTCGACCAAGCCCACGCACTCCTCCATCCCTCTCCTCCACTTTCAATTCCACCTTTGGGCCTCCCACGTAGTTTGGTTACGCTCTGCCTATTCTCTCAAAGAGGGAGAATATGCGTTAACGTATTCCTTATCCGAACGAAGGACTAATGGGAAGAAGAAATGGAGGGTCGGGTCAAGTGTTGGGTGCGCTCGTGGTTTCTCAAGAGGAATAGAATTACGTGAGGGGCGGGCAGCACGATGTCAAGTTAAGTAGAGTGTTCTGGAGTTGATCGGGAGTATGTCTTCTCAAAGTCCAGGTCGAAATGATCGAGTCTAGGTTTGGGTATATGACTGTAGGGGGGACAATCAACTCATACTTTATCAAGTCAGATCTAGCGACCGCGCTCCATCATCGCGGCTATAATCGGCATCATACGTCGATTTTCTTCATGAGCTTCAAACGCTTGTGAGGGGGCGTGTGTCGGAGCGAAAGGCTTTAGAATTCAACAGGACCAAACAATGTCCGCCTCCACGCGCCCCGCCAAACACGTCGCACATAATCAACACTCAGATAGTCCGAAACGCGAGAGCTTCGTACTGGGCCTGCTTTTCATTCCTACGCAATCATGATTCTATGATCCTTTGTTCCCATTGTTGATTTCACATTTGACATTTCACGTCATCACATTTGCCCACGTTTACGCAGCGCTCAACGTCACTTCCGACGGCATTGATTTGCTCCCTTTCATGCATCGGCCTTAGAACCACTCCCTTTCATCATACTTACTTGAGCCACTTTGGCATTCCTCGTCATATAAAAACCCGCATGTAACACCTCGAATATCGTCAATTTGATTCCGCTTCACTCGCAGCTGTCCAAACGTCTCTAAAGCCTATCTACTTGGATACTTCCGATCGCGCTTCTATCAAACTTAAATGTACACGTCTCCTGACGTCGACCCCCTCAGGTGCTAGCAAATAACATGCAGACAGTCAACTCAAACGCAAATCTCTCCCCGGCCTCGGGTGTCATTGCCGCAGTGCAGATCATTGTGAGTACCGACGTTCCATATACTGTATCCGATGCGTTATTAACAGACCTCTACTCCAGACCTTGAAACCACCCATGTTCCAGGGCATGATCACGCAGTCGATGTGCTTGCACCAGGGACTCGTATCGGGTCTCGGGCACTTACCTACCGAAATCATAATTCATATCTTTCATCATTGTCTCCCAGAATCCAACTACCCATCAGCGCTTAAAGCTCCCCTGCTGTTGACTGCTGTATGCCGACGATGGAGGGAAGCTGCTGTCGACATACCTAGTTTGTGGTTGTTAGCTACAGTGTCAAGAGTTTACAACCAACCTTCGTCTTCTTCAGTAGAACGTGCACATACAATATATTTTACTCAAACCAGATGGACATTGAACCATTGGTCTCCCAGAATACTACATGCTGATGCTAATCAAAAATGACAGCAGAAGTACTACAGAGAACTAGGTGAGACGACAGAATGTGAATGAGATACGGAAGCTAAATGTTGCTTCCCTAACGTTGACCGTCTGTTTGATCTCATTGTTCTACTCCGGACTATACACATCCTCGTATGATCGTATCTTTCTTTGAGGCGTGCGCATATAATATACAACGCGAATCCATATTGTAACACACTGATGAACTAATCATCAAGACATACTATACAACAACAGGAACTACAGAGAATTAGATGAGTGGAATATTGCTTCCCTATGGTCGACTGTCTGCATTCTGAATGGGCACACAACAAACCCAGAGCAGGAAACGAGCCCGCCATCCAGCCTGTCGTATGGTGATATCAGGATTTGTACCGGCTGCCCCTGCAGTACCAGTGACTGCAGGAGGTGTCGTAGATGCGGTGGCAGTAGCGGGTGGTTGCTGTGATGACAGATTGCTTTGGGTCGCTCCGCCGTTTTGTTGCTGCGTGGTATGGGGTTTGGGAGGTTGAGAGGAGCTCGCAGAGCGCTTCTTTCTCGCATGATAATCCCTCTGTGTCAAAACTATGTGAGTGATAAGGAATCTATACGGGAGAAAAAGTACCGGCTTTCCCGCTGTTAACGGGACCTCAACTACTGGCGGCAATTGGATGGTCGATCCATCTCGTCTGCGTAGCATACCAGAGACGAAATTTTGAACCAAGCTCAGAGGGTTGTGGGAGGGTAAGCGACCGATATGGGTGGATTGATCGCGTGATGTCGACGACTTGTCGACATGATATTGATTAATAGCACTGCTCAACTATAGACGTGGGTCACGTACATTAACACGACGTGGTACATCATCGAAAAATCCTGGGGGTATTCGACGAACACCTTCAATTTTCGGTGCTCGTCGTCGTGTAGCATCGGTCTAGGATATAGATACTCAAAGTCATGCAAAATGTTAAGAAACACACAACGTACATCTATTAATGGCTTGTTGACGGCCTTCTGTGATGAGCAAAGATCAGTGAGTGAGGCTGGTGAAGAAGAGACCTGATGAAACAAACCGCCTGAAAGGAAGGTAGACATATGATTAGTGTGATTGAGGATAAAATGTACTGTGCAAACTTACAGTTGCTAGGAGGTCGTTCAGCCCAGCCTCAATGACAATAGCAGAGACGTCCCATGCATATATGCGGCCGGAGTCGCAACCAGTCACGAGGAACTTTCCATCTGCAGAAAAGACAGCGCTGGACACCTCGTCTCCATCTTCATCATGATAAAGGGGTGGCCCGATAGGCTGATGTTGTTTGAGGTTCCACAGTTGCACTGTATACTTATCAGCGTTCGGTACGCTTGCAAGGATGCGCTCATTCGGAGACAATAGAGTGTCTGAGCGAGCAAGCCATTCGCCGTTGATTTCAGTCCAGGTGGCGGTGTCGAACCTCCTGCTCCCGGCGATGAGCGTAGTTCCATCCGAGGTCCACGCCATATTTGCAACCATGCCGGACTCGAGTGTTTTGAGCAGTTCTCCTGTGCTGGCATCCCAGACTCTCACCATGTTTCCTCCCGTTGCAATCATCTTGCCATCAGTTGAGCAGCGAACACCGTACACCATCTCCCCAATATTGATTGGTCCGAGAATAACCTTTCCGCTCTTGACATTCCACACTCTGAACATCCCATCCTGGTATCCGCTCACCACTCTCTCTCCGCCTGGACTCCAGCATACAGATATCGCTGGGTGCGGATAATCAGCAGCTGTGTACACCGTCCATTTGTTGATGACCTTGTTGCTGTTAACGCCCCACAATCTCACTGTGCCATCCACACATCCGCTTGCGACTGTCTTTCCGTCTGGTGACAATTCTATGGCAAGCACCCCTTCAGGACTTCCTTCGTCCTTCCACTCCCCAATCCGCATGCCGCTCTCCAAGTCCCAGACTCGAAGCGAGCTAGATTCCATTGAACAAGTGATGATCCATTGTTTATCGAGTAGGCCTACGACACCATTCACGGATTGGGTGTTTCCTTCAAGTTGCATCTTTTGGCGAGGCTTCACCGCTGGTTTCTTTCGTTTCGCGATGGCTGACGAGGACATGATTTTGGCTCCGGCACTTCACCTAATGGATGTGGGTCAATTTCAGCTCCCATCACATGAATGATATCACTTACTCGAAGGTGCTTGATAACGAACGTGCGTTGAATAAAAGGTGCAACGAACTTAAGTGAACTTTTTTTCGACGCAGAGTTGAATCAGGAGGTCGGGTCTTGCTTTCTCACAGCTTGAGCACGGCATGTGCAGATCAAGCGCCCAAGTCTTCTCACGATATGCGCAGGTTCTTCATCTTGTCTTCATCGACATCTTAGCATCTCATCTTGTGGAATCCTACAGTGCCATCAAGTAAACACACATTCTCATGTTTTATAGTTGGCTCAATACGATTCTCTGCCTCCGCGCTACATTTCCGCTCAGAGTCGAACGGGATGGCCAGATCCATCATACTCTCCCCTACCCTTGGTTTTAACATCCTATTTTAGTTCTTCATCATGGTTGTCCCACTTGCAACATGAAATTCCTGGATATCCTGCTCCATGATTAGACACTAATCACCCTGATCTCTGACGAATTCTGCAAAACCAAGTAAACTCTACCGTCTGAATCATTGCTCACACGCTTCTGTCCGATTTCCCATAGGAAGGTCTCACGAAGAACCCGTGCAAGCGCAGTTAAATTTTGCTCGACGGTGAGCATGTTGTTTACTTGTCAGTTGATAATTATCATACGTCAAATGTTGACGACTCAGAGGGTAATCTAGAACTTCATTCATCACATCCGCAAACATGTGTATCCCTCATCACACTTACCACCAGTCATCTTGTCATGTCGGCGAACTCTATTGTCGAAAATGAGGGCTCAAAGAACAACTACTGCATCCACACTGTCAACATGGACTCCCCGGCCCTACCAGAGGATGTTCGGAAACCCCGTACGTCTTCCATGCTTTGCTCACGGTGTCCTTTGGTAACGTTTTCAATTTCATGTGCTTGTCGATATTGACGCTTAGAGTGTTGGCTCACCCTGCTTGGCCATAGTCTTGTGAGTTTTCAATATTCACAAATGGTACTGATTTTGACGTAGTCGTTTCCAGCTCCGGTAGCGACGATCGTAGGCGGAAATGTTCCTTGGGTATTTTTCCCATTTTTTGCATTGCTTTCCCGGTGAGTCTGAGGCGATAATATATTGTGTAAACATATCTCTAACAATATTTATAGCCTTGGTGCACGTGGAACGACTACCCTATTGTTGTAATGCTAGCATCATCTTTGTGCGCTCACTTGTCTTTCCTTAAAACGATTTCACCGGTGCGTTTTCACCTGTCTAGTTTTATTTTTATTTTTACCCCACGTCCAATATGCAGGCAACCTGCATCTGGCAACGCAGATGGTGCCCTGGGTGTTGTCACTTCCTTCGACACATACTACAGCGCATTTTCGCTCTTCCGGGCATCACAGACCACACTCCGTTCACTCACCTCCATCCTCTCTGTGCAGCCCCATTCAATGTCTAAGTGCTATACTTCTCAAGAAAACGCCCTTTCTTTTATTCGATTTTGATATTGCGTCTTCAACTAGCGGTGGATTTGCTGCTGAGGACAATATTAGGTGGGACATGAAAAAGTACAGCCCTCAGAAGATTGAATCAAGCGATTGTTGTACTAGTAGATTAGCTATACTCGAACTTGGAAAGCATGGATGTATGTCAGAGCTGAATGGCCAAGCGCCCCCTCCAGTTTTTCACAAAATACTGATGATACTAAATATCAGATGTGCTCGGAAGCCGTCATGGGGCCTCCTAATGTTGACCGTCTGTGTACTGAACAGCCATGTAAAAAATTCATATCATGGGACGAACGCGCCAGCCAGGGGAGGGTATAATTTTAGATTCAATTTGTAGCAACGAGGATGCTCGTAGGAAGTCGTAGTATTTATACGTACTACTAGGATGACTCTAGGTTTTCTCGGCCCGGAACATTTCCCATAGACATATATAGAAACCAGGTCCTAAAAATCCTTTATTGGCGCCGAAACTGCTGCCTGAGGTGGTAACCAGCGGTGACTAGGTCCAACTACACAGCATGACACCCATCCAGAGCACTAATACCTTTATCATTTATGGCGCGCTGTGGCTTGTCTGTGAACGTCAAGGCCCAGTCACTGTACGGCACTGTGCAGTGCCACACCACCCCATTACTAACTTGGGATTTTGCTGATCGGCGCATATATAGGTTCGGTGGGTTATAATTAGGCGGGATTTTTGACCTGAACAGAGTTCAACTTGTATCGAGGCCATTGGAGAGAATGCCGCCATGTGCATCATGGCGTTCGAGCTGATCATGTGCTGTAACTATCTTTGTGGGGCCCGGGGAAATTTGGACGACACTGATGTCAGTGACTATTTTCGTAGGTTCTGGGCAGCCATCTTGAAAGTAAACCCATAAACGAGCAGGTTGCTGGGCGTCGCCACCACTCACATGTGTTGTTATCGCGCATGCGAACAGGTTTTTGTTATACCAGCGCAGTCTTGAGTCACGACTCACCCAGTTGGGTGGTCCGCCACAGTTCCGAAGATGATCAGTACTGGAAGACCCATCAGCCGCACTTGACACAGCACTCATTCCCACCAGCCCAAGTTATTCCGAGTCGCACAATAAGTAGTTCTCACTGGCATGTAGACTCTCTGTAAAAAGGTGAGGCTGAGCAGTGTCTTTTTAGATATATAGAAGCCGATCGTTCATCCACAGTACCATACCACACTGACTTCGCCTCTGATCACATTACTAGGTTCCGTCGACGAGTGGTTCATGTCAGCCACAAACAATAAGCCTCCCGCTAGTATCCAGCCGCAAAGGACTTGGTTCAGCAAGTTATTTCATGCCGCATACCCACAGTTGCATCTTGCTGCCCCAGTGCCCTGGAAGGCTCTCTCAAGAAATTTATTTGCAAATGTAACAGATGGATCATCCTCTGCTGGTACATGTTACATGCTGCATGCCATACTGGTCATGATATATGTCGTCCTTGTTATCGTTTATATCGCCCACTGGGAACACCGTGCGACTCTGCCATTCACGCAAATGAACAATGATTTCTGGTCTGTGGTGCTGAGTGCTTCACTACAAGCATTTTACACTGTATGCGCCAGTGCACATTTTTTTTAATCGCACCGCTGATAAATGTTTCATCTAGGTTTACACGGCTGTTCTACTCTTCTTTACCCAACGGCTTGCGATGTCAAGATCGCTAGTACATCGTCTGAAATTGACTACCATCCACGATATCTCGGGTGCATGGTCTGGCCTCGGCTCCGCACTCAGCAGTGTCTGGCAACAAACTGATATCCCTGCCTCATGGTGGATGATATCTACTGTGACAGCCTACCTTGTGTGCATTTCCGTGCTGCATATCACCTCTTCCACTCTCCTACAAATTCAAACATTCAATACTTCTATGACGACTTCTGTGCCAACAATGTTAGCATGGCCATATGATTCATCGATTTTTGGCACCTATGAGACGAACTGGGCATCCATCACCGCATCCTTACCAGTTGTCAGTCAATTGTCCGGACTGGTCTCTGTAGGGTTATCCAACGCTACAGTCTACGATACCCCATACACAAACTCTGTGGCAGGAAACGCAACTGTGGATGCAACGACAATAAGCTCACGTTGCGGGTTGCTTCCCAATCTCACATACTCTGCGGACGCCGGTATGCTAAGTGTAAATTCTACGATTGGTGATGGATACGGAACTTTCATATCTATGGGCGCCAGCTACCCCTGTACGTCGTCATAGTTCTGATTGATTGTTTTCATCGTTAATTAGGAATGTTTATAGGGCCAGACCAAGTACAAGTGCTTTCATACAACTGGGTTTATCCAAGTGGCAACGTAATGCTTCAAGATAATTTTGGGAACTGGGAAAGCTAACTGACAGCCGCCTTTAAATAGGTCACACCACCGGATACTAACCCCGGTGTCATCCTTATGGTCTCTACATTATTAGACATCGAGCCTTCCATACAAAAGGAGGTCGCCGTGCCGATATCTGTGGAATTTGTTTATAATAATTCTTGTGAGTCAGCTTCTTTGCAGTACCGTGATGTTAACAAATACTTTGCAGGGGTGCCATATGTCCTTGAAGTATATTTTGTGCAATGCTCGCTTTCGGCCGTCACTGCAGAAGCGGTGCTTGACATGCAGGCCAACAGTCTGCAGAATCCCGTGCCCATGTCGCAACCATCCACACAGTGGGAAATCAAGGAGTGGTCCCAGTGGGCATCTGATTCCTGGCAAGCATGGGTGTGTCGAAGTTCATCTTGAGGGGTTACGAACATTCAATTATCACTGTTTATACAAGATTAATTCGGCTTTGGCTAACCAGGTTGGTAGCGGGTATTCATTTTCAGACTTAGCTGGACCCCCCTCTGGAAATCCCCCCAACGAACCCTCGATTTCGGACGAGTTAAAACCTTCCCTTCGCTGGTATGCTACAATGTCTCACCTAATATTTGATTTCTAGGCATATCATGTCATTGGTAGGCTTAAATCTCGCCGTCCAGGCTTTGGGAAGGGGAGATGGGATTAGTCCTTTTCCTACTTTCGTGTTGAGCCCGGATAAACTGGAGGCTGCCATTGCGCAGGTAACTGCACAACTCGTTTGGACAGGTAAATGGTCATACTATGAGGCCGTGACTTTCGCAAGCATTTTACTCATTGTGTTGCATCATCAGCGGGGCGAATCGGGACAACAAACGGAGGATTTCAATACGGGGGTGGAACAGCTTCTGTTAATGAGCAGATCATTGCCCTACGCCTCAATGTCAGTGTGAACTGTACTGAACTTATTTCCATTGCTGAAACCATCATCCATCTTGTAGATCAATCTTCTTCCTGTGAGTTCGTGTATCTACACCATGGCGGTTTACTGAGTCACTCTAGCTGTTGTTTGCAACATCTGCGTCGGTGATCATGATGATATTGGCTCTATCCATGACAAGAGCATTTGATGCATCCAGCGACAGCCAAGCTGCCATCCCGAATACAGGTGTACTGCAACTCTTGTGGTTGGGTCGTCACTCAGCCCCTGTCAATGAAGCAATGGATGATGTGGAGAATCCGACAGAGGCAAACCTGCGCCGCGCAGGCATGATAGATGTTCGTTTTGCAAAGACAATATCCGATGAATCAGAGTTGGGGGGATTCAGCTGATGGCCTATTTTCGAAACGGCAACAGTCATTATGATAGAAATTCATAGAATGAGTGATTGGGCTTGATATTAGTATTAGTATTGGCCCTTGGGTACGTAGTACTCAATTGACAACAGCACAGAGCGCTGGCTGCCGTTGCATGCGTGTTCAGTGGAGCTAACTGGTGCCGCTTCTAATGAGTCTGTTCCTCACTCAACTTGTGGCACATGATCGATGTTTGTTTTCGCAAAATCATTGATATTGACATTTAACCTTTTCACTAGTAACATGGTCACCGAACACTGACGGAACCGGTCAGCTCCTGACTAGGCCTGAATCTGGGCCGGTGCGTTATACACCGACATATGCACATGTCACACAATCTGACGCCCTTCAGCCTATTGCGCTAACATAACTCCATCTCAGGACTGTGTCGTGGTGAGCCTTTCTCAACGCTCGCATCTACCGTTTGTGCTCACTTGTCTTTCCTTGAACGCTTTCACCTATAGTTATATGGCGGAGGGGTGGTCCAATGGGCTGATTGTTTTCAAGGTTCCATAGTCGCACTGTGTCTTGTCTTTAGATGCGCCCGCTAGTATGCGCTCATTCGGAGACAGTGAAATGGCCTGGATAAGTTCTTTGTGTCCATCGATAATAGCAATTTCAGTCCAGGTAGCGGTATCGAACTTCCTGATCTTGAGTGGCCCTGCCGCGATAAGGGTCTCTCCATCTAAGGTCCATACCAGGCGCAAAACTCCGGAGGGACCCATCTCCAATGTTTTGAGCAGTTCGCCTGTGTTGGCATCCCAGATATTCACCTTGCCTCCGCCCGTGATAATCATCGTGCCATCTGGTGAGTAGCACACCGCGAACACGGCAATCCCTGTCTCGATTGCTCCGAGAATTATCTCTCCACTCTCGACGTCCCACACTCTGAATGCGTGATCGTTGGATCCGCTCGCCATTCGCCCTCCGTCTGGACTCCAGCACACATTCTGGCACACTGCCTTTGTGTTCCCCGTGCATTTTTTGACGACCTCGCCTGTATCAATGTCCCACAATCTCACTACGCCATCCTCACTCCCGCTTGCCACTTTCTTGCCGGACGGTGACAATGCTATGGCACGCATGACTCCACTGCCTTTATCCTTCCAGGCCTCCCCGACCTGCGTACCGCTTTTTAAGTCCCAGACTCGAAGTGAACCATCCTCTGGACAGGTAATGATGCGCCGTCCCCCAGGCAGGCCTATAACGCCATTCACCGATCCAGCATGTCCTTTCATCTCTCGGAGAGGCTTTGTCGCAGATTTTACCTGCTTTGCAGGGGCTGGGGAAGCCGTGTAGGCTTTACTCGGGGACTTTACCTAACGGCCACGAGATAATTTCAGCTCTTACACAAACGAATGCTACCACTTACTGAGAGGACTTGTTTTGAACGAACGTATGCGGAACTTATGAACTTATATTTTTGAGTGCTGTAACGGAGTGAACGTTTGTTCGATCCAGTGTTGAGTCGGGAGGGAGGTTGCTATCTAGCATCTCAGTACTAAGTCCTGTACAAGTATGTCACCGTCTTCCATGCTGTATCCGAGATTCCACTGTTCGCTTCGCAGCTCGGGCTGTGCAGATACGGCCCGAGTCTCGTTTTCGCATGTGCTTAATAATCCACCTCATCCAACTGTCTGAGACGATTCTCTATAGTGAACAATATGCTGCCATATAGGAAGCTACAACTTTTCTTTGCCTCTGCTCGGGAGAGGCCAAAATGATTGTCATTTTCATTTTATTTTTTCCCAATGTTCGTCACCGAACACTCACGGAACCGGTCAGTTTAACTCTGGGCCGATACACCGTGACATATCTGCTTGATGTCAGACGTACGATCTGACGCCTTTCCACCTGTTGGCTCTATCTGAAAGTGTTATGGTGGGCCTTTCTTTGGTTATGCTTGTTATGAGGGTACTAATATGGTGGTGCCGTTTTGCGCCGAAGTCAAAAGAACTCACCCCGGCCAACTTAAATTATTTAATCTTGCCTTCGGATAGAATGAGCTGGTACCGTACAATTTGAACCTGGGCAGAAGTTAGGACTTCTGTCACTATCGTTTGCTGTTGGCTTCAGAACAGTAAACGATGATGAAAGAAGTCCAGGATAGCCTGTTCACCTGTCCTTGTCAGATGACATGGTCTAACTTGGCTCTAACTTGGTCAACCAGACTTCACAGTGAAGACAGATGGTGCCATTCCTTCTGTCTGCTCATAGGCTTACTTTGGTGTCCAACGCCTCGCTTTGTCCTATAAGAGTGAGCAGACAATCTTCGAGACTCACATCATCTCAAGTTACTCCATAATATTCACATCAAACCAACATCAAACGGCTCCTGCGCAATGAAGTTCACTTCAGTTGTCACTCTTCTCTCTGCCTTCGCCCTCCCAGCGTTCGCAGAGTCCGTATTTGTCGTACAAAACGCTAATTACAGCAACCCCAATACGTCCCTTTCTACCGTCACCTGCTCAGTTTTGGCACAGGATTACACCAACTTTTCCTCCCTGCCTGCTTTCCCCAACATTGGAGGAATCCCAGGCGTCAATGCGAACCCCACCTTGTGCGGCTCCTGCTGGAGCCTCACACCCGCCCCACCCTGCAGCAGCCTAACCACCCTCTACTTCACCGTTGTTGGTGACAATTCCAATGACCTCATCAACGCTGTCCAAAGCGTCGATGCTAACATTACCATATACGATATCTCCCAGCAGGCGTACGGCAACTTGACTCACGCTTCCTGCAAAGTGGATGCAGTTTATGCTGAAGCCACTCAGGTTGATGCTAGTATGTGTGGCATGTAGAGGCGAGTGCGTTTCATCCTCGATGTTCTGCAAGACTAGAGCTCTGATTCGATGTCTAGTCTAATGGAGAGGATCGGGACTGGGAACAAATGATATCGCAGACTCGGAGGATCTAGAGTTGGTTTTTGGTTGTATGGTTGCTTGTGTTCTTGGTTTGTAATTCGGAAAGTGCGCTGCGATGTTTTTTCCGGAGGGGGGTTTCGACAGATAGTCCGTGTCTGTCACACTGACAGTGGGACTAAATGCACTACTAGAATTTGTTTCCTGCACTGGATCATACTGGGATGCATGGCCCGGGAAAGGCAGTAATGCTAATCAGTTTGTACAAACGTTTTGTAACTTCCATGGCACGCTACTTTGCGCTTCAGAATTACTACAGTACGGTCTGGTCAAAAGTTTCGACGCCGAGACGAGTACACACGAGGCATTTCTTTCTTTCCGCTGAGGACAGTACTTGAAATAACATTGTCCACCTGTATGGTCCATTCGCATTCACGACATTTGCTAGACAAGGAATGAAACGGCCAGTGGAGAGGCCCGGTTAGGTCATTGATACTCTGAAATCGGCTCCGATAAAAAAAATTGAAGCGACTGACATGTTGGGTGCAATATGGTCGACACAACAAATTTCGTACACCATCCGGTGATATTACCGTTGTGCAACAAGACGAACAACTGAAATGGCGATATCAAAGAAATGAATAGCGCTGTACACATACATGTCGTAATATACCATGTCATACGAAATAGGGCATTGTATTCTGTAGGTAAAGCCGTTAGCATGCATTCTGATAGCTTCCTTGGAACTGAGTATCTACTCACCATCTTTTTTGTTTGCATCCCCTTATCTCTCTCATTCTCCGGAGCGGCGTTATAAACGGTAAAATCTCTACTTCCATCCTCCCTTATTGTTAATATTGACGCCATATTACCACATCGGTAGCAGTAATTTGGTGCCGACCACACGGTAACGAGCTGGTCGTCAAACATGTACTTGTAACCTTCCTGCACGAGCTGATGTGCGCGCGCAATGAGGCTCAAGGAGTTCACGTGATTGAACTAAGAAAGGTCAGGGCGACATTTAGATAATGTGGATAAATGGACGAACCTCTCGCGTCACAGTTCTACCAAATAGCCAACCAGCTCCGCGTGGGCTAACAGCCCAAGTGTCGATGTCTTCCGGATCAGACCACATGAGATCTGCGAAAGTGCATTAGGAGAAGTCGAGTGAACAGTAATATATTCTGACCACAGAAGGCACCTTCATGAGGAATTTCTTGAGCGCGCGAGAGGACACGAATTTGATCTAGAGTTCGGATGTCTGGTGATAGGCCACCATGCACGCACAAAGTCTCTCCGTCTATTATCTATACAAAATTTAGCGCCTACAGAACAGATGGAAAGAGAACTTACTGCAGCAAGATTGAGGAAATCGAATACACTACAACATGCCTTCCAAACTGCAGCGCTACCGTACTTTTGTTGGCACTCATCTATGTAACAAAATATCAGCACTATCGGACAAGCAGTACTAAGCTGATGACTATCACCATAAAATCCATACACCTGGGTGATTTGTCTACTTTCATGGTTTCCGCGAAGGAGGGTGACTTTATCTGGGTATCTAAAAAAATTCAATACAGATACAGCGATTGGCTATCGGTGACATTACCGAGCTTTCAGAGCCAGCAGCAAGGACACGGTCTCCAAACTATAATGCCCTCGGTCGACAAAGTCACCCTGATCGACATTAAGCATGTTCAACCCTCAAATCACAAGCACACATACGTGCCATAAAAATATAACTCGTCTCTGGGACCTCTCCACCCTTTCGTAGTAACTCGAGCAAATCCCAGAACTGGCCGTGGATGTCGCCGCAGATGGTGACTGGACTCGAAACAGGTTGAATATTGGACTCTTCCATGAGTATGGCGCGAACACGGTCGCAAAGGACTTTCATATCGGGTTCTGGGAGGTGGCGACATTCCATGAGTTGGTCTATCCACCTGTCTGGATTATAGGAGGGCATGGGGATGATAAGGAAATATTAAAGCTGATTTATTGTCGTGATTGAGTCGATATTTGAGCTGTAGAACAAGCTGAAAGGTCGTGCAGGAGGTTTAGGTGCTCACCGGCACCGAGGAAGTGGATGGAGGAGGTCGTGAGAAAGAAGTATATTTCCAGTCGTATGTAACTTAGAGCCAGATATATCGATCATACCCGAATTCTCATACCTTCGTTGTATTCGCGATGAGCGAAGCGAATGTATACCGGTCCCGTACGACGGAGCCAGATCCAGAAGCCCTTAGATCCCGCAAACCAAATGCTGGTGAAAGCTCGGTACGTGCTCATCAGCGTCTGAATCACTTACTCGTGAAATTCGTTGAACCTGAAATGCCGACTCTGACGCATCTTGCGTACAGATTCAACGTCGTTGCAACATCCGTCGGTTTCTGGGGAAGGTCCAGAATGGAGTAACTAAACAAATCTCTGTGAGTGTATACGAGTGCTGAGTCGTACAGAAATTAGGCTGAGGTTGCACAAAAGCGCTCAAAGACTTCTCGCACCCCTGTTCTCCAGAACGTCGATCGTGCAGGTGATCCGAAGACTGAGGTTGGCCCTCACACTCGCTATTCAGTTTCTATGATCTCTAAACTCTCATGGTCACACAGGTTCAGGATGCCCCTGACGCTGTAGAACATGGTGCTGGTCCCCAATTGGCTGTTCCGGGTGCCAGTGAAACTGCAGCACATATTAATATATCTTCAGGACCTCCACAAATTGCTCATGCGGATCTTAATACCGCGGAAGATCTCTCAGCCAACATCCAAGCCATCAGGACATTCGATAGTGTTATCGGGACGTTTGCGGATGCATGTGCCCTTGTTCTCATTCAGAACCAAACTAATCCCGTTACATAGATAAATCCATTTGCAAGGGCGGCACTAAGCGTGTTCTCTTCTGCATCAAAAGTATGATTGGTTTTGCTCTCATTCCCATCTCCTGCTCAGCAGTCAATTTGTGCAGATTATTCTCACTCAAAGCGATCGCAACGAAGCGGTATCTCGTCTTCTCAACAAGTTGAATCAAGTTTACAGCTTCATGACACAAGACGATATACTTCACCAGATTTCGTCGATGGATGGCATCGTTCAACAGATCTCTCTTCAGACCCTTGAATGTGCACATTTCATCAGAGATTATCAGGAGCGGAAGAACTTTTGTAAGTATCCAAGAAGCAAATGAGCTTTGCACATCCTCATTATCATACCGTCATCATAGGGGGGAGACTTGGGAAGAACGTCGCCTCGGAAACAGATAACATGATTGATCAGTACAGTGATGCGTTGGATGCTCTCATGCAAAACTTCAGGGACAGGGCCACTCGCGACGTAGCTGTCCACATCCACCGAACAGGTCAGATTTGGGATGTGTTTCTGACTTGACATCCGTTAACACCATTTCAGGTGAAACACTGGACCTCAACGGTATGACTTATACGGCGGGCGCGGGACTAGATACCAGAAAATTATGCCTACCAGGAACTCGCATGGAGATTCTCGACCAGATCAAGGAATGGATTCACAGCAGTCCATATGATGCTCCGCGCATCCTATGGCTATCTGGTTCTGCTGGGACGGGTAAATCAGCCATCGCCCACACCATTGCTGAGTGGTCGGATCAATTGGAGATTCTTGGATCATGTTTCTGCTTCAACCGGTACAACAAATCAGACCGTCGCCATGAAAAGATCTTCTCCACCATCGCGCGTGACCTAGCTGATCTTGATCCGAAGGTCAGACGAGCATTGGCGGATGCAGTCAAGAATGCCAATGCGCTCAAGAATACAGGGGATATCATTCAGCAGTGGCAGAAACTTCTTATGGGACCGCTTGGGAAGCTCTCTCCGTCACTTGTGGGCCCGGTCGTGATCGTGATCGACGCACTGGATGAGAGCGGTGGAGCCGAGACACGACGTGATCTTCTTCGCATTCTTGCTGGTAAACTTCGGAACCCGGATGTTCTCCCGATAATGGCACTCCCGCACAACGTCCGCTTTATTGTTACCTCTCGTCCGCTTCGCGACATTGACGCTGAGATTGATGGTGCTCCGCATATTTTACGGATATCCATCGACGATGTTCCACCAGAAGTCGCGGAGCGCGACATCCGCGTGTACATAGCCGAGGAGCTGAATGGACTGTCGGATTTCGGGGACACAGAGGTCGGAACCCTCGCTGAGAAAGCTGATGGGCTTTTCGAATGGGCGCGTCTTGCTTGCACTTCCATCAGAGCAACGCCTTTTGGTTTATCTTCAAGGGATTCCTTCAATGCTGCGGTGTCTCGCGATCCTGCCAAGCGGGCACATTTGTTGTCAAATATGTATCGCTTCATTTTGGCAGAGATCATGCGAACGGATGCATATGCAGATGCCGAGCTTCAGCAAATGCAGCTAGCCAGGTTTCGTTCTGTGATGGGACAAATCCTTGGCGCAGCTGAACCCCTCCCTATGAATTCCATGAATGCCATGCGCCGCCATTTTCCAGACGAAAGGGACCACTACGATGTGGACAATGTGGTAGCACACATGGGAAGCGTCCTCAGCGGCACCACCAACTCATATACCCCCATCCGACTCCTTCACGCATCATTCCGCGAATTCCTCACAGACCAAACAGCCAGCGGAGAGTTTTTCGTCGACACAGCGAAGGTGCAATGCGACCTTGCTTTTGCATCACTTCGAGTGATGGAACACGGACTTCGCTTCAACATCTGCGACTTAAAGTCTTCATATCTCGCTAATTGCGAAGACTCGGAGCTGCCAGAACGAGTTGAAACATGCATTCCTCCGCATCTATCGTATTCATGTCGATTTTGGGCTGCACATGTGGGAAGGACGGAGTTTGACGTGGAGCTCGGGGAGGAAGTCAAACGGTTCCTCGAGCACGAGCGACTACTCTTTTGGCTCGAAGCCGTCAGCCTTATCAAAGCAGTCAGTTCTGCAGTGCCTGCGCTGTCGCTCATTGCCCAGTGGCTGAAGGTAAGCATATTGTTACCGCGTATAAACTAATCTCATTTACACCCACAGTGCCATTCCGGATACGAAGATGTCTTGTCCACTGCAATGGACATGCAGATATTCATTCAAACATTTGGCGGCATCATCTTACACAGCACACCACATCTATATGTATCAGCGCTACCTTTCTCGCCTGTCAACTCTGCGATATTCACAAAATTCGCTGCAAGGTTTCCAAATACTCTTTGCCTTGCATCTGGGCGTGATTTGAACTGGCCGACCGCTCAGAGCCTGCTCAGAGGTCATACAGATGATGTGCTGACACTGTCGTTCTCGCCGGATATGACTTGCATCGTGACTGGTTCGGCGGATATGACCGTCAGGCTTTGAGATGCAGTGACGGGGCAGCCACTCGGTGAGCCCCTACGGGGGCACACTGGTGCGGTTAACTCGGTCTCATTCTCGCCGGATGGGATTCGCATCGTGTCTGGCTCGTCGGATAACACTGTCCGGTTGTGGGATGCAGCAACGGGGCAGCCAGTCGGTGGCCCCTTGCGGGAGCACACTGGTGCGGTTAACTCAATCTCATTCTCGCCGGATGGAACTCGCATTGCATCGGGTTCATCAGACAACACTGTACTGCTGTGGGATGCAGCGACGGGGCAGCCGATCGGTGGCCCCATGCGGGGGCACACTGGTGCGGTTAACTCAATTTCATTCTCGCCGGATGGGGCTCGCATCGTCTCTGGCTCATCAGATAACACTGTCCAGCTGTGGGATGTAGCAACGGGGGAGCCAGTCGGCGGCCCCTTGCGGGAACACACTAGTACTGTTAACTCAGTCTCGTTTTCGCCGGATGGGATTCATATTGTGTCTGCTTCATCGGATAACACTGTCCGGCTGTGGGATGCGGCGACGGGGCAGCCGATTGGTGGCCCCATGCAGGGGCACACTGGCGTGGTTAACTCAATCTCATTCTCGCCGGATGGGACTCGCATCGCCTCTTGTTCGCATGACAAGACTATCCGGCTGTGGGACGCAGCGACAGGGCGGCCATTCGGTGAGTCCTTCCATGGACACACTGGTGGGGTTAGGTCAGTCTCATTCTCGCCGGATGGGACCTGCATTGCATCTGGTTCAGTGGACCACAATGTCAGGCTCTGGTATGCAGCTAGGCTGTCATTGCAGGAGTGTTCAACTGTCTTACTGGATACAAGTCCGACCATGCGTCAGACGGAGGGCAGCACTACCGTGTCAACCAACACTTGGAACAATCACTCCATTTGCTTCTCATCCAGTTCAACTCATGCACTGTGCAACACCGCTGAGCTACTTGAGGGCACCTTCCGTGACGACCACAGTTCAACCTCCTTTTTACTTGGAGCTGACGGATGGATGGTGGGACCCAATCATCGACTCCTATTCTGGGTACCACCCGCTTCCCGAGACACATTTTATAATCCTAAGACTGCATTGGTGACGCCCAGAGGAATTGTTGAGCTTAATTTGAGCCGCATGGCACATGGGCGGCTCTGGTGGAATTGCCGAGATGAGTAAGCTCCTATCTTTTAGCCTCATATGTCGCAATTACTGAAATCAATACTTCTAGGCCTTGTCAACTATGATTTTTTTCTAGCAGTTCATTCGTGATGTCAGATGCCAATAGAGTTGATACATAGTTTATGTAAGTTCCTTGTAGTCACATCATCTTCCTCCGTGAATCCATCAATTGAGGGGCAAAGGCGCTGCACAGGCCTGCAGCTCCCAATTGGTAAAAATACAATAATAATTGCACCTTCTGCGCTCGTTGCGCGGCTTAGTGAACAATCACCAGCGGGGGAATGGCACTAATCCTTGTGGAACAAGTTATACCCATAGCTCTTTGGGCTCGACATCCTGCTTCTTTGTCCAGTGCAGTAGCGAAAATAAGTCTCGCAGTGTACATACTACATGTCCCCGAACAGAACAGAATTTCTGGAACTAATCTAGGATCTCGGAACACGTGATCCTCAAATCCCTCATAGCACATGTCCCTGCAAGTGCAAAGCACCTCGAAATGATCAAACTAAACCCACACCCGTAGCACAATATACATGGCCACGAAATTATGTCCACATGACCTTGTATTTCAGAACAAGTACAATACTCAAGGCAAGCTACTAGTACCAACGCTCGCGCAGCCGTTTCCGTCGCACCATAGGCTTTGTCACCATAATCGCAATGCCAAGTCCAGCAACCGTCAGCACAAGCTGTACTTTATTGAAATTCTCGTTGAGAACGTCAAATGTACCAGAAGGCGCGATGCGCGTGAAGAAGAGATCCAGGCCGTAGACAAAGACGAGCGACGTGGATTCTAGTAGAGATGGAGAGGTAACGATGCGGCGGACGTTTGCGACCTGAAAAGTGCGTGAGTATTGTGTGCTTCGAGGACCGATAGTAAAACAAACCTCATAGTTGTGTGAAAGCACGAGCCGGGCGTCGTCTGGCAGCACAGCATCATACTGTACAAGCATCTCCTCCTGCTCTTCGCTAGTAGGCTTGCGCTTCGGCCGCCGTGGATTGAGCAATCGCCGGGGAATAGACTGAATGCTGTTCTTGCGATTTGCAACTGCATCACCAGTATTAAAATGACGCCGCTCAGTCACTAGGGGATCATACCTATAATATCCTTCGTTGATACTCCAAACTTTGTCGAAGTTGACGATATAGCAGTGATGCCATGAGGCATGATGAACGATTGCTCGTATGCGCTGACATGCAGTGTTTTGTTCGAATACGACGAAAGCTCGGAGCTATGTCAACATCGTCAACCTCGTTCTTCAAATCTACAAGCAAGCGACGAACCTTCTTGTTTTATCATCTGGACCATCACCCTCGTAAAACTCAACAGAAACGACTCTATACCCTTTGCTCTGCCCGGTTCCAGAAAATTCATCATCAAAGTAATGATATACTAGCCAGTTCTCAGTGAGGGTCGCTTGCACGTCGCACATACCACCGGCAGCAGGGACGCTGGCATGGTAAATTATGCTACCTTTGACCACGTCCAACACATATATCCCACACGTACTGGACGGCGGGGAAGATGTGAGGACCAGAGTCAGGTGGGGGCTGAGGTACTTATACAGCGTCATACGATTTCCCAGGACCTTTCCGATCGATGCAACAGGACCGCGTGTGTTGGGAATGATGGCGCGAATTTCTTCTTTTGGCGGCAGCGAAAGTGTCCATGTTGGGTAGGCAACATAAAACTGGGACAGCTCGAGATTGAGGGTAAGTTGATGGCCCAAGATCTGACGTTGGCCAGGAACATCCGCGCGGAGAGCGAGATGTATGGACGGGACGAACGACTCGAATTCAGCATGAGCCGATGGAGTGTCTGGATAAAGGCGCGCCTATTGACTGTTAGACACGCAGATTCAAGCAAAGGAGCACAACACACTTGGAGGTATTCATCGAGCATGACTATTGTCCGGTTCTCGTCGGGAAGCATGAAAACATCGACTAACGGACCCATGACGGCATCGAGGCCTTGCAATGCAGCTCTAGAATTAGGCAGGGTCTCCTCTCTGACATCAGCTCCAGTAAGTGCATTTACGTGGAATAACACGGTGTCGACAAGAGACTGAACCGCGTCAACATAAATCTCGGCTGGAAGGTAAATGCAACTCACATTGTCAGCCCGACGTTGTGTGACGAGCACTATTTGAGGTCCTTCTGGGTCGCTCACTGTCCGCGTGACGAACATTTTGGTAGGAATTATGGTCCCACCAACCTTTGCTGCCCATCCAAGGCCAAGCACGCGACTCCATAAGACTCGACCATTGCTGGAGTCAATGCCGAAGAGTTTGCCGTATGGTGTAGCTGCTACGATAATCTGTCGGAAGCCGAAAGCGTCACGCGTGAGCGTATCTTCATCTGAGGAAGATGCGGCCGACGCAGTCACAGTGGCGTATGAGCCAGTCGCAAAGCGCCTAACAAAGTTTGCCAAGTATTGGGGAAGGTTCTTGAAACCCTATTTTAGCGCAAGCGACTTCATATACGTGAAAATTGTACCTTGGTATCAGATAGTTGGCGTTGAAGCCGCTCAAAGTAACCTTCCTCATCCACAACAGCATGTGACATGACAACCTTCTTCTCGGGCAGTTCGACAAATTCCGCGACTTGGATAGATGCCAGTGCTTCTTCCCGAACCCACTGCATCTTGTCATGTTGCCAAAGCTGTATTGAGCCTGTCGTGGTGGTCAGCAACATGCGAGTATTCTCGTGCGTCTCGCCCGTGCTCGAGCCATCAAACGCCACCTAGCATGCAAATGAGATTTGACCCCAGAATGAGTGTAGATTGGACTCACATGCCAGATGACACCGTGGTCAAGCGTCTGGAAGGGAAACACGAAACCAGAGGCCGAGGCCTTGCCCTCAGATAATTGGATGGCAAGAGTTTGGTGGATGGCTTTCTAATGTTCTAGTTGCATAAGAAGCACTAGCACATACAGAAGGGTCTTACATTGTGAACGTTCGACCAATAAACTCGCGCAACTCGCGGTTCGCCATCCTCGCTAAGGCTTCCTACTAAATGAGAACCTGATTGCGCCTGTGAAGGGGCCTGAGGTTGCCCTCAGTAAATGGTGGTACGCATGACATACGAAACATACCGCGTCACTGAATTCCCAGATTGGCCGAAGTGAAGATGCATGTGCGTCAAAATGCATAACGTGCGCAGCACCTCCTTCCTTGATCGCGAGGAATTGCCCGTTGGTCGAAAGGCCGAAGTCACTGATGCTGTCGTACTTGACGCCCGGAAGAGCCATAACTTGACCCTTCAAATCAGGTGTCAATACGGCTGCTTTAAGAGCGCCGTCTTCAAGCCAGTTAACGCAGGCAGTTGTTGTAGGTCCTGTCTGAGAACTAACAGCCACGAATTTGGATCGTTCATCTTTGATATTTGCTGGAATGTTGACAGACGCGATGACTTCACCCGTGGTCGCCGACAGGGTCGTTACGTGCAGAGTGTAGGATGCAAACGACTTTGCGAGTCCCACTACATACACCGTTGAAGGGTCGGCGATGATGTGCGAATACAATATTAATGACCTAATGGACCAATATCAATGGAGGCCATATGATGACGATGAAATGAAACGCACCCTTGGTCGGGAGAGTTCCATGTCCACAGAGAGTCCCCAGTCTCGTCCAGACGGGTGACGGAGTCTCCATTTGTCAATGCAAAATAGGATGTTGAGTTGAGGGAGGGGTCAATAGAGCGCAATAGCGAAATCCCGAAATTTTGAGGTTCGTGGAGTCGTCCATTTACCGGGCTGTGTAATTGTTTCTCCAATATAAGGTGGCCAGTTTCCAGGTCGTACGTGCGCAAAGTTGAACCTCCCGGTCCAGATAGAGAAGACACGCCTAGCACCATGTTGGACCCATTAACACAAATGAAATCGACATTATGACTTACTATCATCATGGTGGCTGAAGGCCATGATCGGATCCTCCTCATCGTATATACTCCTCCATACTGCAAACGCGTTAGCAAAACCAGAGTCAGTGAGGCAGGACGGGACACCACCTATAGAGCCATCTGTGGCATTCAATGCTGCCAATACATTGTTGGTCGTAGCAGTCAGGATATAATCACCGTGGAATGCAGGTGCGGTATGTGGAGATCCATGTAACGGTACACCAATTAATTTCGTATTCCAATCCACTACACCCACGTCAGATTCATGTAGAGCCCATGCTGCGACACCTAAAGTAACGAGAAAGAGCTGACGCAGGCAGCGCATGGAACAAAGGCTTCAAATTCGTGTGGACCGATGGATTTTAGTGTCGCCAGAGAAGTGAGAGCACCTATGGGAGGCCAAAGACGTAGTATGTTGTTGTAGTACGACTAGGTTTGCTGTAATAGTTATACAACTGTAATACGTTGACATTGATATTTACAAGCCTGATTCAGGTTAGTAGTACTTTCTCACGACCCTCTTCCATCTTCTTCCCGGTCAGCATCATCCTTCAGCTTGTTCTACAGCTCAACGTTCAACGGCAAGATCATTTGATATTAATTCGATACAATGAGGTGCAATGGGCCAAATGAAATTAACACGGTCGTGATGCGGCATTGACGTTGGTGCTTCACAGAGAGGGAGGAAAAGAAAAATAGTCATTGGCTGATGTAGCGAAGGAATGAGCACAAAGTTGGCACAAAGCATCCAACTTTCACTGGCGCGTCACAGCCGCGTCATACAATGCTTCTTCGCTTTCCTTCAAACTTACGATACGGATAAACAAGGACAATCCTCCACGGCAGAACCGCAGATGGTCACGGACTCATTCGCTGTCGAGCGCCACGAGAGCGGACACTGTCGATGCGCCCGTAAATAATCAGCAACTCGTAGTGATGCATCAGTAAATAGTAAAAATATGATGGCAAGTCGAACCGTCACGAAACAATCACGAAAGATCCAACATAGTGGCAAGGTAATCATCATACGTGTGATCAACTACTATTTCAAGAGAGGGCATCAGCGCAACGTATTCTGCTCGCTGCTCATCTGTCGTTACTCCACTGTCGAAAGTCAGGCTCTCCAAAGGACAATTTGACCGTGTCAACAATGCCTTCAACTCCTCGTGAGGGTACGCTCGTAAGCTGTGAGCTACTGCAAGCACGCGTAAATTTGGGAGTGACAGTGCATTTAACAGATTGGGGAGTGTGCTCGCATACGCCTGGGTGATGCGCAAGGAATGAAGTTTAACGTGCGTGAACGGCTCCAAGGCCCGTTTGAGTAACCCGGATCCTAGGCTAAACGTCAACGACGAGAGGTTGGGAGAGAGCTGGAGCAAGCGGAGCAATGCATTTGGGTGATGTACGGCGACCTCGATCTTTGTTAGTTGTGCAAATATAGCGCCGAGAGACGATAGCCGCTTGAGGGTGAGGTCCAACCCCACTAGCTTGAAACTGTGCAGAGTGGATGGCAGTCGGAGGGATAATTGTGACACAGCTGGCATATCGTTATTATGCGACCTGATTGTCAGCTCCTGAAGGGCTGGGATGTCTTTCAACAGAAGTCCGGGATTGGCGCCGTCGAAGAATTCGACATCGAGAGACGATATCTGACTGATGTAAGGCTGAATAACGCTTCGTAGTTTGGTTTCGCCATTTTTATAGCACAAGAGTGTTACAGAGAGCGGAGTTCCTTTGGATCGCTTGAGCCATGCGTCATAACAAAAGGCTGATTGCTTCGAGTTTCTGCGACTTCCCAAATGCAGTTTGCACCACAAACTGGGCATGTCCACCACCACATCCCTCCACCTGCGGCAGACTCTGGCCAACTGCATGGGAGCATCTCGCTTTGGGTCGGACGACAACGAGTACGAGCGACCCCATGCATGATATTCGTGTTCCCAGACATGTTCTGGGAGACAGTAATGAAAAATTTGGGCTAGGACCTCGGTTGGAAAACGCCAGAGAGTCGATACAAGCCCCTTGTGTAAATTCATGGACTGCATAATCTTCTCCTTCTTGTCGACGAGCTGCTGGTGAAGATTCTTTACATTATCCATGATAGTTTCCAGGCCTGAGATCTCGTGCAACACCGCGTCCAACTGCAGCTGGCGTTCAGTGACGATGGCACTGATGCCGAAGTCCCTGCCGTTGATAGCAGAGTGGTCAACATTGGGAAATCTGGAGTATGTGGTTTCAAGGTCTGGAATCTGGACATCGTCAAGAGACATAGAGTTGTGGTGTACTGAAATAGACATACGATCACTTGTGAACGCGTGAGCTGAAGCAATGGTTATTATTCTCAGACGAGTGCCTATATAACGAAGTACTTGCGATTTTTTGCAGCGCGCCGATAATATCCGAGTCCAGTGAGACTGCTGTTCCTTCAATACGCGTTCGCATGTTGGCCGCCAACCAATAGCGAACCAACGTTGAAACGTTGAAGCGGAAGAAAGGCGACGTGTTGTAAATCGTGTGACGGTCAAGCGCGTAATGACCGGCCCTAAACCTAATAATGTGGAACCGCGTTGTTCAAGTTGTGGCGCTAAGTAGGTCTCAGCTATTCACAACCTCTCGAGAAGCTCTGTCCTGCGTCCCGCAGTCTGCTAATAACAAGCCATGTCTCATTCCTTTGGGCCAGTGGATTTTCTGGACGCAGAACCCGACGAACTGGATGTTATCGGCAGTTCCAGGTCAAGTACGACTCTAATTGGTGACGGGTCCCCCCCAGTCGAAGAGGAGAAACTCACCATCAAATTACGTGTCTCTCCTTCCCGGAATGATTTACAAAGCGGCGAAAACATTCAGATCACGGGAAAGCGCGTCAGAACGACATCACTTTCTGTCATGGACAATGGCGTGAACTTTCAGAAAAAGCAGAAGATGCAAGATAAGAAAGCGGTAAGGTTCTACACTTTGCCATGCCGAACTGAGGCTAATTCTGATGGCCCGATGATCCTCTAGAATACCATAATTATAAATGGAAGAAGAGTGCAGCTCGAGTCTGCCCGCAGACGGTGGCTGTACCGCCATCACGACCTGTTTCAACCACTATTGCCCTCGACTTTATTCTTCGACACGTTACACAGGGAGATGAAGGAAATGGGAGGAAACACGGCTTATGTCCCACTCCGCGTCCTCATGAAACAGCCTTTGTTGGTAGAGGGTGGTGAAATGAAGGATTATCAAGTACGTATAGTGCATCTTAGCTATACAGCGCTTAACTGAAGTCTTCTTGGCTGCAGCTTCAAGGGCTTGCATTCCTTATCTACATGTATAACAACGGTATGCAATTTTTTTTGCTTGATGATGCATCCTAACGACTAAGACCGCATGTAGGGATGAATTGTATATTGGGTGATGGTAAATATGTTGTTCTTCCGTTTTATTTTATCCGTTGTGACGGTTTTGCCTAGAAATGGGTCTTGGAAAAACACTACAGGTACTTCTTCTCTTCGGGTCCGCATTCTTTATCTGACAGTGCCAGACACTATCCCTCTTTGCATATATTCAAGAGAACGAGCCAGGTATGACACCTACAATTATTCCGTTTTGTTTAACACTGAGGATTTGTGACAGGTCGTCATGATCCCCATCTTATTATCTGCCCTCTTTCTGTTTTGTCTTCCTGGCAAAACGTAAGATTCGTATCCCTATCCCCAACCATTTCTCACGTTGGCTATCTATTTAGGAAGCTGCCCGCTGGGTACCTTCATTGCGAGTGTTTCGCTTCCACGGCACTCAGTCAGAGAGGGATCGACTCAAGAACAGTGTCAGGAACGACGAAATAAAGTTCGATCTATGCATCACAACTTATGAGGCGTACGTTTGTGAGGACAGTTGGTTCAAGAGCCGACGATGGTTCTATTGTGTTCTCGACGAGGGGCACAGGATCAAGAATTCTGATACCAACCTCTTCAGCAAAGTCCGTGGCATAGGTTCCCTGTACCGACTCAGTAAGGCATTTCGTTTACAATGTATTTTGCCACCTCACTAGCGTGCCCTGCTAGTTCTTACTGGCACGCCTGTACAAAACAATCTGGTCGAGCTATGGGGCCTCTTGAATTGGCTGTATCCAACCATATTCACCCCTCCTTCACAGCGGTTGTTTCACGAATCCTTCGACCTTTCTCGTGGCTCGTACTCGATACCTTTCCTAAAGGCTGCGCAAGAGCTCTTACTTGTCATTATGATGCGCCGCACCAAGGCGAACGTCGATATAGCCGTACCGCCACGCGAAGAACTTACTTTATTCATACCCATGACGGAGGCACAGAGGTTCTGGACTTATAGATTGTTAACACGAATGGATACAATGGACCTAGAAGATATATTCACAGAGGAGGGTGGCCCGCTGAATGAGGGACGTAAGGAAGTCTTTTCGCACATTGCGTCAGCGATAAATAGGAATGTATCTGGAGAGACAAACAGTGAGTAGCCTCAAATTGTACTTGCCCATATTTGTCACGTGCTTACAACACCAAGGATGGCGGAAACTCATGAATCTGCTGATGCAGCTGCGTAAAGTCTGTGATCAGTAAGTCGTATTTTGGTCTTTTTATACACGTTGCTCAGATCAGACGACAGTCCATATCTGCTGAAAGACGCGTCCCCTTCGCCGTATATCATTGGCGAACACGTTGTTGCCTCGTCCTCGAAACTCATTGTCATCGACAAGGTTCTTGCCGATACCTTGCCGAAAGGAGAACGTGTCTTGATCTTTTCAGTGAGTTCTTCGACAATACCTATGTTAGCCAGAGACTGATGAGCGGTCGTAGCAATGGACAAGGTAAAGGGCATCCACACTTTCTCGCTGATTACGCTTTGATGTTAGGGCATTAGCATGCTTGATCTCCTAGAGGATTATATGGACCTGCGGTCAATACCATACGCTCGGCTTGACGGTGGTACAAGCCGCCCTCGACGAAACCTTGATATCAAACTAGTAGGGAGATTTTCTTTTGTCTCACTAGCTGCTCGCTGATGCCTACTGTCTGCAGTTTCAACAAGAGAAGTCTCGTAGGGTCTTATTTTTAATCATATTATTCTTGGGCTGAACAGCGTCTAGCATACCAAGTCTTCCTTGTTTCAACCAAGGCTGGTGGACTTGGTACGTGACGTGTTGCTTGCCGAGGTTCGATTTTAACTGTTGTATAGGTATAAATCTTACAAAAGCATCAACCGTCATCATGTGCGACTGTGATTGGAATCCTCAAGTGAGCGTCTTGTGCCAAGATCCGTTGAATGTCCGTTAAAATGTTCACAGAACGATTTGCAAGCGATTGCTCGGGCGCACCGCATTGGGCAGACGAAAACTGTCAAGGTGTGTCCCAAGCTGTACCGAAACCTACCCTACAAACATTGTTCTTGTAGGTGTACCGCCTTATTTGTCGTGGAAGCGTCGAGGATCAGATGCTCGACCGCATTCGTCGGAAGATGTTCCTATCATTAAAAGTCATGTCTTCCTCGACGTCATCTTCTACCAATGAGGACAATACCCAGTTGAAGACTACGGAGCTCCTGGACATTCTGCGCAAAGGGAGCAGCGCCTTGTCTCGGTCGGATGTAGGCATGGACTTGGGGACATTCCTCAAAGCGCCAATCCAAGAAATTCTGGACGACTCGCGAGAGCGGGAAGAGGTTCGGGATGTCAAGCTCAAGAAAGAGCTGGTATCTTCGCATGATACTGCTGAAGAGGTCAATGAACAAACGCTACTCAATGCAGAGGAAGAGGAGCGAAAGCTTCTTAGTGGGATCGCTCAAGTTCAAAGCAGGCTCTTCGAGGGCAAGCTCGTAAAACGCAATCAAAACAATCATCAGATTGCGCAGGAGTGGCAGGAATTGCAGAAACGGGCGCGCATAGATAGGACGGTTGTGGTAGATGGTATCACCGTCATCGCCGATCACATGGGCCAGAGCGCGGTTCGTGTGGTGTTCTCTGCGGAATGTGAGATGTACTAACCTGTACCTTCATCAGCCAGAGGAAATAAGTCCAGCCTCGAAAAAGAAGTCGAAAGCAAAACACGAAACAGAGGATTGGTGTGTTTATTGTCGAGATGGCGGCGACGTTGTCCTCTGTACCTCGTGTCCCCGAGGTGAGATTGAACGAGCATGTAGTTTGGCTTGCTCTTGACACCTTACCACCAGTATTTCACCTCAAGTGTCATGGTATCACCGCAGCGCAACTCCGCAGGCTGCCTATGATCCGTTGTCCCCAACACAACTGCTCAACTTGCGATCGCACCACTGCTGAGTCAGGAGGAATGCTATTCAGGTGTGTAGAATATCTTCAACAACGATTTAGTCTGAGATCATGTAGGTGCCAAACATGCCCGCAAGCGTTCTGCGAAGACTGTATGCCTGTAGGGGAGATCGATGCCGTCGGGGAAGTGCTGCCTGAGTTGTAAGTGTATGATGTTCGACTGATGGGCTTCGTCTGACGTCTATCTGATCCTGCAGTGTATTGTTGGGGTATGGTGCTACGAGTACAGCCTACTACATACGATGCCATGAGTGTCATGAGCATTGGGAGCGGGAGCCGAAGGCCTGGAAAGCCTGGGAGGAAGAAATGGCGGAAACACAGGCGAAACTGGAATCCTTGCAGACCACATAGAGCATTGAGTGAGTATAATTGATTTGGCCTGCAGCATATACTTTGTTACTATCACCACTCGTATTCACCCATCATTGTATGTTATTTTGTTATTGAGCGATGTCGTTGCGACAGTACGACTTTGAGCATGAGACAAAGCAGTTGATACTATGGTCTTGGCGGGCGTTGGAGAGCCCCACATCCAGGCTGGTGATCGTCATCGAGTGACGTCACTCTCGGCGTGGCAGTATAAAACCTCCTCTGACGCGCCCACCAAGAGCAAGAATGACGAGCAACCTACCACCGACAATCACTCCTGTACCAGCTGGTACGCCCCCCACAGAGTGGGCAAACAAAACCAAGTCCATGTTCCAGTCCGACGTCGTTACCCCTGATCCCGCCATGATGGCGACGCCCAAGCCTGAGCAACCTGAACACCCCGTCACAACCACGACGAACCTGAATACCCCAGGTCACGAATTTCCGGGTTCCTATCCCAGGGAACTCGAGCAAGAGCAAGAGCGGCAACAACACACCCGCGGCAATGGGTCTGAGGGCCCAGCGGGTGCCTCAGTTGTTCAAACAGCGAAGCAGTACATCCAGGAACCTGTAGAGCGCAGCGTCGAGTATGCTGGTCAGACAGCAGCCGCGTATCTTCCTATCCCTCAGGGCGTCAAAAACACAGTGGCTTCTTATTGGTGTGCGTGTGCCCCCTATCTCGTGCTTGAGTTACCCTGACGGACTTCTACCAGCCTCTGATGATGATTCTCAGCCCAAAGGGACCCAGACGGACCAACACCTCTCTACTTCTCTTCCAAGTTCAGAGTTAAAGGGCGCCCAGCCTTGTGAACACGTTGGTGGTGTTGGTTCCCTGCCAGGAACTATTTCAGAATCAAGTGTTGCATTGCTACCCGATGAGCGGGCAGAGAAGTACGCTCAAACACCGGTCAATTTGAAAAAGGACGACTCTCAAACACGAGGCAATGATCAAGTAAAGAGTGCCGCCTTTCTCGCAGGTACTGCTGCGGTTGCTGGGAAGCCAGAAGTAAGTACAAGTTTGTCTCCAACCGTCACACTTTTCCTTCTTTCGCGATGTTTATTTTTGGGCGAGTTGATTGCAATTTGCAAGCCATGATGCACTGCATCTCGGGCGCTGAGATTGTGATGACATCTGCTGTCCGCGGAAGAGGGATCAGGATAGTTTGTTTTGCTTTCTCTCCACCTCCGTTGGTCGTATTGGCTTCCCGCGTCTTCCTAATTCCAATGTTGTGGTTGGGGTTTCGCGGAAGCTTTTTCGCGGGAGCATGCCGCATTATCGCGGGCTCTTGCCAGACAACTGACAGGTTCGATCACGATCGAACCAAGTCGTTCTGCCGTGATGGCCAGTCATAACAATCAATGTATTTGCAATCGCAATTGCCGCGGCTACTTTTCGGTTTGTCATTTTGTTGAGGTGTCGAGATGCTCCGGACTCTCTAACGTCCGAGGGGGCATTTGGGCCTTGATGCGGGGACGTGGGCTATGACATACATACTTATCTATCTTCTACTTCGGGGTTGGATCCTTTCTTGGACTTGCGCGTCTGTTTCTGTTATACAGCACCCCCTCGTTGCGTCTAGAATCTGATGACGGTCGTTCTCATTGTAGTCTTCCAATCTTTCGAAGGATCCGTCCTCTCGGGCTGCGTCGACTCAGTATAGGACGCAGACAGAGTCTCAGCAATTGGACAAATCACGTACAACTCAGCAAACAGATCAGCGTCCTTCAAAGCTTTCCGAGCCAAAGCCTGTGTCCGTTGACAACAACCCGAAACACGATGTGCCTGAAGGGGAACGTTCACATGATGCTGAGATAGCTGGTGCTGGGGGGGCGGCCACAGGAGCGGCTCACATACGTGATAAGCCATCAGACGAGACACCAGAGAGTAAGGCAGCCCAAACTGCCGTGGCAGGGGGTGCAGTAGGCGCCAGTGAGTTAGCGAAGGAAGGTATGTACAATCGGTTTTGACATATTCTATAAACTAATTACGCCCCAAGCGCGCGTCGACGATAAGGCTCACGATAAGAAGGAAGCTCTTGCGAACCGTGACGGAGCCAAAGTGTCGCAGCAATTTGGGGGTAAAGAGTTGGCTGATGAGAATAGGAAAGGTGACGTAGGCAAGGTGCCTGATGACACGGCTAGCGACGAGGATATCAAACACACCCATAAAGCTGGAGCGCACACAGCAGGTTACGATACCGATTACCACCCAGCGAAGCTGCATCCGCCGCGCACTGTGGAAAGCACGGATAAGGCTGAAGTTCAGTCTGGCTCTCCCGTGCCGCCAACATCTGCGCCTCCAGCGAGCGTGGCAGACAGCCCCAAGGAACGTCGGGTGAGTTTCCTCGATAGAATCCGAGGTGAGGCAAAGATAATTGCTGGGAAGGTGAGCGGCAAAGAGGACAAAGTGGAAGAGGGTAAACGGATGATGCATGGCGAAGTTTAAGCTACCGAGGAGCCGAGATTGTTCTTCGTATCTCATACAAACCAAGTGTTGTAATGTCTACCAGGCCTTATGTGATTCCTTGATTCCTGTCCTTGGCTAGATACCGTCGCACGACGTAACAGAACACAACATGATTCATTATTCGCCAGTTAGCCTTATCTACACCGTGCGCCTGAAGACAACAATCACAAGCAGTCTGATTGGCTGTGGCCAATTAGTTGAGGCAATATTATGCCACAGTTACTGTCTCCCACAACGATGCTGGAGACGGGCAGTAATCGTAACTGTGCCTGATATCTGCGTGATAGTCAAGCAAAATGAAAATAAGCATTTCCGTTTCTATGAAAAAGCCCGCGGAAGGAAGCTCCGAGGGTGCCAGGACGGCACAGATGGTCTCTTCATGGTATTAACTGTCGCAGACATTCTTCAAAACATCCGCATGAATGTTATCGAAAGATCCACGGAGACATGATGATGAGAGAATATTTACTTACTCAAAGCAGAGTTCATGAACATAGAGTTTTGAACAGGGATTCCCGGTCGGGTGATTCGCACATCGACAAGTAAGCATGGGACGGACGGCCCGCCACAATTGCTTAGGACAAGCAGCGGAAAAATAAAATAAAATAGTGCAGTAGAAGGCAGTGCAGTGAAAGAAGTGCCATGTGGAGATTATCCTGGAGGACAAGGGAGCTAATGGAAAAATACTCACCGCAAGCAATCTTACGTCTGTGAAGATAAGTTGATTCTATGTCCGCGACTGCCCACGGCGCCACCGATTGGTCGAATCTGAACCGAACGCTTGGAGACTGGACAAGCACTCTCATTTAATTTCGATGAGCGCCGCGCTCCAAGGCATGCAGGCTGAGACAGTGAAAATCGGAAGACCTAGGTGCAAAATATAACCAGTCACATAATTATGCCCATGGTTGTGCTATCTCACACGTGTCCACATACTTTCGAGATGCGGGCTCTTATCAGGGTGGCCGCTGCAAAGGATTAGAGTAAGTTCAAAGCAGCGTGTTGTGGTAACCTCTAGCAGAATCAACAACCGGAAAATTTAGCCGGGATGACTAAGCGGGCACCCGGCAGCTGTATGGCGCGCACTCGTCCGATGCATCCACTGCGTCACGGTGACGGTTAGTACCAAAGCATAGAATGATATCAAGAGCTTACGACTTGCCCCGCAACAGACTCAATCCGCCTTTCGCGGTGCTCACCCATCGCACAAGCTATATGATAGGAAGCCATATGGGCCGGCGGCCTGCCAACCGTGACCACAGTGTCATAGTCGCTCACAGCACCAAGGATGACAGCTCCGTATTAGTGCCAGACAACTTCACAGCTGTCAGAGCAGACGTGCTAGAACCAATCACTTCAAACACACTTTAGATCAATCAGTATGTCGTACAAAACAGGGACTTAATGTGCGTACAAAGATACTTATCTCCGTGGTAGTTCGGGAAGTCTCTACATTCCCAGACACCTGCACAGCTATGGATAGACTGCTGAACATTCTGTAACGGCTGATCTGAGAGTAAACAGAGCTGTTCAGGTATTCCGCGGTCTTTCTAAAGAGGGCCAGGTCAGGGAATGTATGGCTGTCATGGGCTCACAGGTACTCTGTTGCACTGCTGCTTAGAGTTTACCGTTTCACCGTTTCAAGAGGCGAGTGGCCGCAGTATAGTGACTGGAGTTACAAAACTGAAAACTCGGAGACAGTGAGTTTTGTGCCCAAATATTCTCGTTGAGCGCTAAGCATGAAATCGCTTGAATAAACTCGTGCGTAGGTCACGTTATGAGTGATTCAATAATTCATTTCGCAACCCCTGCCGGTCACTGGCTCGATGTCTCTTCGCGCATGGAGTGCTTTCAAGTTGGACCCTGCAACGAAGCTCCCCAACAGGTGTTTCTGCACGTTGCCGCAAGGGCTACAATTCCCCTGTGTACTTACGTGCACGGGCTCTCGCCTTCGTTTCACATCACTATCATCTTCAGATATTTCTGCACACTCGGAGTCTGCGCGAAGGACAGTTAACAGAGAGACTAGCGGTAAACTGGCGGAGTCTTTGATGCAGAGCAAATCCACGGTGGCCTCCGATTCGGATGATCATTGAGCGTGGACGCGAACTCGCGCGCAGTCACCTGGAGTCATGCTTCTTCCCAATAGAGTGTGTACGGTCGCGCGACTGTAGGATGATACTCGGCGCGAAGCCTCCTTTAGAGTTAATGTGCCGCAATTTCAACTGCAACTTAATGCCTGAATATTAATCCATGATGCATGATCACGGCTTTTATTGACACAATCCGCAGTGATGACATCAAGACGAGGAAAATAGACGAGGACTCGTGCTTGTCATTTGCTTGTATATCATGGGGTCCCATTCCCGCTACGGACTTCTCATTCAGGACACACCGAGATCCCAAGATCAGTCCAGGCATGTAGTTTACTGGTTCCATCAAGTTCCCATGAGCTACATCGGCTACTGATGACCGTCGTGCCCAGATTTTGACTTATCTCTAACGTGGTGCACAATCCATCGTCACACTTTCGTTCGAGTATTGACTGTGACACTAGGAGTTTCGCATCATGAATTGAGTGCGAGAACCAATAGATTGAAAGCTTCCGACGAATGCGCACGGCGTGTGGTATCACTTCAAATTACAAGAAGCGTACTATCGTCACGGCGGCCACATACTTGAAGTCACAAATAACTCGTACAGATTTAGACCCAGTGGAGAGACTCAATAGAAGAGGATATAGAAGAGAAGTCCACGGAGATGGCCGAGTATGCTAAACATCTACGCGATTGTGGAAGGTCAGCGCGAGCGCTTCATCGTGCGAGTACTTACTTCGGTTAATAATTGTAGTCGATCTATGTACATACATCAGGTCAAGAGGACGCCAATTGAGCATAGACCAGAGCTGGACCGCGCGATGACCAGCGCAAAAGCTATGAACAGCGCCATTTGTTCTTTTCTTCCATGATATACACGTTGTGGGTTGAGCACCCTCCTTATTAAGTGTGGGGCTCGACGCTGCGTCGAGACCCACGGAAATGAAATCTCCATGACGTTTGTTCTGGCATTTAGAACTTGTCCGAGGACTGAGCGCCATATAAGACCTGATACGTTCTTTACGATGCCTTGTCAGTCACGCCGGCCGGGAAATTTGCATGGTCGGGAAGAGTATTTGTTACACATTAAAAGATAAGTCAGAAAAATACTGGCGGTTACCAAGGTATAATAAAATGAACGCAGGACGCCTCCAACGTCTGAGGTTTAAATAAACCAATCCAAGACATATATAACGTCCAGGACGGGGGGAAGTGTTATAGCACGACTTTGAAGCTATTGAGTACTCGTCTGTCCTCTGCGGATAAGGGGCTGTAGCTCGTTGGAGAGGGATGACCGAGCTGCATAGATTGTGAGGAATGAGGTTGTCGAAATTCTGGGGTATTACGTAGACCGGTCAGAATCGAAATGCTGGGTAGGGATGTCTCTGCATATCCAGGTCGCATGGCAACGCCTGATGACGGCAGAGGTCTTGCATGATGTTGTGGAGGAGATAAAGGGATTGATGATGACGAGGAAGCGGAAGACATAGGGCGTCGGGGGGTTCCTTGCAGCACAGAATATTGACTTGGTGCACCACGTGCATGACCTGCCGAATTGTATGGCTCCATTCCATCAGCGGTGTAAGAGAAACGATCGGTACGAGATCCATTGGCTTTGCTAGAGACAAAAACGCCACCCGGAACCCTCAAATTTCGAAGGTAGTCGTAACTCTCGATGACAGGAAGTCGAACATAGTCATCCCCCTGTTAAGATAATGAACAATGGGTCTTCTTGGATCACGGAGACTAAGCTCACTGTAAAGTATGCAACGACATGCCATTTACGCGGGAGACTTGAGCCCGGAAGGTAGACTAATGCGGAATAAGTTTGTTTCGTCAGACCATTTGGACGATTTGGGCGGTCCTTCCGTCTGTTTGTCGGAGGAGCCACGGCGAGTGGATCGGAAGTACGAAGCGCTCTAAGATGCAGTGAGTACACTAAGAAAGATGCTGATTCAAACCGCGACAAATACCTTAGAGCAGCTTTAGCATCTTTCTCTTCCTGAGTTGTCTCCATCTTCTCCTCGTAGAATAGGTAGTCACCACGCATCCGACTTTGCGACCTAGGAGTAGACTCAGGTCATGACAACATCTACACAAAAGACAATGTTGAATACCATCTGCGCCCGTCTGTCCACCGTAGGAGTCCTCCATCGTTCTCGGCCTCTTCCCAGACGAAGACGTTTCCAGAGGATAACTGCTCTCTTTCTGTAGCAGTAAGTCGCCGCTTGATCAGCGGTAACATATTGAGGCGCACGGCCTCGAGGACAACGTGCGCATCTTTGGCATCCCGGACATCTTTGTAACTCTTAAAACACAGAAGTACTAGGAGGAGATGACAACTCACGCAATGCAGGATGTGTCGGAGGTCCGTTGTGGACAGCAGGTGAATTGGAATAGTGCGCCATTTTGGGTGGGATCTGAGATAGTGATTAAAACCCGCCATTCAAACGAGAGGGCTTTATAGTCTCAGGCATGCTTGCCATGGACACTGAGCGGAAACGGAGATCTCGAACAACGTGGATAACAAAATCCTGACATGAGACGAACAAACCTTGTTTCAATGACCCGCAATCAGGTACCCGCTCCAGAGCGTTTCGCGCGCCAAAGTTCTTCCTGTCGTAAAAACACCCCTGTGCCGATCAGCCGATCGTCCGAATAGGCAGAGAAGATAGATCAGCGAACATTCTCACATACCAAATTCAAGTGGTCGGCAAAGCTCGTGTGATATTATTTGCCATCGTCGTCAATTCAAACAACTCAGCGCATGGGTCAATTGTGTCCTGTAGAAGGCAAAAGATGCAAGCCAAGTAGAGTATCATGTTGCCCACAAGCAAACACAGCATCCTAAACGAAGTGGGTTGCAGCCTGAGTACTCATCCACGCAAATTCCCCACGAAAAAGTAGAGTGTGTCAGACTCCCATTGAATAAGCATGCCGAAGGGTTTAGTTTCAACAAAGTGACACGCGATTGACATCTTCCCGCTGTGACCACATCATTGAGTCTCCATCCTGATTGGCGGGTCCTTGCGTCAAACGTCGAGAATTAGGGCTATCGCGGCAGAACGCCTAGCGAATATCTTGATTGTCTGTCAACCTCGTCATTACATGACGCCAAGTGTAGTCACAGTGTTCTTTTTTTGGTCTGCTTACCCCTGAACAACATTTATGGCGAAAATACTTGACCGAACAACGGGACTCCTAACTTGCTATCAATGCATGTTTGGTGGAGCATTGATATTTCTAGAAGAAGCTAGCACTACGGTGATGTGCGAAATCAGTGAGATCATTTGAAAAAGAATTACCGGACTGAGAGCCGTCGCCGAGACTCATCCACAGCTAACCCGAATCGCGATGAAAGGTCAACAGATTGGGCAGGCTAATCATCATGGTGAACAGTTGACGTGGGAATCCAAGAGCTGGGAATTTGTTGGGCTTACCTCGTGACTAGTAGGTTATTTTTGCGCGAAACACGAAACCGAGTCTGGATTACGGGCGTCATCATTGAGACTGCGGTTGGAACATTCTACGGAAATTACTTGCGAGAAACAGCTTTTGCCATACCAGAAAGGGATCGTTCTTCACTTCAAGCTCCGAAGAAAACTCGAAATAGACTTCCGCAACAGGGGTATGGCAACTGAGTTTGCTTCTTACCGCATCGTGACTGTGATTGCGGTATGAATTTTTAGGATGAATGTGTAGTTGACCTAAGGATATGGATAGGAATTCACCTGGAAAGGTAACATGGTTTATCCGGTCGAGTGACACGGTTCGAGAGACCAATGTCCCTGGCACCGGAACCAGCGCTTGGACAAAGGCACATGAGAACGGGTCAAGGTTCACTGCGAGGAATTAAGCGTTCCAAACAAATAGTTCCGAGCGCTCTAGGACGATGAAATGGGCACTGCTATTGCTTGTTTGTCCATGCAAAGGCAATACCACATCTTGTGCGCTGGTCTGCAAATACAGATTCGATTTTATCCCCGCGATGACAAGTGTCCCACAGCAGCATTCTATCGTACGCATGCCTAGATAGCTGGGATCATGGATAGGTGTATTTATAAATGAGGTGAATGCGACTGACTCATCTTCTTTCAGACTTCGTCTATCTTTACCCATGATACGACCGGCGATGCAACTGGATCTAGGCGAGCAGCTGTCAGAGCCTAGCGGTCGGAAATACGATATTGTCGCTTCTAACGTGTCACGAGTATGTGATTATCCCAGGCCCAGGGGACAGGGGGACATCAAACTCAATTGGCATGCCTAAAGAGAAGTTGCAATTGTTACTGGAGCCACCTTGTAGCGATACGGTGCTTAATGAATGCATCACGGCAAAAATAAACAGTGGGTTAAGTATCTAAAATTAGCTGACCCATTTTTGTCTTGCTGGAATGGTATCGCAGATAAGTGCTAGACTGAATGTTACCAAGCAAAGAGTAGTTTTGCGACATCTTGGTCTTGATCCCAGGGTTTCACAAATTTCACTTGTGCCGCGTCGGAAGGAGAGAAGTACACCGTCCGGAATGACCCTGTACGAAAAAAAAATCATAAGCATCATTGCCTGCTGGGGCGCCGCAATCATGATGTTGCAGAGATCTCACCTTGAACCCCTGATGATGCTATGATGGTTTTGCGTCTGAAACAATATGATTGGTTGTCAACTTCCCATTGCAAGATGTGCACCATTTTAATGGCAAAAACATTATTGGGCAAAATTAAACGATAAAAGAATGTCGCGCTTCCGCAAGTCACTCGTCGGAAATAGTAGAAATTCGCACCTATGAAGGATCTCCACAAGTCCGTGTTGTGTGTTCTAAGGCGCTATGACGTCGAGCCTGAATAAACCAGTGACCATTGGCTGTTTGAACTACAAAATTCGGTGCCGAAGCTCACGAAAATTGATAAGCCAATAGACTACTCGAGATTAGAGTGTTCCTGCGGGAAAACAATGTTATGGCCGGTGCTACGTACCGGTATTCCATGACCTTGGGGAAGTAATATGACATGTGAGTGCCGCGCAACCATTAGAGGTGCGAGCTAAGTGTCCTTGTTGGCGATTGAGAGACAAAGAATACATATCGGGAGTCACGAGTGAGGTAGAGTATGCGTGGAGCAAGAGGGCGCGTGGACGAAGTACGACCGGCGATGGAGGAAAATACATAAGCCTTGTTGCATGGGACACATTCAGAGTTCATGAGAATGAGAAGGACAAAACCCACGAAAGCTGTACTGAAAGAAGCACTTAATGTGCCTACCTGTTGCGGCTGTGCCTAAGGCTGCCAAAGGGCCGCCATCAAAAAAAACCACGCACTTCGACCCTAAGTACTTACTTTCGCCGTTTGGTGTACGATTCCGTATAGGCTGATTGCTCACTTACGACGGGGATTGCGTAGTAACCAACACAGTTGCTGCAAAGTGCATTGAAGCGATCGAACAGCCGTTTGACTCAAATTTTACGTAAATGTCTCTATTCAGTTCATGAACTTGTTGATTTTTTTTGTCGCTCGAGCCACTTCGTCAAAGCGTCGGTGACTCACGGTGCACCACTTTCAACTGAACGAAATGCAGCTGCCAGTGGTCAATGTGGGACAAGGTAAGAATACTCCTCTTGGCAGGTACTTGTGTTCTCACTGGCACTAATATGATACGGCAGGTCATGGTGGGCTCAAGGTTACGGCGGAGATGGAGATCATCCTCAACCAGCCAGGTTATATCAGCATTAAAATGGGTAGCGAGAAACTGAGGTCTATGTTTCAGACACGTGAGTTCCTCGGATTTTGATTGACAGTTCATACCCTCTCGTATCTCCGGTCCATCTGGGAACGACACTAACGCCGAGCGTGCAGAGTTCGGCGAATTGGATATTAATAAACTTTCACCATTCGCATTTGCATGCATGACCGGGTCGATTCAAGCCGTGAAAGCTGTGTGTCTCTACCTCTTTGTCGTGGCTGAAATGCTGATTCCCAAGTCAAGTCGGTCAGCGGAGGGGTTGCTCCTGACCTAACAGGAACTGAAACGCCCTTCAAAATTGGGTTTCTTTCATTTACTGTTCTCGGCGCACAGCGAATCAGAGGAGCCCCCCTGGATTCTCTCAAGCATCTTGATGTCATCAACTATCTCCTTCAGTGTGGTGCACCACCGGACTCGCCCGATATATCCGGCCACACAGCCCTCCACCATGCCTGTACTCCTCCGCTTGGACATTTTGAACTCGCCAGGGCACTTCTCAAAGGTGGAGCTAACCCGGATGTTCAAAACCGTTATGGCGAAGTGCCTCTCTTCTTCCCATTCCAGGGAGAAGATATTCCGATCCTGGATTTGCTGATGGAGCACAACGCTGATCTGGACATTAAAGACGGAAATGGCGATTCGCCCCGTGCGTTATGTGTGGTGTTTGGTCCCCAGGTCACTGCGGCGGTTCGCCGATGGGAAAGGAAACGATCAGGGGAGAAAGCACTATGGGAAGAGAAGGCATGTGAGTACTGCAAGAAAAAAGGGAGAGGCCTGAAGCTGTGTGCACGATGCCATACAGTCCGTTATTGTTCGTCTGACTGCCAACGTAAGATACCCCTCCTGACATGCCCAAGTGTTTTACTGACCCTCGATTCATGCCAGGTACGCATTGGAAAACCCACAAACCGTTATGCCAGCCATTCTCCACATCAACCACGGTCACGCTGAAGCCAACCTATAACAACTTCTCATCTACCTTTTCTCGTGCTGATTTGACTCGCGAAGTCCTGGGCCTCTCGAGTCCCAAGTCCAAACCGCCCAAGAACGCTCCGTTTACCCCAACGTCCTTTGATCAGAAGTCCATGATCGTCAAGGTGCAAGTGCCCGTTGATCCATTCTCTCCGACTGTGACATCGATGGGATTCGGCGGCTTGCTAATATACAACAAAAAGAAAGATTTCATGTGCACCGTTCAGCGAACTGGAAACGCAGACCCGTATGACAAGGTCGTCCGTATGGTGAAATCCAGGGGCGTCGGAGGGGTGAAGGCCTATTTTGCCGCCGAACTGCGAACTCGCGATGAGTTGGTTGTCAAGATCTCCGAACCTTTGGCAGAGCAGCCATTTTAGACGGCTTTCGAAATTTATCATCGGCGCAACTCTCCGTTTCTCAGTAAGAATCGCCCTCTTCTCAAGGGGTAGCTGCCACTTACGAATCTCACGAGCAGGAATAATTGTTCTTTAATTCTACTTGATACAAAAGATAATCACACTCGTCATGCGAAAATACCAAGACATACAAGGGCGAGTAGATAACACAAAAAATAACTTGTACATCAGCTCAATAATCGAATACGCCGAATTCTCCGATAGTGACAGCGTCAACGAAGGTTAAGGGTGCGTGTATATTAGCATGGAAGACTTGCGCGAACTCGAGCCTACTAGCTTATTTAGTTATTCTCCTTAAGGATAACGCGTACGATGTATCGGGCCGCCAGTGGGGTACGCGGTGTCCGCATGGTGGCGTCCGAGTCGTGCATGTGGGGGGATGATCCCATGGCCCCAGATAAAATTGCATGTGACTTACGCCTTATGTGGCGAGATAGGTTGGGTATATCTTTACAGTCTTTCTAGAGATCCTATTCCTATCTAGCTACCAGCTGGAGTCACTGACGTTGGGGATTATCCACGTGTCTACATATAGTGTAACTCTGAAATGACAAATAATCTGATAATTTCTTTAGGATTGATGCTAATTGAGAAAAGCTGTGAAGCAGAATGGTACGCACGACCTTAATGAACTTGCAATTGGACTGCGGATACTGGGGAGCTGAATTAAGCATGTAGGTCTCGCCACCGTCTCGGCTGAGGATACAAGTTACGAATCAGTCGATGATCAACAACGGACAGATGCAAAAGCTTACTGCTTCCGGTGTTGCAGCGAGGGGAGAATTTGACTTCGCCTTTGGTGAAATACCTACTTGCCTGATCCATTGGTATGCAGTACCTATGTCAAAGAGTGAGCCAGTGCATGTCGCCAACTCAACAAATTACCATATAGTGTGAATTCGATCCTTTATTTCTTTCAAACGCGCTTTGATAAATGTGTTCACCTTGTCATACTCGGATTCGCCGCCTGCTTCAAAACCGCGCGAATCGTGAAAGATGAATCCTGGGTTGGTTCGAAACACCATTTCGTTCTCGATGTCGTGCTCTCCGCACTGAGAAAATGTCAGTTGATGTTGCCAACTGATAGTACACATTACCTCTCTGGATGCCGTCAAAACGACAGCATCGATCTGATGTCGAAGGGACAGTCATCAATATCAGCCTCGTACTACAAGTAACATCACGATGCGCACCTTTTCCTCAGCGCTGTTGAATATTTCTGGGTGCTCTCTTGTTTTTCCTGCATTCCATGTTCCTATGATGAGGATTCGAAAGCGAACGATCTTCTCTTTTATTTTCGAAGGATCCATGAAGAAAGGTAAATGGTAGTAACGGGGCTGAGCAATAAGAATTGTTTCAGCGCGGAGGGCAGGCTTATAACTAAATCACTGCAGACTTCAGTGAACGAACTCTGCGAGGGCTCTTAAGCTTGTCAGATCTAGATGCAGTGGGCAATGAGTCGTGCGTACCATGAGGTGTACACTCGCCTCCGAGCCGCGGAAGTACAAATACTAATGTTAGATCCAGACTGTACATTGTAAACGTGTACATAATAACGACAGATAACAGCCCACGAGGCATGCATGAGGGACCAGTACGACTCAGACGAAATATACTCGTCTGAACTGTCATTTATGTAGTTGTTATTCATTTACTCTGTATCCTCGTCATCCACGAATGAGATTGGAAGTGAAGCACCCCACCTCAGGAATCGGGACCTGCACATGAGATGCATGGTCTGCGGCATAACCCGCAACATCAGGAAGCGGCCCTGACATCGAGGTGACACGCAGATAAGTCGGTCAGGCTTCTTGCAAGTTATTACGCACCACGGCATCTTGATGCCATGGCTATTTTTGAAACATGACGAGCGTTCAGGGTGCTTGAAACTGAGAAACAGCATCACTAAGACTAAGTTAACAAGGAGTTTTGAAATACACGTGCCAAAGAAGACGTCCTTGTTCTGCATATGGTGTTGTCGTGCGGTCTTCTCCACTGGACCACACTTTGACATGAGGGGTCCGCAAGTGCTCCCGCTCAGTGACAACACATCAGGCATGACGGTCTAGCAAATATCTGCCATGAGGAACATGGAGTAAGAACAATGAGCGAAATTGGCTGGTATTTGGTTGTGCATTCACCATCCCAAACCACGCGCCGTCGAGCTGAGTTCAAAGAATGTGATTTCACCATTGGAGGCGCGACCCCGTTGGTGTAGCACCAATAGCGAGAGTAACAGTAGCATCGTTCCTGGACATGTTTGCATCTCCGGTCGGAGAAGGGTCGGATGCAGGCGTGAGCGCAGAAAGCAGTGCTTACGGGGAGTGCGGATGCTTGATCTCAGTATCGCACCACGAAATGGCCCAGATGTCCACCCTGACATACTACATCCTGTGTAATGCGCAGGCGTCTTTAAAATTCCTTGATGTGGAAACGAACAACCAACTGGTTTCCGCCCAATCCACCCCCTTTCGTCTGGCAAACAACCTAAAGATCGTCTCAAAGGCTCATTCTTGGCTTAGTGCACAAACAATTAATTAACGCACTCTTGGGCGGGTTTACCACTTACAATTGATAATTCTCAAATTCAGCTGCACAAACAATAACTGGTCGTTAGTTGCCGTGCACGCGAGACGCAGGTCGGAGGAGCATGCAAACGAAGATTCGGGAGTGAATCCAGATAACGCAGAAAAGGTCTCTCATGATATTGGTTTTTTGCAGGAGTCGGAGAATTCCGCAGCTGAGAGAGCAGTAGCGCAGGCGTTGACAATCGGGGCAACAGAGAAGGGGGTGAAATCGGGAGTGGAAACAATATTACAGATGCAAGTTAGAACATTGTTCCATTTCTGCTTGCTATGTAAAAAGGAACATAGAGATGACCGTCTTCTTTGGATGGAATCTGCTAATGCATACGTAGAAGTTGCAGTATATGAGGGAGGTGCGTTGTGACGGACTTGTTACCATCAAATGTTTTGGGCAAGTGAGGAGATGGAAGTTCGTGAAGACAATATTATAGGACGCTGATGATAGAATTTTTACGGAAAAAGTAAATAAGCAACCAAACTCAGATTACGCACTCGTACACCAAGAATCCTTCTTCAGGGGACTTGTACTGCATTATTATGCTCTAGAGTGCATACAGAATGGAGTGGTTGGTGCTCCAAGGCGTGCCCCATCGGAGAGCTCGTAGTTAGGAAGAGATGTGAATGTAACACGCCGAAGGCCAAACCAGCGTGGTGCAGAGGTACAATTAGATCCTCAGAGGACCATGCCAACTCTCATCGACCGTCGACCAAATTGTAACGGGCGCTCTTCAAGCGGGAGAAACAAGCGAGGAGTTATAGGTAGAATGGCCGTGGACTACGTAGAGTGACCATGACCGTGACACAAATAACGAGACATATTGCGAGAGGGCCAATGCCAATATGTCAGAACATCCGAGGGCGCGATATACCAAGGTGGTCAGGCACGGGTTGTCAGTTGGAGAGCCCTCCCGTTGTGCAACCGCGGACGGTTGCATGTGTTGGGGTGGCACATGTAGTGGCGCAGGTCCTCAATGGGGTGTCGTGGGTCCCGGCTCAGTGGCCGGAGTCCTGGCTTGTGGGTAGTCGCTGCTGCATGTTGTAGTCGGTCCTCGATAGATGGAGCCGTTGCCTCCCGCTAGAGGTTTGGCCTTAGGTTTCCCTTGCAGTCTGTGCCGGTCCAGCGACTCGGTCGCCGGCAGTCGCTTGTCCGCTCATCGCTGGTTTAAGGGTAACCTGTCGGGACAAAATGGAAACCAGGGAGTCCACACGTTGCCGAGGCGAATTGTTGGTCGGTGATAGGATCATCTTGGGCTGATTTGATTTACTCAGTGCTGGTGAATCATAGAGATTGGGTGAATGCCACGTGTTTATGCGGCCTACCGATGGCAACAGGCTCACCAGCGGGTAAGCTACGAGTAAGAGGGCTCTGCGCAAGTTCTGTGGGATCGGAAAACAGAAAGAAACTGCGTCTGATGACAAAGGAAATCCCACCACTTCATCATTTACCAACCACTCAGTACTCGGTGGCCTAGACTCTTCGTCAACACGCTGCTCTACCTTGCCTTGTTTCGGTGCTTGATGCGGTCGGAGAACGTAGTATAAAAGGATTTATAAGGTCGCCTTCAAACTATACCACTGAGCCATGGCCCATGTGGCCTACCAATCGAAGAACTTTCACTAGTCTACGAATCCGATGGAACTGCGAACAAGCCGCGACTCGACAGTTTCAGTCAATCTATAGATCATATGGACACCCCCCACTAGTCTAATGACTATCTCGGATGTTTACCTTGATTATAGGTCTATCATGTCATCTGCGAAGGCCTACGTGTCTGTCTAATGCATCGTCGATAACGCTCATGGAATTTTAACGCAGAATCAGGGCTAGATCTCAGTACACTAGGAATTACCCGGCCAGATGAAGCGCGATATATGATTGTCGTCTCCGTACACTCCTGCAGCGGTCGCCTCGCCTCGCCTCTATTGACAGCGTTGTTACTTGCTGTCCGAGTCTCGGGTGTTTGACGAGTATGATCAAGACGCGTGGAGAAAACTGGTCAAGGGCCAACCCACCCAGGTACGGGTGGTGGTACTTTTCGCATTGTTTTTATGCAAGCTAACGGGTTTGTTACAGGATCTCATCCAATCCGTAGTGGATCTGGGCCACCTCCAAGATGTCCAGTAGTGCTCTACTGGACATCTTGGAGGTGGCCCAGAGCTAGCACAACTCCGGCAAGGCATGGTGTGTGTTCAAATGACACTCTTGCTTCTCTCTCATTTACTAATTCTGTAGAATGTCCTCCTCATGGGGTCGCCAGGAACAGGAAAGAATAAAGCAGCTTACGCTATCTGCAATCCCCTGAAACGATCTACGCTAACGATAATCCGTACAGTTCCAAGGTGCAGCCGTGGGGTGCTAATATGTACAATACGCAGGTTGGGATACTTCTCTGACGCGACGTGGCGGGTGTCTAGCTCGCAATAAAGTGGAATGCAGTAGTCGTCGTAGAACGTGCATATGTACGTATCGTCTCTGAAAGTGTTCATTGTATCCATTCTGAAGACACGCTGCACAGTATTTCTCGAGGTCTACTAGCCCTGGCCTTCGAGTGTGTTCTTGATTGTTGTACCACTAATGCTGTGCACCGAATTCTCCGCCAGGCTAGTATCAACATCGTTCTCCAAGAATTCGAGTCCTCAAGTTGTATCAGCTTGTAGCTGTCAGCATTGACGAACCAACAACAAGAACGGCTGAGGCCATTTTTCACTAGTCTGTACCTCAGCCGTCTGACCTGGCTGTATTATTACCTTTTCCTTCTTGCAGCCTTCAAACCTCGATAGGGCAACCCGGCGTCAACGTTGACTCGGACACTTCGGGAAAGATAAGCCTGCTGTAACTTCATCCAGCAGTGAAGTCACACGACTCCTCTACCGTGACCGACATGGAATCTTGACTTTCCTTCGCGAGATCGAGACTTTCTTGGCTCAAACCCGATGGTAATATCACGTTTGCCACTGGATGATACGATGCAGTGCTGATGATGCTACTCGGAATGGAAATCGAAGATTTCATGAATTTGGCACGAGACTTGGCTCTTCATACGTAAGTCAATTGATATATGCTATTCGCGACGGCTATCACATAGAAATATCTATCAAGGCCATGGGAGTGCATCTTTCTGGCAATGGACCAGCCCGAGTGATGGGCCGAGTTTCAAGCTCAAGAACCAAGTGAAGATGTCGTCCCTGTGTTGCATATGTGCTTACTCCCTTTTGTATGCCATTTATGCCCATGTATGAGATCAAAGAAGTACATATTTATATAAGTGGGTTGTACTTAAATACCACAACAAAACTCGAAATCAAATGGTACATGCTCCCGGAGTTGATCACTTGGATGGTTTCCAGTGCTCCGCATCTCCACCAGTCAACGCATCTCCGCCAGTCAATGTATCTCCGCCAGACTGGAAAGCAATGGATGTCATGTGTGTTCCCCCGTCAGACCCGGCCACGAGCTTAGCGTGATATTCACGGATGCTGAGGATCAGACGTGGTCCCAGCACACACATCTGGAAGTCCTGGGAGATGTTGAAAATGCAGTTATACACAGCAACTCCCAAAGTAGATGGGTACTGTAGACATGATCAGGAGCGGTTAGATGCAGATATCAGTTACAAGTCAGCGCACCGTGATATATAGAGACAGTGTACCCAGAGTGACGCAAGCCACGATAACAAAGCTAACACACAAGGAAATTTAGCGAGACAAAATAACAACATCTGAATTACAGAGCTCACGCTAGAAAGTACAACACGTGACTTTGTATTAACACCGTGAAACAGTCCCCAGTGGTCGATCCTCCCTGCGATTGTCGCAGTTCACGGAGGTGTTTCATAAAAATCCATACTGCAAGAAAAAAGGCGACGATCTCCCATATTGCGGTGGGTATCAACATATCAGCATTCAGATCTGTTAAGTCTGTGTCAATCTTGAAAAAACACATGTGGTAACCAGAAAGCACAGCTTCCCCTGGTATTTGTCCATGAGTCCCATGTGCTGAAGGATTTCATCAATGATTAAAGCTTACCCCCCGAAACACCCAGGTTTCCAAATACCGTCACAACTCCAGTGGCGATGATAGAAACCAGCAAGAGTACAGCGAGAAAGATGAGCATCTTTTTGGACCGCCCATACATGGCATATATCCGAGTCATCATGATGACTTGCATGATATTTTAGTCAATTCAATCTCAGTAGGGTACAGCAGGCGAACTCACCGCCCACTATGGCATCGACGATGACAGGCGTCCACATCAATATGAAATAAAGGATATGGCCTGAAAAACTCGGTGAGAGTTGTGCATTCATAGACTCGCCGCTTCGAATGAACCTACAGCTGTTGCAGTGTCGTTGAATCATCAAGCTGTCCGAGATTGTCACTCACCCCTGTGTAGGAGTGGAGTCAGTAGCTGTGAGGATGAGAAGGTCAGGCATCGGCGCCAAATACCCACTACATCTGTCATCGGGACTGGGAAAGACCCTACATGCTGCCAGTCAGAAGAAACGAACAGTTTATTCAGGGAATACATACAAAGTATGGCAGTGCTGATTGTGAGATATGGTTCATTAGTACAGTGGGTGTCAACTTCTTAGCCATGAAATCATACAAAGAATATAATATTCCAATATAGCGCACCTGGCATATGTTGAAGTCAGCACAACATGCCAACTGCGCTCGTAGCATGACGTACACAAACATAAAGAACGGACATGAAGGACCAGCGTTGCATCTGCACCGATTCAACTGCATTATCCTGTTTGCTTCTTAATAGGACTTTGCTCACCCAGATCAGCTCGAACTGTTAGAGCATTCTTAGTGAAATGGCTGCACAGGCCATGACATCAACTCACCTCTTGTGCGAATGTGCATGCTTGAATACCGTATACATATTAATGATCGCCTCAGAAAGTATTATCTCGCTCACTCCAATCATATACCACCACAGCAGATGATGCAACTGCGAGACCACAATCAATGATAGTGAGACGTCAACATCGTCATCCCACTTGCTCTCCACGAACCTACAAAATAGGCTGAAAAACGAGCACCGGTGATGAGCGGCCACCAAGCGGGATCATTTGAGACGTAGTATGTCATATCGGGATGAGGCATATGGAGTTTGCGTACGCGCATGTACGCTTTTATATTGATCAGGTGATGTAGTTGCGTGAGAACTTAGAAGCCGTTCGAAACAAACTGCCCGTGGTGTGAATTTTGGATTCCAATATCATCACATCAATCTGTTCAGACTCTTCAGAGGCTCTGCATATCTGCTACACATGACCTTGACTGAGCTAAACCCAATCCGAGTCATCCTTCCGGAGGCCCCCAGTGCGTCACCGCATTATGGCCAGATGATATCTGGGAAAGATCATCAATGGCCACGTCGAAGTATACATCGACTCTGCAGGCGTTCCTATCGGTCAGTCTCTTGATCATCTAATTGTTGCAAATGCCACTGATTGCGAGTTCATGGTATTGTTTGAATCAAAGGCTCTTGGCAAACAACTGCTCAATCATCCAGAAACGAATTTCCCATTGTTTGAATTTCTGTTTGGCTTAATGTCGTTCCGCCCGACGCTTCATCTGCACCAAGAAGTCGAGTAGTACAGCATGGAGCGTGTGGAGGGCAGCAGTATTTGTGCATCAGTAAACTGATAGTACGTGGGTGACAATGCTCATAGCCAGAGATGCACTCACAGACTCAATTGTCAGTTGGGTGAACACCATTATCGCCTCGTCGAGTTTGATATCCCGCAGAGAGGCCCATCGAAAAATTTGTCGTGGGACACCTCCACGAAAATAAGATATGTTATCACCTGGCACCTGCACATCCGAAGAAGGGTTTCGCCGGATGATTCGACTTGGGCATCGAATGTCGCTACAACTGTATGTATGCTCTACTTTGGTCACACTTTGCAGAGGCGCCGACTAGGCGTGTGACTGCGTTTACATGTTCATTACATTACATTCAAAATAAACTCTGGCCAGTGGTCCAGGTGTCTCGATATATGCCGAACCTGGGCTCAAGCACACTCCGTACCTTGGCGCTCGCTGACAGATTTAGTGCAAGTGATTATCAGACGGAACAACCCGAAGTGTATTGAAATTAGAAGCACTGCCGCTAACAAGTATTCTCACCAAGGTTGCCTCCAACCACAGCATGCAAATCTGAACATCTAGCAGATCCATTCATCATCACCATCTTTCCTTGCCCTCGACTATTAATTTACGCGCTTCCGTGCCTGGCCTTATCGTCTCTTCTTGACATGCCCCGCAAAGAGGCCGAGTCAAGTACGTCAATCAGACGGAGAGAAGCGCTGTTAGACTCGCCAGCACGTGTTGCACCTCTTCGAGCGGGAGCGAAGTATCCACCACCATATGGTGCACAGCGCCGCCAGGATGCTCTTTGGGAAGGTGAGCAACAGTATTATGATAAACATTGAGTTACCCATCAAGAAACAGGCGGGAATGAGGCGCTCCCCCCTCAATGGTTTCAGTTTCAGGTGTTGGGTGGTACAACAAGATATCAAGACGACACGCTTACTATGTCTTCATGGAACCGACCTTTACCAGGAGTGCGAATAGGTGAGCGAAGAACGTGTCATTAGGACCAAAAAACTCATGGCTGAGCATAGATGAACCTGGACAACTCGTTATTGATGGATGCGAATGGCACATCTCGCCACTCGGCCGGTCCTACTTTGTCAACCACAACAGTCGGACCACATCCTGGAATAAACCAAAGCCAGTGCGTCCGGCAGAGAGCTTGGTGCCGAAGTGCATCATCGAGGGTCACTCTAAAAGCATATGGGGTCTTGCCTGCTTGGGCACCAGTTGTAATATACTGAGTGCGTCGGATGACTGGTCGATTCGCCACTGGAAAAGAGACGGAGAGCCAGTAGGAAAGACTTTGGATAGCGATGGCGGGGGGATAGGCTCAATGACATTATCTCCGGATGAAACAATGGCTGTGAGCGGAAGTGTGGACGGTAGACTACGACTGTGGAACATAAGGAAGGGCATCATGGTCGGCGACTCCTGGGAGGGGCACAATGATGGAGTGAGGTGCCTCGACTGGTCTCCCAATGCTCTGGAGATAGCAAGTGGATCGCTAGACGGCACCATACGACGCTGGAACCCGGATACCGGCCGACAAACAGCACCACCAGTAGAGACTCGTCATGGCTGGGTGGAAGCTCTCAAATATTCTCCGCAATGCGACAAATTCATGAGCTGCGGCGAGGACGGCTTTATCTGCGTGTGGTCCAAGGACGGGCAGTTGCTCATCGAGATCAAAGGACATGAACGCCCGTTGACATCATTGTGTTGGTCCAAGGACGGTGCACACATCTTCTCTGCGTCATATGATCACACCATCCGAAAATGGCAGTCAATTGATGGAGAGGAGCTCGTCGTTCTTCGAGGTCATACGAACCACGTCACATCCCTCTGTCTGTCCCCTAATGAAAATTATCTTGTTAGCGGATCGACTGACTACTCAATTCGCATCTGGGACCTGAAGACCAATCAGCCAGCTGGAGATCCACTCTTACATGACGACGAAGTCTTAACTCTTGCCATATCCCGTGATGGACATTACATTGCTAGTGGTGGATTAGACGCAAAAATATATCTTTGGAGCATGGAGGCAGCGCTCAATCAGCGGGGTGGCGACCAAGTTGGCGTGCGTATGTGCATTGGCGCCTTAACACGTTTTTAACGGTTCTGGTTTAGAGTGTGGATGATGCCAATGCAAGGCCTGATGCAAAGTCCAAGGCAAGTCAGCCCTTCTCCTTTTCTCTTTCCCACTCGATCTCACCTTTTCCTAGGGGCGTCCAGTCCGACCGACAGACGTGCGCCGATCAGTTGTGATGAACCTTGTCCTTCGCTCATCTGTTTGTTCAGCACATCTCCTCACACCCAATTTTCTCCACACAGCATGCGAGTAACAAAGGCTCGGCGAAATATGTCAGTGTTGCTTTTCGTTCCTGAGCTCTTTCTCGCCTGACACTGATATAGGGCAAAGACTTCTTCGCCAACGATACAAATCACGCACCAGCTCCGCCTGCGAGCCCATCAGCTGTCCCTCATAGTTTGTTCGGTTCACTACGTTTCCGTCCTCGACCTCCAAATTCACCTCGATCAACAACGCGCGAGCCCCGACATTGGAATTTCAACTTGATTCCTGTAGGGATTTCCAGACGCATTGTTGGTGTGGCCGCTGCTCGTGATGAAGATGTGAGTTTTCTCGTCGTCGCTCCCCTTTCATTCCATTGAAACACGATGCAGAGGTACGGCATTACCCCTGAAACTGATGCGGAAGCTGCGGCAGCTATGCAACGTACGAATGTCGACAACGAGGCCGACAGTTCAACGCAACCAGGTCAACCTATGTCGGTGGTACAAGGGTCTCAGGGACAACCAACAGAAACACAGGGCCCAAGTGGTGGGACGGGAGACGTGTATTATGAAGTCAACTGCTGCGGATTTTTCTTTGGTCGCCGTCATCCCACCTCGCATCGGTCCTGAGTTCATTTGCTGGAAGTCACTCCATGTTTTTCTCTTCTCTCTTGTGTGGGTTTAGGCATTGTATCTCACTCCTAGCTCGTGCTGTCCTATGCAGATGTATATGATATTATTTTGTTAGATAGCTATGAATTGTAAAGTAAGGTGAAGGAACCACATGTAGACCCACGTCTAACCAAGATGTCCTGGTGCAAAGTGCATGCATACGCAGAGATAGGCTCGAGGACAGGCAGCGTTACATTCCTCAGTGTGCATCATATGCTCGTCATCGTTATCTTCCAGCCAAGTCCCCGCGCGTCAGTGGTAAGCTCGCGATGGATGATGAATTCAGTAAACAAAAGGAAGTGGTGCTGGGTGAGGAACTGCATAGGGATGTGGTGTCGAACGAGGGTGTGTGCAAGGATGGTGCTGGTGCTGTGGAGGTGGCACTGGCCCTATGGATAATGCTGATACAATGCAGGAGGAGGGAGGCATGTTGGAGAACCTGGATGATGAGTGCTAGTTCATCAACCTGACAGAGCATTGAAGAAAAAACAGCGGCAAAGAAAGTTGAAAACCAGGACGAGAAGTATTACGTCGCCTCCAAGCTTTCTCTCCATGCTCCACCACGCTTTACCGACCACTTAACGAGCGATCAGACGCGCATAGATGAGGCAGGTAGGCATGTCGCGAGCGATGAGTGTTGGCTTGGTGTTCATGAGGACCCTGCATCGTCATAAATGATCGACACGCCCACCACCGAAATGTTTTTTTCCAGTTCTGAATTCGACCGTCATACCCCGAAAGATGGGCGTAGTCAAGTTCCACCGGTGCTCGTACAATTGTCCAAAGTGGTATGCATAGATGACACAGGAGGATAGCCGCTTTGCATGCTGCCTCGGAAGACACTGTTTCTAGTGTATTGATGCAGGAGCCGATGATGGGATTGCAGAGTCGCTTTCGCAGCACAGGCTTACATCAGCCTGATGTGGGGGACCCCCAGGCGAGGGGTGGGCTTTGTCGTCGTGGAGTGCTTTCCATCACTTCACCTTGCTTGCGATACGCAGGCACACAGCCGCGTATACACAGCTCCAGCAGGTTCATGAACTACCTTGCAGATGCTACGCGCCACGGCCGAGGGCTTGAAGTCGGTCATATGTAAATGGAACGACAAATCATTTCCGCCTGCGACGTGACAAATTTAATAAAACCCAACCAAGGATCGGCCCACGACACGATCTGCAGGTTGTGTTGTCCGAACCCAGAGGTCAACTGGTGTCGCGAGGCCCCCACAACTTTCAGCACTACGAAAAATCGATGGGTGATCGAAGTCGTCCGACTTGCCATGGACGGGCAGCATAAATCTTGCATGAAGCCGAGGCGCCTTTGACGGGTCCTCAGTATCATAAAGATGTATGTCACCATCTGACGAGAGAGCTGTAAGCTTCTCGGCAATAAAACGGATGTTCAACAAGGCATTCGCGGATCGCACACGAGTCCCGTTTAAATGCTCAAATCAAGCCGAAAGAGAAAGACAGAAGGAGACACCCACGTCAGCTTCACCGTGTCATTGCCAATCCGAAACGTGCAGCGATCAGCACGGGTCCCGATTTTCCTCGAGCCCAGTAGGCAACACAGATCGTGAGGTGATCATAGACATCAAGTTTGATGTCTTGATCTTGAACTTCACTGCAAGCGGCTCTCACACCCACTAAACGACATCCATGTGACAAAGGATGTTCCTCCCCTGTGGATATCGTACGGAAGGATAATTGGTACTTGAGCTATCTGCGTCCACATCGATCGGAAGTGTAATGATGACCTCTAGTAGGTAGTTAGGTGAACCATTTGGTGTACATGAGGGCAGTTGACACTTGCTCTGTCAGAGATTCTTTGTGCCTATACGGTCTACCTGATGCATATGGCGAAAGATTGGCGAGAGATGGCGAGAGACTCACAGGCGGGCAAGCTATGGTTGAGAGGTTTCTGTTGGATTACAACTAGTGTTGTTGGCAAATTATTGACGTGGCAGAACTTGGCAAAGTACTTAAGGTACACCGCGGAGGATGCGTGCGACGAATGTATGATAAACTGAATTGTTGTCAATATGAGATCAAAGTAGTGCATAAAATACCCATGTCACCACAGGTACGGAGGACTTCTTCCACTGTTAGCCTCTCGTTTCTTGCACGCAGGAGGGTCTGGAAGGGCAATAGGTAGCATTGCCTAACTGCGAGACTACATCCTGCATTGTCGGATTCAGTAACTTGTACTGCGTGTCTCAATTTGACGTTTGACATAGAATAAGACATGGGAAAGTACTTGCAGTCGAGGGGCGAAAAGCAAATATAGCGCAAACTCGATGTGTGCGCCTGTTCAGTAGATTTAGGAACAAGTCGGCGTCTTGCCCTTACCAGCGATTTAATTCCGAAAACTGGGAAACTTGGAGGTGCAAGGAGTCTTGGAACTTATCTTCCGTAAGGATAGCACAAGGCTACGAGGCTGTTGGAAGAAAGATTTCTCGAATTGATCTTCCCTTGACATCAAATTCCTAGAATCGCATAGCACGATTCTTCCAGTGCAGATCTCCACCCCAAGATCTTTGCAGCCATGCAATCGAGGTGGCTCGGGTCGGTCACGTCTCACAGCATTGCATACAATTCATCCCGGTCGTGTCCGATGGCCTATCTGTAAGTCACAGCTATCCTTGAATAGACCAAACACGGGGTCAACAGGTGACACAGCATAATGTGCCTATCAGACATCATCGCCATGCGGCAGGCCGCAGAGGGAGGCCTATTGAAAAATTGAAAAAGTAGAACAGAACGCACCGGTACCGCGGATCTGTTTTATTCTGGAATCTGCACAGCAGCGTTTTTCCCACTTTCCTATCAGTCTATCTGTGCATGATACGCTATAGGTCATCGCCAATGAAGGAGGTTCATCCGAATGTATCGAGCAGAGAACATCATGATGGAGAGACCTAGAGAGTTTGCGTGAGCTGGCGGAGACATGGCGGCATTATGCCAACGCCGCTACCCCACATCATTAATTCATTTTCGCCTAATGATTATCTAACGTTTCTATGCATCAGACGTGGCACGGTGGCTCCTCGACAACGGTTGAATCTCAAATTCTCAATCACACGTCATTAATGAAAATAAGTTTATTTTTTGGGGGTATCGAGATACGAGAGTACAAGAAAGGCGCGCGAGAGTGATACTGAGATTCAGCAGAAGTGCTAGGGATATCAGCAATGAACAATTCCATGATGATGATAAATAATGATGAGCGATGATAATGATGATGGCGAAGGAAAAAAACAGCGTTCTATGGTAGCGCATGGGGATACGTCGGCAGGCAACGAGGATATGAAGCCACAAAAGCATCAGACTTCGCCTCTGTCCGGGTTCCCCATCTTCATCTCCGTCATCAATAAATCAGATAAACGAAGCACAGGAAGAACTCACCTCAAACAGGTCGGTATCCCCACCTGGAAGTGATTTTACATGGGCACGAGCGGAGACAGTGCTGGTGGTCGCTTTACTCTGCACGCCTCCGCTGCTATCCCCGTCGCTTGAGGACTGTAGGGCACCAAGATTGATGGTATTGATGCGGAAATTCGTACTGTCAGCGTGAGTGTGGTTGCGCCCTCGTAGGGCACTCCGACTATTTAGTGATGCAAGGAGGGAATTGGCATATACTGCAGAATAAAAGGGTGAGGACATATCTTGTCATCCGAGAAACATAAATAGGCGCTCACGCTTTCCGATGACAAAATCTATCGCGATGAACCATAAACTGCCTGGGCTGATAGAAAACTGCATGACAGACAGACATCAGTTTCAAATCTGCGTCGTTCACCTGAACTTACAGCGATGACTTCGGCCACAGCAACGACTCTAGAAGATAAGAAGCGAGGTTAGTGCAATCACCCATGTCTATCAGACAAGAGACGTACGAAGTCAGCAAACAACGATTGATAGCGTATATGATCAACGTATTAACGAGTGCGTTGGTCCTGGTGGTCGTTATCAATCTCAACTTCGCCAGCAATGAGGGATTGAGACCTACTCAATAATAGGACTGCGATTGCCATGCAAAAGCACGCACAGCGCCGCAGCAATGAAGACATCAGACAAAACCGCAGTGATGGCAAATGGCGTGGCGGCGTAGAGCTGCAAGAGCGTCAGCAGGATGCCTAGTCAAACATGTTTTCAGCGCACAGTGATCTCCGAAAGCGCGCTGAATTCCTTCTTGATGAACCTGAAAGGATTCGTTACATTTCACCAAGATTCAAGAGAGGAGTACTCACATGAGGATGACTGTCTCTACTTTGGCTCAGCGCGTTGTATGAGGAAGATGAAAAAATGGAGCCTACCCAATCCAAACGCTGTATTTCTAATCAATGAGCTGCTTACATGAGTCGTATATGGAGTCTTACCGAAGTGTGCAATGACGAACAACATCTTGAAATGACAAAACACCACTCAGTGCCAAACCACCATATGAACCCGAGAGCTTAAGCTTACGATAAAGCATGTCAGCCACCATCGAATCTTGGACCGGGTGACTACCCCACAAAGATTCAACGCAAGTAAATCAATTGAAAAGAAACACTTACGATGGCATATTCGAAAAGCAAAGTATCTGAAAAAGAAGCTCCTTATACATATCCGCAAACAGTTAGTGAAACCGCCACATACGTTTGCACGAGGACGGCCATGCACAGCTACTTCCAAGGTTAGTTTCGGAAATAATCTCACATGGAAAGAAAAAACTTGCGTTCAGACCGAGCGATGTCTTCGATTCCCATATGTTAGATGTTGAATTACTCAACGCGAGGGACTCACGAAAAGAGACCTGGTATGCATGACTCAGCGCCTAATCATTGCGGTGGAAGAAGCACGTACCAGACCCCAATGCCAAGGTTAGCCGGGTCACCAAAACTCGTTACCTATACTGAATCAGAATCGTATACACGAGGATCCTGTCGTTGACGCGCACAAGGTAGTAATATAGAGCATGACACACTTGAACCGGGATTAATTCAGTGAATGTCAATTTAGGCGCCAATCCATGACTCACTGAGGGAGACATGTAAAGTGTCCATGACCCTAGCAGAAATTCAGGGAAAGCAGAATCCATAACGCAAAGAAAATTACCAGATGAGCGCAACCTGTAACACTTTTGTAAGCCAAAATCGAGCATAATCAGATACGACGTACCAATAGTTTCAGACTGCTGGTGTCGCTGGGGTAATACACATAATACAGATATGTCTTGCGGGGGTTCGCAGATCAGTAAGTGCTGCCGCCTTCAACAACCGAAACACGGCGTACCTGCAGAGTCGTGATGCCATACAAGCTATGATCCAATTGCACTGTCAAGTCCTGGCCGAAGGAGACAGACTCTCGACGCACATCGCAGTCACCATACCCCCGATGAACCCCGCGCCTGAAAAAAGGTCAACTGTGCCCCTAGAACACATTCAAAACACATACCAAACGTATCGTTAATATCCACCGCCATAGCAAACAATCAGCGTACAGAGAGAAGAAGAAAGGAGAAAAAAACGTTGTGAAAAGGCTGTACACAGCAAGGCATTTATGTTATGGGGTTTTTAAGGTCCCAACAAAACAAGTATCCACGATGAAGAAAGCCTGAGGAATGAACTAAGCTTATCGAAATGAAATCCCCTTGGCGCGGTTTTCACGGGGGTCCAGATTCCAGACTTTGGCATTGACGCTCAATGTCCACTTTCACCTGTCAAACTAAAAATAAGATACCCCTTGACACTTGACATTTCCTCTCATCGGCGGGAAAAAATGATCACCTCGAGGCCTCCGTGGCCCGAGCGCTTGATTGTTGGCTGGCTGTGCTTTTGGTCTGACCGCAGCCAGATGATTGGTATGATGATCATGGGGCGGAGACTAGAAGAGACCCACAAAGAGTGATCAAACGATCCACCTGATTCTATACGTGGCAATGCCACATAGAAACTCATTAAACTATAGGCGGAGTGCACTCCCAGAACATTCAGTGTAGGTCTGCGCTCCGAGTGGTCAACAGACAAACTCCTGGTGGCTTCTGCCGCATCTGCCATATTCTGCCAAGTTCTGCCAGTTCTGCCAGTTCTGCCCTATAGGAAGTTATATAGCCTATAGGTAGTAGAACTCTGCTATTCTAGATGGTATGGAAAAGACTTATCTGAGTTCTAAAATGTGACTGTCAACGTCCCTTGCTTGGCATAATGCATAATCACGGAGTAGTGCCATAGGTGGAGAAACCGATCTCCCGAGAGTCGGGGAGTCGGATATGCGATCCATGAAATACAGCAAGAACTTGGCAAGAACGTCATTTCAGGTAACAGCCGTACAAAGACACACGTGCAATCCGCAGTGTTGCGGTCAGTACCTTTATGGCGAAACATAGCTAAGGCTGAGCGCTACAGCAAGCACAGCTTCAGCGCAGCGCAGTCTTGCACTGGACCTGCAACATGTACTCAATCATTAATATATGCGTATATCCATAGTGTGTGTATCCACACAAAATTGACCATCGACTGTCCACTATGTCACCATACCCACGCCACCAGGAGTTTCCGTGTGTACACCGCAAGGTGCGATCAGCGCAGTATTGCTTATATAACATCCGAATGTCCAGGAGCATCTTGCGGGTCCGAGATGAAGATGTTGTTTCCTTTGATGTTGATGAAGGAGTACTGCGGGGCTGGTTAGTTCATATTCAGGAACATAGAAGCTCGACAAACCTCCGCAAGATCCGTGTCTTTTCCCCGGTTGTAGTTCTGGTATACGAGGTTTATCTGAACAAGACAAACGTTAATGGAATATGCGACAAATAAATTCGGTACGTACCTCATTCATAAATGGTCTCAATCCAGCTTGCTCTAGCAGCTCCCACCAAGGCAAGAAATCCTCGAACTTCTTGTCCCAGGCGTGAATCTCGACTATGAGCTGTCCGAATGGTAGTGGTTCCCCGGACGAGATGTATGGTTGGATTATCTGGGTGAGTGTGTCAAACTCCCAACCTTCTATGTCAATTTTGAGTACGTCAATATGCTCGTGCTCTGATCAGAGCGCTTTATTAGCAAGAGATAGAACGCATATAGAAGGGCATACGAACTGTTCATGTCAAGCAGGGTCTTGAGAGTATACAGTTTAGGGTTATTGTGCGACTCATGCGAATCAAAATTGGCAAGACCCCACGAAAAGAAGTGTGCGCGGTAGTTGTTCTTGATGTGGGATCCAAATGAGTTAGAGCGATAGTCATATCCCCAAACTTGACAGTGCCGCGTCCGTTCGAGGAGTTGTGCCTCGAATGTCGTTTCATAGTTCATACCTACGCAAGTGCAAGTGAGTGCTAGACCAAAACTGGACGAAGGAAAGGGCGCACCGAAAGTGTATATGATACAGTCTGGCTTGTGCTCCAGTCGAGACATCCCACATGCCCACTTTCCACCATCCCCCAGTGCACCTATGCGCTCTAGTTCGTGCGGACAGTCGAAGGCTGGAGGAAAGAAGCTCCCTGAGAATGTTTGGTAAACGTCTTCTGGCAAACGGAAATCTTCATCGACAAAACTTACAAGCCGTGTATGCTGGCCATGGGTCTTTGTCTGGTGGGAACCTGGAACATGTTCAGCTCTCCACAACAGGACTAGTGAGTCGGTGAAACGTACATGACAATGTCGCGAGAGGTTGGGCCATATCTCTGTATTAGGTCCTTGCGGCCAGCTACAACTTTCTGATAGACCCTCTCTGCTCGTTCAAGTCGTGCTGGAAGGGTACTGTCACGGATATATGCAGCATACGAGTCGGTGGTGAGGGGAGCTTCGTATGGACTGAGTAAGAAGAAAGTTGCTGTCAGAACCAAGGATACAAGGATGAAATATCGAGGATGTCTCTGCCAGACTGCAGGCATGACGAATGTTGATGATTATGCGGACGTCGGTAATGACAGGGCTGAAGGGGTATGTGGGGAGAAAGCGCTGGCGTGAAGGATATGTGGGGAATAATGATAACCAGAAAGAGTTGTGTAACAACACACTGCGGCAAGTGCAACGCTGCGGTTGTGGTTAACGGCGCTAATTACATGGAATCAGTTAATATCCCCTTGCAAAGATTCTGAATAACACTTACGCAGGGTGCAGAAACTTGTAGCTCGCTGTAGGATAGTTTCAAGTTAGCACGAACGTTACATAGACCACCGTGTTTTAGAACGAGCGACGTGGCGGCGAAATCTCCCACTTAGATTACGACAACAAATAAGGCTAGGTCAGTTCAGGAACAACCCCAATTCTGCTTGCTCACTAATTCCACCATGTCCTCCAACAATGATCAGGAAACTATCTACGCTCAAGAGCCTGCTCCTTTGAAGCAATCAGACAATTTAGTACGTTCATTCAGTGTGCCTATATCATTTGGTCGACATGTGATACCCGGAAGGATCAAGGTGATAGCGAAAGCCAAGGACTAAAGGAGAGGCTAAAAGTAGCTGAGAAGACGTTGAGACTCAGGGAGAATCAGGTGATCGCACGAGAGGAAGGTTTGACAACGATAGAAGAGGGTCTGAGGCTGCGTAAAGAGGATTTGAGGTTTCGAGAAGAGGACCTGAACATCCGAGAGGAGGAACTGAAGGTACGAGAAGATCGTTTACGCCTCCGAGAGCAGGAACTCGAAGAAAGGAGCCCCAACATTTGAAAGGTGTAATTCATCCTTGGTGCAATTTCATGTCATGTCCTCTCTAGCGGCGCAACCACTGCAACTCTGCAACGAACCCATTCACATGATGACTTCATTGGACTGAACTTCTTCCGGCCCGTTAGATTTGCAATTGACTACCATTGTCAACGATGGCAAGTAGTAGCTGCTTTGATGTCCGGGTTGACTCGGTTTCAGTTTTTTCCATCTCGGAGAACAAACAGATAGTGCGACGAACCAATGTCGCTCGTTACGAAGTGAGAATTTCAGCAACCGATTTCACAACTGACTTGATATCCACAGCACCGCATTGCGCTCGTTGGACAGCACCAATGATGTAATTTTCCAACGCACGTGAAATGGCGCCTGACCTCAACGAGGCCATTATTGACAGGCCTCGAGGCGAATAAACGTGGCAAACACCTCCGAGAAGCACAGTTCTCAACTCAACCTTGATTGGCTTGTCCATTAATCAGACATAGCCCGCTCTCCATGCATTTGAAAAGCAGTCAAGCAAAGTATTCACCGCTTCCTGGGTTCGCTGTAGTCTCGTTTTTGTTCTTCCATCGCCGTCCTCAAGCACATTACACAAGGCCCCACTACTTATTTGTAATTTCTCGGCAGCGGGAATGGAAACATGCGGCATGCGTTCATTTAGACGAGAAGACCGCTGCCTCGTGTCTACCCTTGTCGTGCATATAAAGCCCCGCCAATCTGCAAACACACCTAGTTGAGCCATTCTTTGCACACTACCGTCATGATCCACTTCGTACGAATCTTCCTCTACTGCTTTCTTGTAAGTCGCGAGTCAATCGTATGTCTCTCAAGACGCTGACTTCCGCGTCTAGTTCATCTTCTCAGTCATCCTTATGGCGCTGTGCGCCGTAAGGCTGCACTACACCTTACATATGTCGCCAGATGATCCTCTGAACGGAGGCATCCGGTTTTATGGTACGTTAGCTGTTACGATATAAGTGCCCAGTCCCTCACTCAAGCTCGTCAAGACCACATCGTGGTTGAACTGCTCGTGACATCCATCATCACCCTTTTCTGGTCCACGTTTATGTACGTATGATTTCTATTACATTCACTCCAAGTTTAACTCCGCTCGCATCAGTGCCCGGACCATCCACGGCAGACACGAACATCGTCACATGAACACCTTCACTGCAGAGCTCGTTGGATTATTTATCTTTTTCCTTCTCTGGCTCGTCGGCGCTGCCGTTGCCACAGTACGTCACTCCACCCACTCCCTCCTTATGATTCATCATACTCACACACTGGGGCATAGCACACCGGCAATCCACCTGACATGTACGTCAAGTGGGGTAACCTTTCTTCCTGCTGGGCGTACAGCACGTGTAAGATCCTCACTGCGCTGGTCGCATTCGCTTGGCTAGGCTGGCTCCTCGTCTTAGCCCTATTCGTGATGTCATTACTGTTCGCGATTGCCAATAAGGCATTCCACGATCCGATGCATGGGCGCTGGGATCGCCGTGCCACCAATTACGGAGGAGACTTGTCTATGCGTAACATTGTTAGGTGAGGAGGGTGACGTCAGAAGAATAGGGCAACTAGCACTGCGCTCAATAGCGCGCCCGACGCCCAACGGCGCCCCGCAGAACCGTCTCCCACCTATATCACTCATACTAGACACTTACTAGCTTACCTTTAAATCTATTACTGCTTCACATAACGGCGCCCAAACAGGTTACTTGTAACTACAAGGTCACTTATCAGCCCATAATTGTGGCTGTGCGTACCCACATTTTCACCCCATGAGAATTCACGCTGGTTTTCAACCCGCACTGCATTGCGTGGCGTAATCAATACTGCATCGTTCCATGGAGCAGAATTGAAGTCGATTGGTGGACAGTGAGGATTTGTTAAAACGAGTGAGCGGAGCAGCTCAATTATATGGTGAGCGCGACAACTACCTTGCCGCACATGATGCATGACGTAGAAGATCGTTCCACTCCAGATCGGTGACACGAACTTGTTCAAGGCTTGAGACGAATGACAGTTGTAAATTGTTCGTAAGTCTTCCGACCCAGCATTTCCTCGTCAAACGATTTGTCATTGTGGCTGGTATGATTCCCTCGTAATCGAATCACTGCGCAGTCGCGGCCATCATCTCAAGACACAGTCAGTACCATTCTTCGGTTTCTAGGTTCCCCATTTCGCGTTTTTAGGAGCATTTGAATTCAAACGCGGTGGGGGGCGGAACTTCTCGCCCATCGTGGGAGCCCTCGTGCACATAGATGACAAAGTTTATTAAAATTTACTAGCCTGTTGATTGCTTGTTGACCACTTGCAATCGCCCTATGGAAGGTTTTTCCTGATGTAATGCTGATACTGCAGAACATCGCAGCAATTACCGCAGCAGTCGCAGCAGTGGCGCACCATTATCACGCTGCCCGAAACATGCAGCATGCGTTCGTTTAGGTGAGAAGACCACTGCCTGGTGTCTACCCTTGTCGTGCATATAAGGCCCCGCCTATCTGCAAACACACCTAGTTGAGTCATCCTTTGCACACTATCGTCATGATCCACTTCGTACGAATCTTCCTCTACTGTCTTCTTGTAAGTCGCGAGTCAATCGTATGCCTCTCAAGACGCTGACTTCTGCGTCTAGTCCATCTTCTCAGTTGTCCTTATGGCACTGTGCGCCGCAAGGCTGCAATACACCTTACATTTGTCGCTAGATGATCCTCTGAATGGAGGCATCCAATTTTATGGTACGTTAGCTGTCACGATACACGTGCCCTGCCCCCCACTCAAGCTTGTCATTGTCAAGACCACATCGTGGTTGAACTGCTCGTGACATCCATCATCACCATTTTCTGGTCGACGTTTATGTACGTATGATTTCTACTACATTCACTCCAAGTTGAAGCTCGCTCGCATCAGTGCCTGGACCATCCACGGCAGACACGAACATCGTCACATGAACACCTTCACTGCAGAGCTCGTTGGATTATCTATCCTTTTCCTTCTCTGGCTCGCCGGCGCTGCTGTTGCCACAGTACGTCACTCTACCCACTCCCTCCTCATGGTTCGTCATACTCACACACTGGGGCATAGAGCAACGGCAATCCACCTGACATCCTATTCACATGGGGTAACCTTTCTTACTGCTGGGCGTACAGCATGTGTAGGATCCTCTCTGCGCTGGTCGCATTCGCTTGGCTAGGCTGGCTCCTCGTCTCAGCCCTACTCGTGATGTCATTACTGTTCGCAAGAGCTAATAAGGCATTCCACGATCCGATGCACGGGCGCTGGGATCGCCGTGTCACCAATTACGGAGGAGACTTGGCTATGTATAACATTGTTAAGTGAGGAGGGTGACGTCAGAAGAATAGGGCGTAGATACTAGTATGAGGAGTTGAAAGATGTCAGAGCGGTGAGTCTTTCTTTCAGGTGTGGAAACGTGGACACCGTGCTATTTAATAATGACATTTACATTACTCTATGATACAACACATCGCGACTGATGCAGCGAATCGTTGCAGGTCACATTATTGAAAGGTGTGGACAGGGCAGATCATTCGAGAAACTACAGTCTGAGAGATAGATTGATCATAATACAGATAGTTTTCAATACCAGTCCACGATCGCTATTATTATTAGTACACTTCCCCAACATATTATTCAATTAGCGTTCTCAGCTTCCGCCATGCGGATCCATAGTCCGCCCTATCAAATGAGGTTATTAACACGGAAACGAAGGAAGAGAAGAGCACAGTACGTGAGCATAGATCGTTAAATGAGCCTTCGGCCAAAACTGTTCACGTGATTTGCGGCCTGTAGCATGAGCCCAATCAACAGGCGGGAGGGTGTCCGGGTGTTGCGCTTCGGGGTGGAGAGTGATAGATGAGAAGGATTGAAGGAGACGGATGAGCATGAATGACATCTCGTTGTAAGCGAACTATGGGTTAGGGTCAGGAAAACTTGCTAAGTGAGGAAGAGGAGGCGAGAAATGTCACCTGTTGTCCGAGACAGATGCGGGGGCCGGCGTTAAAGGGAAGGAATATGAAGGGTTTAGGTGTAAGATATTTGTGTAGCCGTTCATCGAGGAAGCGGTCGGGATCGAACTCATCAGCTGGCAAAATGTCAGTGTGTGCAGACCGATCGTTCGAAACATGCAAAGGCGTACCATCAGGGCCCCAAAGATCTTTTCTGCGATGCATTAGAAACACAGAGTAGCTGACGCTAGAGCCAATATCTGTGTTACGGTTGAAAACTCTCGGAGGAAAATAAAGCTGTACCTTGTCTTAGGAGGGACGTATATTGGTTTGTCCAAGTGGCTAGTTGCAGGTAGTGTAGATGCATTCACACTCTCACTATCATGATGTCAGCATTTTCTCAAGAATGTAGGATGCACTGCGCACCGAACATTGAAAGGTCTGCGAACAACTATCAGACAGGTCTTTAAATTCCTGATTCAAGCGACTTACACAGGAGAAAAAACCCTCATAGTTTCTGTAAAGCAAATAAGTCAGAGGTCAAAGTAGGACGAGTCATAAAATTTTGTCTATACCATTAATGACAGCACGAAGGTACTTCATTTCACGGATGTCATCGTAAGTCGGCCTTTCAGTAGGTCCGACCTTGGCCATGATTTCCTCTCGCAGGCGGGTCATCACATGCGGGTGCATGGAAAGTAGATACAGGGCAACAGTTAGCGTCCCAGCGGTCTACGTGCAAGATGATTAATTAATATTCAGGCGAACGCAACGATAGATTTACCGTATCCCTACCGGCGATCATGATGTTCAAGATCTCATCTTTCAGCACCACGGGATCTTATTACCAGAAAATAAATTTCGTGATACGCAAGAATGCTGGAGTCCTACCTGTCGTCATCTCGACAAGATGGTCCAGTAATGTCGTATCATCGTTATCCACATTCTTCTCTCCACTGGCATGAGCAGACTGTGTCTTGGCAATAGCTTCTTTCAATATAGGATCGATGAACGAGTTCACGATTCGCATAGGCGCTGCGGTGTCGTCCTTGAATATTTCAAACAAGGGCCAGATCCAGCCTCTGCGGGGACGTTGGGCGATAATTGATTGTGCATCTGCGAACGCACGAGCAAAGTCATCAGCAGTCTTTGCCCTGCCAGTAAGGGCTTCGGCCGTTACGACGTTATGCGGGTAAGGCAGTCCTGCAGAAAGACTGTGTACGCAATGGCCAAATAAAAATTCCGTGGCGGCGTCGAGCGTGAACCGTGAGATAAGGTCCTATGCTTTTGGTGTTAATGTGTAATGTAACATCAGGACATATTTAGTATGAAGCTGACCTGGAAGTCGACAGGATATCCAGCACGGAAACGCGCCTTCATCTGCGTGATAGCGTCTTCGGCATGACGATCGAAGGTATTGAAGTGACTGATTCGGTCATGGCTGAAGAAAGGCCTTGTCATTGAGCGATGGAATTTCCACATTTCACCTTTCATGAGTATGATGTTAGTCATTCGGGAACTGAATAGAAGTTCGTTTACCGTCAGAATTGAAAACGCCCGTCCCGAGGACACTTGACATCGTCTTCCTGAACTTATTCCCTGTATAGAATATTTAAAATGGAGCCGATCATTGAAAATGTGATCGACTCATCACCTTTGATATAGTTTTCAAAATCGGACGCTAGTATGGTCTGCGATTCAACAGTATCAGTTCCGTAATTTCAAAAAGCAAGCCTATCGGTATACCTTGATGTGGCTAGGTTCCACTGTAAATATGAGGTCTTCATACATGAAGTGGAGGTTAAAGCATGTTCCGAACTCTGCGACGAAGTCTGCCAGTCCATCACCTGACACAATAATTCATGCGAAATTAGTATGCGGAAATCAGACAGACATACCAGGATAACCGTTCTTGAATCGATCGACCATTTTGAGCATGACATCGAGGTTACCAATTGTTTTGCCCTTAACAGTACACGCAAGGCGAGCACCCATCCTTGCAGCCTGTCGGCGGCGAATGATACCGACATACAGGAGGCGTAATGTAAACCCAATTGGTAAACTACTGGTCGCACCCAGTAGGAAGATCCATGGTGGCAAGGATATACCAGACATTGTCGCGAACCGCGCTAAGGAGATGGTGCCAAAGCATAGCGAGCCTGCCAATACGGCTGTGCGACCAAGGAAAGCGATTCCCGGTGTGGTCATACTGCTTTACTGCCGACGGCAAGTGATTGGTGATGACGGCAAATTCAATCCCAAGTGCGACGGAAGATAAACAAGAGCTGTGGGTTGCTGCAGAAAGTTACCGGCTATAAAAACCGTTTCATGAACATTTGATTCCGTCCCCTTACCTTCATGTGACATGATATAACGTGCGTCATGGAGAGGGGAAAGAAAAAATAGTTGGATTTCATTCCCCACACCAATGACCATAAATGGAGGAAATTACCATAGTCTGAGGAATGGAAGGTTGCGTGTCCTCAAGATATGATCCGTCTGCTCTGAACTGTCATCATCGTCAGTTGAGCTGATGCTAAGACGAATTAGCCTTCAAGATCGGACAGGCGTTCGGGCACCATCTTCGGGGATAGAAAGTTTTGGAGAGGCCATAAGCTCAAGGTTGTAGCAGATTACAAGCAGTCACAGGGTCTCCAGGTTACCTCTAAGACGATGGGTTACTGCGATGCTATCTGGCCAGGCCATCAGTCTTGAAAGGTTTAGACTCACCTTGGTTCTGCCATCGGCTCAGGGTCATGGCAAATATAAATCTTAGCCTGACTAATTTGGTTCAACTTAGGGTTACGATAACGTAACGTGATGTACCCCTGTAAAATTAGATCACCGCAGTTTCAAGTTGACGCTCACCAACTTGAACACTAGGACAGCCAGTGACCACCACGAGCTGTGTTAGTGTGAGTGCTAGTTGTCGCCACTCCTTGGCTTTCCGTTTGCTACTCTGGGTCACCAACTAGTAACAAACTTCAAGTTAGTATGTCCCCATCTTGGGTCAGTCCTGGCGTGGCCTACCTCACACGGGGCTTGCTTTCCGTCGTTGTTCCGGCCGCTTCTTCCGTCATTATCGTAGCACGCCTGGCCTCTCTAAAAGGCGTTCGAGTTTCTCCATGGATTATATCTGCGGTGGTTTTGGGTGCAACGCCTCTCGGGTTTGCGGCATACATTCTTGCGGATGGGAGATCGCAGAAACGAAAGGCCAAACGACTCGGTGCCAGACTTGTCCCTCGTGTCCAGGGCAAATGGCCTGGAAATCTCGACAAGGTAGTGAATATGGTTTTGAAGTCCGAGAATGAATACCTTGGTACAGTTTCAATTTCATCCATTCCATGCTCATGATTTACGGCATCGTACGTATAGGACGACCTATTGAGGACGAGATCAAGCTTCTGGGACCGACTGTTAATTTTCGGTTTTTTTGGGAGGACTCCATCCTGACCACGGAACCGCAACACATCAAGGCAAGTTCCAATGTATATTCGAAAATATTATAATGAAACACCACATAGACCATGCTCGCAACTGACTTCGATAACTATGCTAAAGGTATGCACCATAGACGCTGCCCGTTTACACGTGAAATGTGACTCAATGTAGGTGCCAAGTTCAGAGAAGCAGCTGACTCCGTCCTTGGAACGGGCGTATTTAATTCAGATGGTAAGCGTGCATCGGCGAGACCTGTGACCGACTGACCAATTGGCTGTCCCACCAGGTGAAACATGGAAGTGAGCAATGGATTTGAAGATTGCCTTTGATGGGGAATCTTAGACTTGTCTGTAGGCTTCACCGAACCATGACACGGCCTTTCTTCACCCATGATCGGATAGGTCACTTTGAGATCTTTGACCGTCATGCGGATCATGCTATTGCTTTGGCGAAGGAACGTTTCAGAGCGGGCTTGGCAATCGACTTCCAAGTACGGCTTTTCCAAACTAGCCTTGTCATTTTTTGTTGACACCCACCACAGGATCTCATCTCAAGATTCACGCTTGACTCTGCATCAGAGTTCCTATTTGGACACTGTATTGATTCACTTTCCGCTAGACTCCCCTACCCAAATGACGCGACAGAATCCGCAAATGTTATTCAAGGAGACAACCCCTCCGCCGCCTTCTCAGACGCTTTCTCTCAGGCTCAACAGATAATCAATCGTCGTATCTCCGTCGGGCACATCTGGCCACTTTTTGAGATTCTTGCTGACAGCACCGCGCAACACATGAAAGTGGTAAACGCATTTTTAGATCCGATCCTCAAAGACGCTCTGGAGAAGCATAGCACGGCTGTAGACTTAGACAGAAATGACAATGACCAAACCCTTGTGGACCATCTCGTAAACCTGACATCGGGTGAGACCGCACGTTACTATGGGATTTCTGTTGTTGAAATGTTCTTTTCAGACTTCAAGATCATCAAAGATGAGACGTTAAATATATTGCTGGCGGGAAGAGATACTGTAAGCTCGCAATCACCTTTTTAAGTCATCCTGGTCTGTAACGAAGAATAATTCTCAGACAGCCTCAACATTAACATCGGCCATTTATTTGCTTACAATGCATCCAGCGTTCCTCGCTCGGCTCAGGGAGGAAATCATATCGAAGGTTGGGCCAACTGGAAGGCCCACATATGATAATATCAAAGAAATGAAGTACCTCCGGGCCGTCCTCAATGGTGCTTATTCTCGTTTCCTGTCGATTGCGGGGATTTTTCTCACCTGTTTTAGAAACACTGCGCCTTTTTCCTGCCGTGTAAGTGATTTACTTTTAATTTCAGTCATATTTTATCTTTGTAACACGACCACCTAGCCCCTTTGATGTGAGGTACGTTCTTAGGCTACTTCAAAGATGCTAGACTTGAGCCACAAGCTTTTAGGGAAAACATGCATGACACGACATGGACATCCCCTGAACCTGGGAAGAAGCCACTGTTTATCCCACAAGGGACCATGTACGCATGTCATTCGATCATTTAGATTCATAGCATGACTACTACAATTTTAGGCTCAGCTATTCAGTTTTCCTTATGCACCGAAGAACTGATCTATGGGGACCAGATGGTAAGTAACTTTAATCTCATTTACATATAAGTGATGGATTCATTCGGATCCCGTGCTCTAGCATTGGAGTTCGATCCGGATAGATGGCTCGACGAACGTGTGAAGAAATACCTGATTCCCAATCCTTACATTTTCCTGCCATTTAACGCAGGACCAAGAATCTGCTTAGGGCAACAAGTACGTTTCTCATTCGTTGCCGCCACTCATCTCATACCCTATTGTCTCTCAGTTTGCCTACAACGAAATGTCGTTCATGCTCATTCGTTTGCTGCAAAACTTCTCCGCGATAACACTAGCCCCTGAGCCCGCGATGCGCCCACCTGCGTGGTGGGCCGAGAGAGACGGTCGGCAGGCTATCGAGCGATTCAGGCCAAGAAACCACTTGACACTTTTTTCCAAGGCTAGTTCCACTCTGATTTGATTTACCGCCATCTAACTAGGCTCTAACTTGTAGGGTGGTATGTGGGTTAAGATGGAGGCTGTAGATGACGTCGAAGTGATAAACTAGCTATGACTTTGGTGCTGTGGGACAATACTGCCAGCTGTTCATGTATATGGACCACTTTAGCTTTCAATTTTGTCGTTATTGTTGTAATTATAAACGTACGCTATACTGCATTGAGTATCGCTCAAGCTCAGAGTCACAGGAGAGCTCGTCAGGTAAGTAGCATCCGAATCTGTGATGATCGCGATGTCTTGCAGACTTCAAACGCTGGAACGCCATAAGTATGTACAGCTATTTTTACTCTCCATTTTCAAGCCATAATTAATCAATTACGCCCCGCAGCAATATTAAGCTGCTTTCTTCCGAGGTTCGAACGTTCAGGCCCCAGGTAAGGTGTCTCTCAAGTTACAAAACAAAGCTCAGCGCTTTCGAGACATTGCATCAGTGGGTTGAATTCCTATGCCGTACTGCAGTACAACCACATGCAATATATGCTTCACAAAACACACGGTTACGTCGGTGAGCCTATTTGTGTCGCACACAGGCAGCATACCTGGATATCTGCGCTGGTGGCCTGCTCGATTGTTCTAGGTATAATGTGTCGCAGTTCTATTTATATGGAGATCTCGGGTACTCTGTCAAAGTTTCAGCACGTCCTACATTCATCTTGGTCAAGTACCAAAAACATGCATTTCCAGCGAATGTCGGTATCGATATCCGTACATGGTCAAGCTAGCACCAACCGCCCAACTCAGCACTATAGGCCCACATCAAACTGACCGTTCTGAACATCCTCGTGTCTGCCGTCAGATTTCTAGGCGAACTTCTGTCAGTTAGTCCGCTTATCTGCTGCCGTACTGATTGTGCATACCATAGACGCTGCTGGCAGCTGTAGTGGGAATTTGCGTCACAGAAGAGCACACTAGCGGGTGGACTTCCTTGATGATATGCCTTCCAGCAATACTTTAATGCTGCTATGCACGCCGCACAGTACGCTCAGTTCTATGTTTCACTTGTGAGGGATCTCCCGCGACTCATCCGCGGAGCGCTCTATCAACACAGTGCATTTATCTCGATCGAGCATAGTGCCCTCATCGGCCCACATCCATATCGTTCTAAATAGTACTGAAGGGCTATATTATACCTCAATGTTGTTTATTTGTCTCGTCGACGTTTCAAAGCTGGACAATGTGGGGTTCGTCTTTCGAGGTGAGAGCATTGACTTCAAGTGATTCGTGTGGTGCTCACAAGAGTTGACTTAAGTCGTATATCGTTGTTGATTGCTGCTGTCATGCTGGAATTGTGGCAATGATGAACCTTGCGTTCTTGATTCCCAATTTGACGGCATATCGATTCTAGTGAAACAACACGCTGTTTCAGATGCCGAAAAGTGCGACGTTTCGGAGAGGCCTCAGTCTATCAAAGACTTCTAATATCGACTTACAGACATGTGCAGCAGAGGGGATCAGATAAGTGACACAGATGTGGTGTTAGATTCTCTGACAATATTTGGCACTTGATTTCGTTTAAACTTACACTTTCGGCCCATGTTCAGATCGCTTGTCACGAGACCACTGCGGCAGGGAAAGCAGGGATGCCGTGCTGCCCTGCGAAGGACAAGGTTTGTTTGACAGGACAAGCTCCGTGGGGACGTATCCATGTTGCGAGTGATTTGCTTCGCGGATCCAGGCGCTTGATACTGTCATGCGGGATTTTCCCCACCATAGGGTCTTCCGTATATGGAGGGTCCGCGTTTATTCTGCTCATGCCCACAGTGCTAGGAAATGGACGGGACCTTTGTAGGGCCACCTCGCTGGACTTTCCTGTAAGTTGTGCCATCGAGCAGGTAGGTAGAATAGCGAAACAGATAATGTCATTTATTACCTGGAAATGCAGATGCAGAAGAGCAAATTTGTCTCCGGCCACAAATGGCTAGCTCAGGAGCTACAGGTCACGGCCGGAGCAATGGCGCAACCTCCCACAATCGGCCACGCCCTCGCTGCAAACCATCAATTCTTGGCTTAATACCTACATCAGGAAGGTGATGATGAAACTGAAGCTTGTGACCGTGTGTGCAATTGATTGACACCCTCATGTGCTAGATGCTGCAACGACCACCATTGGCGGACGTCTCGTAGCATGTGCCTGGAACTGATAATTTTCTTCTCTCGGATAGTAGAGCCATCAGATCAGATACTGAGTAGGCGATGGTGCATCGAGCTCCGGATCGGATGCAAAGATACATAATACTCACTGAAAGGATCCTATCCGTGTGTTTCGATGTTGCGGATGTAACATGTAGCATGTTGGAGGCGAATTTGACAGTGGCCTTCAGTAGCTTTAATATGTGCTCTAGGGATCTTTGTCAGAATGTTTAAATTCGTAGCTCGTAGAACTGCACCTTCACATTTTAGGCGATTTTTGATGGGTGCAAGTTCGCTGTGAACTTCATTGTATACTGAATGGTGTCATATGGGTGTGAGACAAAAATCGATATGACACGCATTTGTTGTGAACAAGAACTTTTTTGGCTGGCTCCGCCTTTACATGCAATCAAAGGAGTGACCATTGCCGTGCGGAAAGACTGTTGACAATATCGCCGCTATCCCAGGTACTGAGAATAAAGGAGAGTCTCAAGGACCGCTGTCAATCCAGTGGCAATCCTCGGTAAACACGGATAGGCAGTCATGGGAGACGCACCTGACAACTAACATCAGACATTGGCCCTCAGACCCATGATAGAGTATGGGATGACATAAAGTCTCCCGATGTAGCTTGATCATGGCTGTGGCAGAGTCTGAGATGTCCCTGGCGATGTATCAGTTCCAAATTGTCTGCAATACAAATGAAAACATAGTAATAATGTCAAGAAGTTCTGTTCTGCAGTCGAGAAAGCAGATCAATTCGTGCGTGCTGAACCTGAGCGCGAGCGCTAGCCTGCAAGATGCTGATAGCGCCGCGGGCGCCGGGCACTATACAATGTACATGGCAGCCTGGGTGATGCGGAAAGATGCGGCAGTGACACGGTGTGCCGGCGAGCGGCCGCAAGTCCATGTTCAACTTTGAGCTGGATGAGCGCTTGAGCCTGAGAACATTTAGCTCAAACAAGGGCTTGCTTAGTAAGTGTAGATTGCACGAACTTGAAGGCAGACGTGCACCTTCTTTGTTGAAAAAATGATGTCTCCACGTTCCAGAAAACCTACAAGCAGCCTTATCGTTTGACTCATTATACGATGTACCACCTGCAAAGAAGGTCAGAACCGAGCCAAAGGTCAAAACTGAGCAAACGGACGTGTCAGAGGCTGCCCTAGTGTCCACACAGGAAGACGGCACTTGGATTTTCTCCACCATCGTGCGTTATCAGATATGCATTGTTGGATACAGTCAAGAATACCAGTGCGCCCAAGACTCGGATATCATTCAAAAGTGATAGAAACTTCTTATGGGACCGCTTGGGAAGCTTTCTGCGTCGAATGTGGGCCCGGTCGCCATCGTAATCGATGCACTTGATGAGAGAGGTGGAGTCGAGACGCGACGCGATTTTCTCCGCATTCTCAGTGCTGGTAAACTTCGGAACCCGCCTGTTGCCCCAATCACGGCACTCCCGCACAACTGCCGCTTTATTGTTACCTCTCGTCCGCTTCGCGACATTGACGCTGAGCTTAATGGTGCTCCGCATATTTCACGGATATCCATCGAAGATATTCCACCAGAAGTCGCGGAGCGCGACATCCGCGTGTACGTAGCTGAGGAGCTGATTGGACTGTCGGATTTCGGGGACACAGAGTTCGGAGCCTTCGCTAAGAAAACCGACCTGTGGTTTGAAAACCTAACTGCACTCATTAAGGCCCTATAGGCATCTGAGCTATGATCATGATGAATTGCTCAGCGCTCATGGCCGCTGGCCATGGCAACTCTCGAGTCGTTGATCGTAATGGCTAATATTGTTGTGACGTAGTTGGCATGAATTATGTACAGGGACTTCCGAATACGTACTGACAAATCGGCAAATCGAACCGTAACCTACCGTCCACCAGTTTTCAGCTGGTTGGGCGCGCGGGCGTATCGTGGGCTTCCGGGGGCATAGTGACCACCGCAGTTTCATTCAGCCAGTAACCATCACGATCTGTGCCGCTGAGCGCAAGTACTAGTTTTCGTCACTTGCTTTTCGTTTTCTAATCTGCCAGTGGGTCACCAACTGGTAACAAACGTCAAGCTAGTACTATGTCCCTATCTTGGGTCAGTCCTGGCGTGGCCTACCTCACACGGGGCTTGCTTTCTATCTTTGTTCCGGCCGCTTCTTCCGTCATTATCGTAGTAGGCCTGGCCTCTCTAAAAGGCGTTCGAGTCTCTCCGTGGATTATATCTGCGGTGGTTTTGGGTGTAGCGCCTCTCAGGTTTGCGGCATACATTCTTGCGGATGGGAGATCGCAGAAACGAAAGGCCAAACGACTCGGTGCCAGACTTGTCCCTCGTGTCCAGGGCAAATGGCCCGGAAATCTCGACAAGCTAGTGAATATGCTTTTGAAGTCCGAGGATGAATACCTTGGTACAGTTTCCGTTTCATCTATTCCACGCTCGTGGTTTACGGTATCGTACGTGTAGGACGACCTCTCGAGGATGAGATCAAGGTACTTGGACCAACTATTAATTTTCGGCTTCTTTGGGAGGACCTCATCCTGACCACGGAACCGCAACACATCAAGGCAAGTTCCAATGTATTTTCGAAGATATTATAATCAAACACTACATAGACCATGCTCGCAACTGACTTCGATAACTATGTTAAAGGTATGCCCCATAGGCGCTGCCCGTGTACGCGCGAAATGTGACTCGATGTAGGTGCCAAGTTCAGAGAAGCAGCTAACTCCGTCCTTGGAACAGGTGTATTTAATTCAGATGGTAAGCGTGCATCGGCGAGCTTTATGACCGATTGACCAATCCGCTGTCCTACCAGGTGAAACATGGAAGTGAGCTATGGATTTGAAGAAAGCCTTTGATGGGGAATTTTAAACGTGTCTGTAGGCTTCACCGAACCATGACACGGCCTTTCTTCACCCGTGATCGGATAAGTCACTTTGAGATCTTTGACCGTCATGCGGATCATGCTATTGCTTTGGCGAAGGAACGTTTCAGGGCGGGCTTGGCAATCGACTTCCAAGTACAGCTCCTTCAAGCTAGTATTTTATCATCTTTTGTTGACACCCACCACAGGATCTCATCTCAAGATTCACGCTTGACTCTGCATCAGAGTTCCTATTTGGACACTGCATCGATTCACTTTCCGCTAGGCTCCCTTACCCCAGTGACGCACCAGAATCCACAAATGCTATTCAAGGGGACAACGCCTCCGCCGCCTTCTCAGACGCTTTCTCTCAAGCTCAGCAGATAATCAATCGTCGTGCCGCCATGGGACAGACCTGGCCACTTGTTGAGATTCTTGCTGATAGCACCGCGCAACACATGAAAGTGGTAAACACATTTTTAGATCCGATCCTCAAAGACGCTCTGGAGAAGCATAGCACGGCTGTCAAATTAGAGAAAAATGAAGACGATCAAACTCTTGTAGACCATCTCGTAAACCTGACATCGGGTGAAATCGCACGTTACTACGGGATTTCTGTTATTGAAGTTTTCTTTTCAGACTTCAAAATCATCAAAGATGAGACGTTAAATATATTGCTGGCTGGAAGAGATACTGTAAGCTCGCAATCACCTTTTTGAGTCATCCTCGCCTGTAACGAAGAATAATTCTTAGACAGCGTCAACATTAACATCGGCTATTTATTTACTTACAATGCATCCAGAGTTCCTCACCCGGCTAAGGGAGGAAATCATATCGAATGTCGGGCCAACTGGCAGGCCCACATATGATAATATAAAAGAGATGAAGTACCTCCGGGCCGTCCTCAATGGTGCATATGCTTGTTTCCTGCCGATCGCGGGGATTTCGCTCACCTGTTTTAGAAACACTGCGCCTTTTCCCTGCCGTGTAAGTGATTTAGTTTAATTTCGTATTTTATGATTGTACCACGACCACCTAGCCCCTTTGATGTGAGGTACGTTTTTAGGCTACTTCAAAGATGCTAGACTTGAACCACGAGCTTTTAGGGAAAGCATTCGGGACACGACATGGACATCCCCTGAACCTGGGAAGAAGCCACTATTCATCCCACGGGGGACCATGTACGCATTCCATTCGATCATTTAGATTCATAGCATGACTACTGAGCAATTTTAGGCTCAGCTATTCAGTTTTCCTTATGCACCGAAGAACTGATCTATGGGGACCAGATGGTAAGTAACTTTGACTCCTTTTACATATGGATTCAAGCGAACCCCATGCTCCAGCATTGGAATTTGATCCGGATAGATGGCTCGACGAACGAGTGAAAAAATACCTGATTCCTAATCCTTACATTTTCCTGCCATTTAACGCAGGACCCAGAATCTGCTTAGGGCAACAAGTATGTTTCTCATTCGTTGCCGCCACTTATCTCATGCCCTATTGTATCTCAGTTTGCCTACAACGAAATGTCGTTTATGCTCATTCGTTTGCTGCAAAACTTTTCCGCGATAACACTAGCCCCCGAGCCCGCGATGCGCCCACCTGCGTGGTGGGCCGAGAGAGACGGTCGGCAGGCCATCGAGCAATTCAGGCCGAGAAACCACTTGACACTTTTTTCCGAGGCAAGTCCCACTCTGATGTAATTTACAGCCATCTGACTAGGCTGTACTTTATAGGGTGGTATGTGGGTTAAGATGGAGGCTGTAGATGACATCGAAGTCATAAACTAGCCATGACTTTGGTGCTGTGGGACAATACTGCGAGGCTATTCGTGGATATGGTCCATTTTGGCTTTCAATTGAATTTTATTTAATGAAGATATTACCTAAAAAAATTGTATTATTTATAATTAAAAATGTTAAGTTATTTAAAAAAACAGGTTTTATACTATTAATTATTTTCTTATTGTTATCTATTATAGCTGGATATTTAATTTTAAACTACTTAGATTTCTTTTTAATAAACTTTGATGACATTTGTCAATATTATATTGATAACAAATCTAAATAATTATTAATATTTTTATTTTTTTTTGTTTTATTTTAATCTTTTTTGTTTTACTTTGTTTTATTTTCTAAAAGTATCAAGTAACTTAAATTGATGATTTTATAAATATTAAGTACTTAAAAAAATTAAGCGTAAAGAAACATTAAAATTTAATTATAACAATGTTGATGAATATAATTCAATCTAATTTATGTAATTTTAAATGTATGCTATACTACATGGAGTGTCACTCAAGCTCAGAGTTAGAGGAAACACTGTAAATTATGAGATGTCCTGCACTGGCAGACTACGTCAGCAAATAGGCCCCCATGGGTCATTGCAACCGCTGTCGGAAAATTCCGACACAGGCACGCCATGTGTATCACAGGGAATGTACGTGTTTGCTGCTCGCAATAAAAACCCTCCTCCACACTCCGTGGGAGTGGGGGACAAATGACTGAGATCTAGGTAGGACAGCGAAGGAAGGAAAGAAATCAGGATCACAGAAAATGCAATAATAGTGAAACGATCCAAGCCTCGAATTAGACACCGATGTGAACAAATACGATTTGCTGTTCAAGTGGAATCTTCTTGCGCAACGATCTCACAGCCTTGTGCAACGCTACCGCAGCCCGTGTGCAGTCCAATCTCCCTGATTCATTGACCAGGTTGCGGTAAAAAGCGGACACAACCTGTTGTGCAACCTCGTCGTCGACAGACCACATGGAACCTACGACACTGCGAAATCCGGAGAACTGCATCGCCGCAGCGAGATGGATCGACTCGTCGGGACTCTTCTCATCACCCACGGTAGTGTGGCAAGCAGATAAGAATGCAAACTCCGGGTTCTGCCAGTTAGATCGGATGACATCCTTGATCATTAAAGGCCCGTCGCGCATGGCAAAGGAAGACTCAAATGGTTGTTGTCGATTCGGCAGTCCGTGGCAGGCGAGATGGAGCCACTGATTATGATTTAGTGCATCGAGTGCACCCTGGATGGTTGCATCGCTGTCCTCGAGCGATGTGAAGGACGACACGACGGGCCCGAGACGCTGAGCAACAGCGGCTAGCTCGGGAGAAACACATTTGAGTGCTCTCCCTCCGTCCGGGTCCCCTTGACCGATTGCAACAAAATGTTGCGGGGACGCATCTCCAGAAACACATTGTCTCGCACGAACAAGTGTCGCCAAAGTGGGGGTGTAAGAGGATATGTAGATATCTGATAAATTGTCTTTCTTCTTCTCGTAGGGTCCTGCTGCATGTAGAGGAAGCAGCGTAAACTCAGCAGTGGGACACCACCAAATACGTGAGCCAGGCTGAACTTTGGAATCTTTAAGAGCTTGGACCACGGAGTCAACGACCTTACGCCAAAGCTTCCGGAGGATGCTGGCAAGCTTGAGTAGATGATTAGAAGAACCGAATTGTTCCGAAAGGGACTGAAACTCGGATGACAATTCGGAGACCTCGGTCTGCACGATATCAAGTGGAACGTGGACAGGATCTTGGTCACTCAAGACAATCAAGGCGTCGCAGCTGTACTGACTAGCATTGACGACGATGACCGGGCCTTCTTCAGCGGATTTCTGGAGGTCAGAAAACAGCGGGGGCAGGAGAAAACCGAGAAAAGTCGGGAAGCATGCGGATGCGTGAGATGACGTCTTCCCATTGCATGTCAATTGCCGAATTTGTGGAGACGGGTCTTCAGTAGACTGGTCGAACGTGGTACGAAGGCGAAAGCTGAGCTGCGTGAACTCTTCCGCCAAGGTTGCGCCGGTGTCACCAGACATGAAAAGTTCATTAAGGGGTGTGCGGAAGCGTGCCAACTGGGTCAGGAATACGGCACGACCTTGCTCCACCAGTTCCACAGCAGTCGTCAGTGCGCCATAACGAATACTGCACGAGAAAGCATCCATGGCAAGCGAAGCAGTGGCCGTCCTCACGACATCAAAATGGTGTGAAGAAGACGACAAAAGAGTGACATGCTGATCTAGGAATTTCAATGCGGTTTGATAGGCGAGCAATGCAGAACCGTGGTTCGTCTCCTCGGCAGAGGTGGCCCATGACTTGGCAGCGGTAAGATCCCTACGAGATATTGCATGAGATAGGTAGGAGAGTTGCGCAAACAGCCTGAATGCTTCATCCAAGTCAGACGGGATGCCCAGCTGATCGAATCTGTTTCGAAGGCCGAGAGCAAGATTGATGAGAGACGCAGATCGATCAGAATGACCGGGGGGACGCAGGAGTAGTGCATCCCGGTGGAGCTCGATGGTCTCATTAAGGTCAGACGGGATGCCCTGCTGCTCGAATCTGTGATGAAGGCTGAGTGCAAGATTATTGAGACACGATGATCGACCAGAATGACCGTGGGGACGAAGGAGTAGTGCGGCCCGATGTAGCTCGATGGCCTCATCAAGGTCAGACGGGACGCCGCGCTGCTTGAATCTGCTTCGAAGGCTGATAGCAAGATTGTCGAGAGATGCTGATTGATTAGGGTGACCGGGGGGGTAGATGAGTAGTGCAGCCCGTTGAAGCTCAATGGCCTCATCAAGGTCAGACGAGACGCCCCGCCGCTCAAATCTGTCAAGAAGGCTGACAGAAAGATTGTTAAGAGATGCTGGCCGATGAGAATGACCGGGGGGGCAGAGAAATAGTGCAGCCCGTTGGAGCTCAATGGCTTCATCAAGATCAGATGGGATGCCCCGCTGCCTGAATCTGTTTCGAAGGCTAATGCCAAGATTGCCAAGAGACATTGATCGATTAGAATGACCGGGGGGACAAAGGAGTAGTGCAGCCCGTTGTAGCTCAATGGTCTCATCAAGGTCAGACAGGAGGCCCCGCTGATTGAATCTACCATAAAGGCTGAGGGCAAGACTGTTAAGAGATGTTGGTCGATGAGAATGACCCGGGGGGCAGATGAGTAGTGCAGCCCGTTGAAGCTCGATGGCCTCGTCAAGGTCAGATGGGGTACCCCGCTGCGCGAATCTGGTATACAGGCCGGTGGAAAGGTTGATGAGAGACGCTGATCGATGAATATGACCGGGGGTGCAAATGAGTAGTGCAGCCCGTTGAAGCTCGATGACCTCATCGAGGTCAGGCAGGGCGCCCAGCTGTCTGAATCTGTGATGAAGCATGGCAGCAATATTGTTGAGAGATGCTGATCGATCAGAATGTCCGGGAGGGCAGATGAGTAGTGCAGACCGTTGAAGCTCGATGGCCTCATCAAGGTCAGATGGGGTACCCCGCTGCACGAATCTGGTATACAAGCTGAGTCCAAGATTGTTGAGAGACGACGGTCGATCAGAATGACCGTGGGGACGAAGGTGTAGTGCAGCCTGATGAAGCTCGATGGCTTCGTCAAGGTCAGATGGGGCGCCCCGTTGCTTGAATCGGTCATAAAGGCTGATGCCAAGATTGTTGAGAGACGTTGGTCGATGGGGGTGACCCGGGGGGCAGATGAGTAGTGCAGCCCGTTGAAGCTCGATGGCCTCGTCAAGGTCAGAGGGAACACCCTGCTGCTCGAATCTGCGTCGAAGACTGTTGGCGAGGTGGAAGAGACAAGTTGAATGACGATAATGGTCGGCGGGACAGCTCGGCAAGACCGCTCGACATTGTTCCACATTGTCTGCCATGCTATTGCACCACAATCAAGTGACACGAGGATTGTCAAGAACACACAGGGATGATAGAGCAGAAGATTTAAACTGAACAAAGACTCGAAACTATATGCGGTACTGTCATTTTCATCAGTACAAAAGTCCAATTGGATAAGTTAAAATCACAATGCGTACGCACATAGAAATTCGAGCACTGAAACAGTAAAACTTGTGAGAGTTGAACGTTCGAACGTTGAGCGCTGAATTCCACGCCTACGGTTCCACAATGCTTTGTTTTGGGAGCGCGCGAATCATATTTGCAGGTCTGCAGGCAGCCAGTGAAAGTGTCAGCTTGGGAATGGATGGGAAAGACTTAGTAATTAGTAATAAATTTTCCCCACCTCTTGACTTTGGGTGACAATAACGTAACATATGGTGTACCCCTGTAAAATTTGATCACCGCAGCTTGAACATGGTGCTAGGCGCCGCAGCCAGTAACCATCACAATCTGTGTCAGCGCAAGTACTGGTTTTTGCAACTCCTTGGCTTCTCGTTTTTTTATCGGGGTCACCAACTAGTAACAAACTTCAAGCTAGTATGTCCCCATCTTGGGTCAGTCCTGGCGTGGCCTACCTCACACGGAGCTTGCTTTCCGTCGTTGTTCCGGCCGCTTCTTCCATAATTATCGCAGTACGCCTGGCCTCTCTAAAAGGCGTTCGAGTCTCTCCATGGATTATATCTGCGGTGGTTTTGGGTACAGCGCCTCTCGGGTTTGCGGCATACATTCTTGCGGATGGGAGATCACAGAAACGAAAGGCCAAACGGCTCGGTGCCAGACTTATCCCTCGTGTCCAGGGCAAATGGCCTGGAAATCTCGACAAGGTAGTGAACATGATTTTGAAGAACGAGGATGAATACATTGGTACAGTTTCCGTTTCCTCTATTCCATGCTCGTGATTTACGGCATCTTTCTTCTGTATAGGACGACCTATTCAGGACGAGATCGATGTGCTCGGACCCACTATTAATCTTCGGTTTTTTTGGGAGGACCTCATCGTGACCACGGAACCGCAACACATCAAGGCAAGTTCCGATGTATACCCGAAGATATTATAATCAACACCACAATAGACCATGCTTGCAACTGACTTCGATAACTATGTGAAGGGTATGCACCATAGATGCTGCGTGTTTACATGTGAATGTGAAATGTGACTCGGTACAGGTGCCAAGTTCAGAGAAGCAGCTGACTCCGTCCTTGGAACGGGCGTATTTAATTCAGATGGTAAGCGTGCATCGGTGAGCCCGTGACCGATTGACCAATTGGCTGTCCCACCAGGTGAAACGTGGAAGTAAGCTATGGATTTGATGAACGCCTCCGATGGGGAATCTTAGATTTGTCTGTAGGCGTCACCGAACCATGACACGGCCTTTCTTCACCCATGATCGGATAAGTCACTTTGACATCTTTGACCGTCATGCGGATCACGCTATCGATTTGGCGAAGGAACGTTTCAGGGCGGGCTTGTCAATCGACTTCCAAGTACGGCTCCTTCAAGCTAGTAATTTATCATCTTTGCTAAACCCACCACAGGATCTCATCTCCAGATTCACGCTTGACTCTGCATCAGAGTTCCTATTTGGACACTGCATCGATTCACTTTCCGCTAGGCTCCCTTACCCCAGTGACGCAACAGAATCCACAAATACTATTCAAGGAGACAATGCCTCCGCCGCCTTCTCAGACGCTTTCTCTCAAGCTCAGCAGATAATCAATCGTCGTGTTTCCATGGGGCAGACATGGCCACTTGTTGAGATTCTTGCTGACAGCACTGCACAACACATGAAAGTGGTAAACGCATTTTTAGATCCTATCCTCAAAGACGCTCTGGAGAAGCATAGCAAAGCTGTCGAATTAGACAGAAATGAAGACGACCAAACCCTTGTGGACCATCTCGTAAACCTGACATCTGGTGTGATCGCACGTCATTACGGGATTTCTATTGTTGAAATATTATTTTCAGACTTCAAGATCATCAAAGATGAGACGTTAAATATATTGCTGGCCGGAAGAGATACTGTAAGCTCGCAACTACCTTTCTGAGTCATCCTGGTCTGTAACGAAGCATACTTCTTAGACAGCTTCAACATTAACATCAGCTATTTATTTGCTGTCAATGCATCCAGAGTTCCTCACTCGGCTCAGGGAGGAAATCATATCGAAGGTTGGACCAACTGGCAGGCCCACATATGATAATATCAAAGAGATGAAGTACCTCCGAGCCATCCTCAATGGTGCTTATTCTCGTTTCCTGCCGATCGTAGGATGTTACTCACCTATTTAAGAAACATTGCGCCTTTTCCCTGCCGTGTAAGTGATTTAATTTGCTTCCAGACGTATTTTATGATTGTACCACGACCACCTAGCCCCTTTGATTTGAGGTACGTTTTAAGGCTACTTCAAAGATGCTAGACTTAAGCCACAAGATTTTAGGGAAAGCATTCGGGACACGACATGGACATCCCCCGAACCTGGGAAGGAGCCACTGTTTATCCCACAGGGGGTGATGTATGCATGTTATTCCATCATTTAGATTCATCGCATGACTACTTGAACAATTTTAGGCTCAACTATTCAGTTTTCCTTATGCACCGGAGAACTGATCTATGGGGACCAGATGGTAAATTCATTTACACATAAATTATGGATTCAATCAGACCTCGTTCTCTAGCATTGGAGTTCGACCCGGATAGATGGCTCGACGAACGAGTGAAGAAATACCTGATTCCCAATCCTTACATTTTCCTGCCATTTAACGCAGGACCCAGAATCTGCCTAGGGCAACAAGTACGTTTCTCATTCGTTACCGTCACTTATCTCATACCATATTGTCTCTCAGTTTGCCTACAACGAAATGTCGTTTATGCTCATTCGTTTGCTGCAAAACTTTTCCGCGATTACACTAGCCCCCGAGCCCACGATGCGCCCACCTGCGTGGTGGGCCGAGATAAAGGGTCGGCAGGCCATCGAGCGATTCAGGCCGAAAAGCCATCTGACACTTTTTTCCAAGGCAAGTCCCACTCTGGTGTGCTTTGCAGCCATTTAACTAGGTTCTACCTTGTAGGGTGGTATGTGGGTTAAGATGGAAGCTGTAGATGACGTCGAAGTCATTCACTGACTATGACTTTGGCGCTGTGGGACAATACTGCAAGGCTATTCATGTACGAGCATACGATGCACAATGAGGAATGTAACGCGGATCTTATTCTCCGACGGTTCGCAAGCAACAATTGAGCAAGCACCAGAGCAATCCTTTGGATATTTGATGCATCCCGTTGGCACTTGTGGACTAACCTGGGTCATGATATCATGGGTTGGCAAAACTGATAATATATTGTTGAAAGGCACTGTGAATTCTAGTATCATGTGCGCACATGGTATAGGGTTAGTCCCCCACCATAGGGGAATGAAAAACGGGATGAGACAATAAAAGATACAATGAAACCCGGAGGCCAATATGTCGTTTCCTTAATGATGACCATCTGTATTCTGGAGAGACATGCAACAAACCCAGACCATGAAACGAGCACGCCATCCAGCATCTCTTATGGTGATATGAGGATTCGAGTTTGTTCCCACTGTCCCCACGGCACCAGCGGCAGTGGAAGATGGTAGCTGTGACGATGACGGTGTGCCCTGTGTTGGGCTGTGTTGCTGCGTGGTATGAGCATGGGATAATCGAAACGAGCTGCCAGCTCGCTTCTTTCTAGCGTGATAGTCCCTCTGCGCGAAAAAGAGTCAGCGATAAAGAAGAATGATGAAGGGAAACACGTACAGGCTTGCTTGCTGTGCACGGGACTTCGACTATCGGTGGCTCTCGCAACTGGATGTCTGATCCATGTCGTCTGCGTAGCATGCCAGAGACTAGATTTCGAGGCAAGCTGAGAGGGCGACGTTGGGGTTGAGTGTCCCGCTCAGTTGCCCTATAAAGCTTGGAGTGGCGGCGGTGCAAGACGATCGGTAAGCGACCAAAGAGGGTGCGATGAGTGCGGGACGTAGACGACTGACAACATATTAATCAAATGCACTGTTATACGCCACTCGGATGTCACGTTGGAGCAGTGCCGACTGCTAAGGACCACGCTGCTGCTAGAACCGAGGTGGATCGATGATGATGTACACTACGAACATGCTGACACCTGACCTATGTGCTGACTAAGCTATGGAAACAGCCGATGAGACCCTTGGTGCGTGGCCTATGCCCTTGGAACCCCTAGTCCATGCGCCCCTCAAAAAACAACCGGCGCCGCCCTCGACGCCTATGATTCTCTACTCTGCTTCTCCGTGATCCTTTCCTCCATCTTCTCTGTCTTCACCCTCTCTTTCTTTCTCTTCGTCTTCTCCCTCTTCCTTCTCTTCATCAGTTTCTCCGTTTCTATCCTCTCCGTCCTCCTCTTCTTCGTCTGTCTCTCCTCGTTCTCTCATCCGTTCTTCGTACTCTTCTTGTTTCTTCGCCAGCGCCGTGCCTTCCCGTGGCGAGAATGCTCTCAACCTTCTGGCGCTATATTCTCCCTGTATAACGGTTCCTTCTAGAGTTTCCAGGGTGTACGAGTTCCGTAGTCTTGTTTTGATACGTCTTGGCATTGACCATTTCGGCAGTAGTTTACGCTCCGTTTTGAACGTATAATCCAAGTCGTTTCTGTACACCTGTACTAACTGCCCTCTTCTGAAGATGACTTCCCCCGGTCTCCGTTTCTTGACTTTTCTGTCGAAAGTTGCCTTGCGCTTGAACGCATGGAGCAAGGTCTCCTCGTAGCCGTCCAACTGCTGTTGTTCGACGTACGCGATGTGGGTTAAGGCGTCCAGATGGGTCGTGGCTGATGTGTTCTCCTCTGGTGGAGTTGCTTGGGTGTTGACCACGAGACCGAAGAGCAACTCCCTTGGGGAGAATTTCAGTGCTGGTAGGAGGCGGTTATTCAGAGCTTGGACCGCTTCCTCCAAGTGCTCTGGCCACGTCTTTGGGAGTTTCTCCCACGACATTTCTTGAGGCTCGTCTTCCCCTACTCTTGGTGCGCACAGGCGCTTAAGGATATGCAAAAGTAGTTTGTTAGTGCCCTCCACCAATCCGTTAACCCAAGGAGAATACGCAGCGACTATGTGGAGCTTGCACTTCTTCGATTCGCAGTACGATCTAACTGCATCGTTGTTAAAGTGCTTGCCGCCATCCGACATGAAGGTTTCCGAAGGTGCGAATCTGTTGAATATATGCGTTAAACTGTCGACTGTTGTTTTTGCGCTTCCCGCCGCTTTATGCTTAAAGACCCAAGCGTGTTGTGAGAAGGTATCCAGGTAGACACCAAGGTTCGTGTATCCTCCTGTTCCTTTAGGTAGCGCTAAATAATCGCCGACTAGCAATTCAAACGGATGTCTTCTCGTTATTGGCTCTAGAAGGGAATGTAAGTGTGTCGGTCCGAAGTTCTTACATTTAGAGCAATCTTTGACCGCCGCCATTATAGAGGCGTCTAACTTTGGGCTGCAGATATAGTCCAGGAGCGCAATCTTGATAGCGTCTCTTCCCCAATGTCCCCGTTCCTCGTGCATCTTGGCTGCGAGCGTGCGGGCTTCCGATTTGCTAACGCATTCGACCTTTGTTCTTGCCCTGGTCGTGCTGTTCCCTCGTATTCGCCATAGCTTCCCTTGGTCCACCATATACTGTGACGCCCGGTGTCTTGCCTTCTTCCTGTCTCGTAATTCCGCTCCATGATCGAGGTCGTAGATGGCGTCTACGACCTCTCTGAACACTTGTTCTTCTGCGAACCTTTCCCGAAGAGCCTCGATTATTGGATCCGTTGTCGCCGTGAAAAGTATGTCGTTGATTAACCCCGTTCGTGCTTCCCAATCTTCATTAACCGTCCACTCACTACCGTCTCCTTCGACATGCGGTTGTCCCTCCCACATTCGACTTAGTCCATCCGCGACTACGTTGAGCCTCCCCGGTACGTGTCGAACGTCCACTATGTTGTACGACAGTATTCCCTCGCGCCATCTCGCATGCGACACGTTTAAGTTGTTCTTGAGCAGGGTGTCCTTGAGCGCGTTGCAGTCGGTTTCGACTTCCACCGGGAATCCCCATATCGTGCTTGAAAACTTATCAAGGCCAAACTTAAGCGCTGCAAATTCTAAAAGGTAAGATTTATATTTGCGCTCTGTTGGTGATGTCCGTTTTGACGCAAATCCAATAGGGTGTAGATTTTCGACCCATTTACCCGTCGGCGTTTGCGTTCGCACCCGTTGCGACAATACTGCGGCGAAACCATCTAGGCATCCGTCTGAAGTGATGACGAAGTGCGATCCGTCGTACTTCGGCGCTTGGAGGACTGGTCGTGATGTGATCGCGATCTTCAGATCTAGGAACGCTTTGGTATGTTCCGGTTTCCAATGGGGGGCTAGTTTGAAACTGCTCATCGTTCGTTTGTACGCGGCCTTCGAGTGGGCGTTGTCCATTGGGACTTTTAACAGTAAGTCTCTTAATGGACCCTCCCGCTTAGCGTACGCCTTAATGAGCGTGCGGTAGAATCCTGTGAGCCCTAGGAACGACACCAAGTTCATCGCATCCTCTGGTTGCGTCCAGTCTACGATTGCGGTCAACTTCGTTAGGTCTGGCTTCACGCCATCTCTCCCCACTGTCCCTCCTGCAAACTCTGTCTCTGATACGCAGAGACGAGTTTTACTCGGCGCTATGGAGAACCGACATTCCCTGAATCGTTTGAAGATGGTTATCAGCTTGTCCATCATGCTTCTAAAGGTATGTGCCGCGCAGCCTCCATCGTCCATGAACAACTCCATATAGTGTGGTACTAATAGGTCGTGTAGTCGTTCCGCTAAGGTGTCGCAAAATGCGGTCGGCGCTCCCGTGATGCCCATGGGCATACGCTTATACCAGAAATAGCCTCTACCCTCGACGTAGAACGCTAAGTATGGTCGCCATTTTTCGGGAACTTCGATGGCGTAAAACCCCGACGCGAAGTCGAAGACCGAAATGTATCGATGGCCACTCAAACGTTGTTGCTTCGCCAGAATATCGCCTTGGGGCATAGGTGCGACCTCCGTGACTTTGTTCAACTGCGCGAAATTCTGACATATCCTCCATTTCTTCGGGCCTTTGTCGAGCGTGTCGTTGTGCGTTTGCGGGGGTGTTACTTCGCGGGGTGGCAGCTCGAATGCTGGGTGTAGCCCTGCACTTTGACACTGCTCGTTCACTCGATGTTGCAATTCATCGAGTGATAGTCCTCCTGCCTCGTGGGCCTTTTGGGCTATGACGGTTGTAGCTGCGCATTTGATCAATTCTGGTGGTGCGCGTTCTATAAGTCCGGCTTCTAACATGTCGCTTGCTCGGGCGTTGTAGAACTTAGACTGTTCTGGCGTTAGAGGGCGTTGATGGATCCTTAGGTTAAAGACTGCGTCATCCGGTACGTTCAAATTGATTGCTGATCCGGGGATGGGTACCACTTCCTTGAGTGTTAGGGCGAACGTATCTGCGTAGTTCGCGACGAATTCTTCAAGCTCTTCTCGTTCTCCTTCCGTTAGATCATCTCCGAATGTTATTTGGCGTTTGATTGCGGAGATTCGGGCTATATTGAACGGGTTTGATTGTCTTGTATAGATGGAAGGGTTCTGTGGTGTTGGCGCTGGTTCTGGGAGTTCGCCGAGGAGCTCGTTGTTTTCGTCGTCCGTGATAACATTTATTCCTGGTACGTGGTCTATGGGATCATTTCGGTCAATTATGGTTTCTTGCAGGATCAACGGGGTCGCGTTAACTTCCCTCGAGGGGAGCTTCTTGCTCCCCACTTCGTGTTCACATTTGCCCTTTCCTGCTTGCTCCGTCTCTCTTTGCCGTTCTTCCCTTCCCGTTCCATTGCTCTTCGCCTTCAGATACTCCGGTCTCATCCATTGCCCCATTGGTTGATGGCGTGGTATTTGTCGGTGCTTGCGGGTGGTGTTAGCGCTTTCCTTAGTACTACTCATGTAGTTCAATTGGACTCGCCTCGAGGGGGGTGTGTCTATGCCCCCCACTGCTATTTCTTGTTGTTTTATATCTAATGTCAAGCTGACTCCTTGCTCCGCGTGTTCGAGAGCTATCGGTCTTGCTATTTGGTTCGATATGGTGGTCGAGCCTGCGCTATCGGATAGGGTGACTTCGTCTGTCTTGTAGTCGTGTATCGCCGCGAAAGCTTTGAGCATTGGTTTTCCGAATAGAAAACCCCAGCTGCCCCCACTATCAAAGACTTCAAAATTGCATTGTGCTTTGACGTTGTTGATTTCCACCGTTCCTGACCACTTAGCGGTTGAGTTGACTATGATTCCATTGGCCATTCTTAGTCGTTTCGAGGATTGAGTCCAGTTGTGTAGCCTATGCTTTATTTTCTGAAAAATGGTCGTGCACATGACACCCACCATTGCGCCATCATCGAAAAGGGCTTTCACTCGAACTAGCTCTCCTTGCGGTCCTCGTAGTGCTATTTGGTGTATGAATGGGATACTTTCCCCGGTTTCCAGCTGGGTTGTAATTGTTTGCGGGTGGCCTGCCATGTACAAATCAACGATTGAGATTGCGTCATGTGTAGTAGTACATGTGGTGGCTATAGCTAAAGCTGGGAGTTCGGGGCTAGGAATCGTAGAGTTGTCCTCGTGCGTAGCCTCTTCCCGCTCGAGGACCTTCTCCTGGGCTTGGATATTCCTAAGTTGGTGGGTCGGCGTGATATCCTTTCTTACGCCGACCCATTCTCTTTTCCCTCGCTGAATTCTGTGACTTCTTCGATCCACGCTGAGGTTGATTGAGGGAATTGATCGAGTACTAGGGAGATTGGTATCGCTGTGGCCCTGTTGAACGCTCCGAGTGCTTTGCTAACTATCGCCCTCCATGCTGCTTCCTTCCGTGACAACCTCTCCGTATGGTCTGCGGGCAGACGACAATTCCTTCCGTTATGGCCATGTGTACCGCACGCGAAGCATTCGCTGGAGGCGATGGTTGCTGTTCCCGGTTTGAGAGGATAGCCTGTCTCATGGGTGACCCTGGTATGTTCTCCCCACTGCGAGTTCCATTGTTTGATCTGGTTGCTGTACGCAGTGTGGCCCATTGGGTTATCTGGATGGTGCGGTAGCGAGGTTACGAGCTGCCTAATCTTGTTCTTCATGTCGTCTGTGATGATGAATGGTTGTGCCGTTGTCGCTGGCTGGCGGCTGAAGGTTTGCTGCATGTTCTGATTGATTTGTTGTGCTGGTACTCGCGTTACTGTGCTATTGGGAAGGGGTGCGTTGGGCAATGCTGATGGGTTGATTGTCATTCTTGATAGTTGGTTTTGGAGGGCTGCGATAGAATTCTGTGCCGGGTTGCGTTGTTGGAGGCGGGCTACGTCGGCTCTTAGCATGTTGACCTCTCGTTCCTGCTTCTCGTTCTGTTCCTTCTTTTCCGCTAACCTCGTTCCTTTCAACTCCTTGACTTCCTTAATGAAAGCTGCCCAATCCTTATATTCGTCGTCCTTCAACAAGTCCTTAACGATGCTCGGTAGCAGTCCTCTGACCTGCCATATCATGGATGTGCTCGCTGCGATTCCCGCGCTCATAGCCAACTGCATCGTCTTGGTTGCCCATGCTTCGTGTGCCCAACACTCCCTGTCGTATAGGGTAGTCTTCGTTCCTACCTCCGCTTCTGGTAATCTGTGCTCTAGCAGCTCCTTCTCGTACTCCGCTTTAGTCTTCTCCGCTATTATGATTGGTGGCCATCGGGCTTCGAATTCTGTGACGAACGCTGCCCATGTGGCTTTCTGCGCAGATGCGAGTGCCTTGAGCCAGACTTCTGCCTCTGATCCCGTGCCTAGATAGTCACTAAACGCTTCCAACTTGTCGCTGCTTGAGGTTACTGCTTGTTGCCTCATTGCACGGTTAAACGACTTCAAGAAATCCGCTGGGTTTTCTGATTTGCGGCCATCTCCGTGGAATATTTGTGGAGTTTCCATGATCATAGTTGCCTTCGGCTGTGCTAGCGCAAAGAAGGTGTCTAGATTGTAGTCTGGTGTGAGGGAGAGCGATGTGAGCGGTTCTGTTTTCTTATGGCGTTGGGGTGGTTTGAAGATGGTTAGGGGTAGTCGCAGGTCTAGTTCTGGGACTGCGAGTTCTGGGACTGCGAGTTCTGGGAATGGGACTACGTTGCTAATGTTTCCTTCGTCCTCGATGCTACTGAGAGATGAACTACGTGACCGACTTGGTGTGTTGTGGGATGAACGTTCGGGAGTATCGAGTGGTGAAGAAACTGTGGATGTGCCTGGTGTCCAGTCCGACCAATTGGTTTTTGAACGGGTGTTGGTCACTGCTAATCCTGTTGCTGTTCTCGGTCTTAGGCTATCGGGGTTAGGCATCAGTTTTTCGATTGGAAATCCACGTAATTGGGTTGAATGGAACACAGCCCTTTTATAAATCTCGCAGGTGTCTTTTCAGACTCCTGCTGTCTAGCTTAGCCCTTCTGGGCGTAACGCGACGTAAAGGGAAGGGTGTTTTGTTTAGTGTTCGTGCAATCGCTCGTGCTTAAGTGAGCTAGTCTCGAATCTCGCCTGTTCACCACGTTGGAGCAGTGCCGACTGCTAAGGACCACGCTGCTGCTAGAACCGAGGTGGATCGATGATGATGTACACTACGAACATGCTGACACCTGACCTATGTGCTGACTAAGCTATGGAAACAGCCGATGAGACCCTTGGTGCGTGGCCTATGCCCTTGGAACCCCTAGTCCAACGTACATCAACATGACGTGGTATTTCGTCGAAAAACCCTGGGGAAATTCTGCGGCTTGGAGCTCCAGCGGTCTGCGGTGCTTCTCGCGGTTGACGCGATGCAGCATCAGCCTGGATGGAGTTACTCTAAACCGATGAAACTATCAAGGAACGCCGTTCAGGAACGAAAAGCAACACTGACATATTTCGCTGAGCCTTTGTTACTCGCATGCTGCGTGGAGAAAATTGGGTGCGAGGGAAAATGCTGAACAAACAAATGAGCGAAGGACAAGGTTCATCACAACTGATCGGCTCACATCTCTCGGTCGGACTGGACGCCCCTAGCAAAAGGTGAGATCGAGTGGGAAAGAGAAGAGGAGCAGGGCTGACTTGCCTTGGACTTCGCGTCAGGCTTTGCCTTGGCATCATCCACGCTCTAAACCAGAACCGTTAAAAACGTGTTAAGGCGCCAATGCACATACGCACGCCAATTTGGTCGCCACCCCGCTGATTAAGCGCTGCCTCCATGCTCCAAAGATATATTTTTCCGTCTGATCCACCACTAGCAATGTATTGTCCATCACGGGATATGGCAAGAGCAACAACTCCGTCGTCATGTAAGAGTGGATCTCCAGCTGGCTGATTGGTTGTCAGGTCCCAGATGCGAACTGAGCAGTCAATTGATCCGCTAACAAGATATTTTTCATTAGGGGACAGACAGAGGGATCTGACGTTGTTGGTATGACCTCGAAGAACGACGAGCTCCTCTCCATCAATGGACCGCCATTTTCGGATGGTGAGATCACATGACGTAGAGAAGATGTGTGCGCCGTCCTTAGACCAACACAATGACGTCACCATGTCCTCATGTCCCTTGATCTCGATGAGCAACTGCCCGTTCTTGGACCACACGCAGATAATGTCGTCTTCACTACCGCTCGCGAACGTGTCACCTTGTGGAGAGTATTTGACCGCATAAACCCGACCATGACGAGTCCCTACCGGTGGTACTGTTTGTCGGCCAGTATGCGGGTTCCAGCGTCGTATGGTGCCGTCATTTGATCCACTTGCTATCTCCAGAGCATTGGGAGACCAATCAAGGCACCTCACTGCATCATTGTGCCCCTCCCACGGGTCGCCGACCATGATGCCCTTCCTTATGTTCCACAGTCGTAGTCTACCGTCCACACTTCCGCTCACGGCCATTGTTTCATCCGGAGATAATGTCATTGAGCCTATCCCCCCGCCATCGCTATCCAAAGTCTTTCCTACTGGCTCTCCGTCTCTTTTCCAGTGGCGAATCGACCAGTCATCCGACGCACTCAGTATATCGCAACTGGTGCCCAAGCAGGCAAGGCTCCATATGCATTGAGAGTGACCCTCGATGATGCACTCCGGCACCAAGCTCTCTGCCGGACGCATTGGCTTTGGTTTATTCCAGGATGTGGTCCGACTGTCATGGTAGACGAAGTAGGACCGGCCGAGCGGCGAGATGTGCCATTCGCATCCAGCAATAACGAGTTGTCCAGGTTCATCTATGCTCAGCCATGAGTTCCTTGCTCCTAGCGACACGTTCTTCGCTTACCTAGTCGCACTCCTGGTAAAGGTCGGTTCCATGAAACCATAGCAAGCGTGCTGTCTTGATATCTTGTTGTACCATCCAACACCTGAAACTGTCGCCATTGAGGAGGGAGCGCTTCATTCCCACCTGCTTCTTGATGGGTCACTCAATATGTATCACAATACTGTTGCTCACCTTCCCAAAGAGCATCCTGGCGGTGCTGTGCACCATATGGTGGTGGATGCTTCGCTCCCGCTCCAAGAGGTGCAACACGAGCTGGTGAGTCTACCAGCGCTTCTCTCCGTCTGGCTGACGTACTTGACTCGGCATCTTTGCGAGGCATGCAAAGAAGAGGCGATGAGGGCAGGCACAGGAATGCGTAAATCAATAGTCGAGGGCAAGGAAGATAGTGATGATGAACGGATCTGCTAGATGCTCAGATTTGCATGCTGTGGTTGAGAATACAAGTTGGCGGCAGTGCTACACTTCGGGTTGTTCCGTATGATAATCACTTGTACTAAATCTGTCCACGAGCGCTAAGATATGGAGTATGCTTGAGCCCAGGTTCGACAGATATCGAGACACCTGGACCACCGGCCAGAGTTTATTTTGAACAAGTGATCCGCTCGCCTGCGGATGACGGTCTCATTACCTGCGATTGCAGTAATCATGCGAGCATTAATGTTGACATCATCGGGCGGCGCAGTTCCACCACCGAAAGTGAGAACGGAGACAGTAAGATTGCTGCAACCGCCCTCTGTCTCTATAGAGGCACAATGCCAACAATACCGTGGAAGGAGCAGCAGGACGCCACGACGAAGGAAATTGAACTGGGAGGGATCACAACGCACCATCACAACGCACCAGGGTATGAAAGGGGCACAATTGGAGCGCCAAGCCTGAATGGAGTACACGCGTGAGTCAGAGTGGAAAATCAAAGCCTTGGGCTCGAGTGGAGCGCGCACATGGAGGCGACCGCGGGAACAAACGCCTGGTCCTTACATATGGTAGAATATGGACCATTTTAGCTTTCGATGGTGTTGTTGTTGTTATAATCATAAACGTACGTGATACAGTATCGGTCAAGCTCAGAGTTACAGGAAACGCTCGTCAGGTAAGTACTCTAGCATTTGTGATGATCGCGATGCTCCGCACACTTCAAGCGCTGGAACGCCATAAGCATGGAGCTATCTTTGCTCTCCATTTTCAAGCCGTGATAGCAATTACGCCCTGCGGAAACCTTAAGTATCTGCCTTCCGAGGTTCAGGTACGGTGTCGCCCAAGTTATAAAACAAAGCTCACCAGGTGATACTCCTTTATCCATGATAGTAACCGTGATGTGTCGCGGACGAATCGTGAGTGCAGAATCTCTCCGCTGGCGCCCAGCGCCGCGCATCAGTTAGGCAAATCAGTGAAGCTTATCGGAACGTTCTCTATAGTCGGCCTACTCGGATAGTCACAAAAACGCACGATTGCATCGGTGAGCTTATTTTGCCGCCCAGCATCCCTATATCATGCTTCAATGTTTCGTCACCCGCAATATTTCAAAGCTGGATACTGCGGAGTTCATCTTTCGAGGTGAGATCGTTAGCTCGGCGCGACTCGTGTGATGCTCACGAGAGTTTAGCTAGCCATATATTTGTTGTTTATCGCTGCTGCCATGCTGGGATTGTGGCAATGATGAACCCAGCGTTCTCCATTCCCAACTTGACGGCATATCGATTCTAGTAAAACAGCACGCTGTTTCAGATACCGAAAAGTGCGACGTTTCGGGGAGGCCTCTCTCCATCGAAAACTTCTGATTTCGCCTTGCAGACACGCGTAGGAGGAGGGATTAGATAAGTGGTGCAGATGTGGTGACAGATTCTCTGACATATCTCGTTTAAACAGCCCATTTTCAGGACACTTGTCATGAGACCACTGCGTCAGGCCAAGGAGGGATGCCGTGCTAACCTGTGAAGGACGGGACAAGCTCCGTGAGGACGTGTCCATGTTGTGAATGATTGGCTTTGCAGATCCAAGGCGCTTGATACGGATTTTCCCCACCCTAGGGTCTTCCGTATATGGAGGGTCTGCATTGATTCTGCTCATACCAACGATGCTAGGAAGGATGGGGCCGATGTAGAGTCACCTTTCCGGACTTTCTTGTAAGTTGAATATCGAAACAGGCAATGACATTCAATACCTGGAAATGCGGACGCAGAAGAGGAAATTTGTCTCTGGCCACAAATAGCTAGCTCAGGAGCTACATTTTGCAGGCTCCGGCCGGAGCGATGGCACAACCTCCCACAATCGGCCCTACGCCCTCACTGCAAACCATCATTTCTTGGCCTCATACCTACATTGGGAAGGCAATGATGAAACTGAATTTGCGACCGTGTGTGCAATTGATTGACACCATATGCTGCAACGACCACCATTGGGGACGTCTTGTAGCATGTGCTTGGAACTGATAAAATCTTATCTCGGATAGTAGAGCCATCTGATCAGATACTTGATGGGTCAAAAAGGTCGCGATGTGATCGTACAATGTACTGAGTAGGCGATGGTGCATCGAGCTCCGGATCAAATGCGCAATATACATAATACTCACTGAAAGGATCCTATCCGCGTGTTGCGATGTGGTGGATGTAACACGTAGCACATTGAAGGCGACTTTGATAACATTTTTGTCTGGGGAAAAAGAGGCTTTTTAACATGTGCTTCAGGGATTATTTATATTCGCAGCTCGTAGAACTGCACCTTCATATTTTAGGCGAATTTTGATGAGTGCAAGTTTGCTGTGAACTTCATTGCGACACACTGAATGGTGTCACATGGGTGTTTGAGACCAAAATCGATACGGCACGCATGTTTTGTGAATGAGACAAAATTTGGCTGGCTCTGCCTCTGGATGCAATCAAGGGAGTGACCATTGTCGGGCGGAAAGACTATTGACGAAATCGCCGCTGTTCAAGGTACTGTGAACAAAGAAGAGTCTCAAGGATCGCTGTCGATCCAGCGGCAATCAGCATAACACAAATATGCATTCATCGGAGGCGCACCTGTTAATATTATCCCTCAAACCCATGATAGAGTGTGGGATAACATACAAATCCCAATATACCTTCATCATGGAATTCATGGCTACGGTAGAGTCTGAGACGTCCGAGGTTGGCGCTGTATCAGTTCCGATTGTAAATGAAACGAGGACATAGTAATGTCATGAAGCTCTGTTCTGGAGTCGAGAAAGCAAATCAATTCGTCCGTGAGCGCTAGTCTGCAAGATGCTGATGGCGCCAGCCTGTACATGACTGTGATGCGGCAAGTTGCGGCAGAGCACATGACACCAATCTTGATAATTATTACTGCGCAGTGCGCAGGACCGGTTTGTTGAGTGGTAAGCGAGCGCTTGAATTTGAGCCGAAAAGTTGAACCTAGGTTCGTTGAATGTTACAAACCAACGTGTTCATTACCGGTTGTCGTTTAGAATCCAGTTTGCTCACTACCGACTACCTACGCAGTACTTCGAAGCACTGGTGCCGCATTTCGTGCTTTAGTCCCGACTTGGTTCAAAGTCAACCGGGATAGCACGTCTAAAAGCTTCTCTGGGGAGCAATGGCGATTCAATTGTGTCCAGACAGTGGCGCGCTGGATCTATCAAATGCCTGCGTACGCGCCTCTCTCAGTGCGATTGTACCCGCTGTGCTTGTCTCAGCGTGTCTCTTCTCCATACCCCGGATTCCTGCATTCGCTCGTCCACTTACCAACGCTATCAAATCGCCCTTCCGCAATTTTTTGACCTTGCGCGAGGCTGAAGCTCTAGATATTCAAGAGGGAAATACATGCGACGTCGTCGTCGACAACACCGTTCCTCTATGGCACACTGTACTACTCTCGTTCGTCGCTTTGGTTCAGGCACTCGTTTGGACCGCTGTCGGTGCATACAGTATCATCATGAACAAGGCCCATATCTGGACAGGTATCGCACCACTTCTCATCGCTGCCACTTGGATATATGCCTCCTGCAAGCCTGTCTTCTGGCCTAAGCCAACTATTCACTACGATCTCTTCGCCCTGTTTATGATTCACTTTGTCTTTGGCATCGTCCTGCTTGGTGGTACTTTGTATGAGCACGAAGTTTTCGGTGTCCCATTGCCTCCACACCTCCCATTCTTGGGCCTCATTTCTAATCTCATCGCTATTCTGGTGGTCCTTACCGTCGTAGGAAATATGCCCTTTGAACTGCCAAGCAATCGTATCAAGAAGGAAGATATCGTGGGTTGATATCTCTTTAATTGCCGCCTTCTTATTTTCTTACTCGCATCACAGTATGTCAAGCACTCGCCTGAAGATTATGCTACCATGTGGGAGTGGATCATGTTCTCATGGGTCTACCCTCTCATTACTCGTGGCTCGAACATGACCATGAACGAGGATGACGTTTGGAACCTTAGTCCTACTCAGCAATCCCGTCCAGTGTTCATCAAGTTCAGCACCATCATGTACGTATAGACCGTGCTAGGACGCGACCCCTTGTTGATGTCGATGCTCAGTCGTTCTTCTCTCCTTCGCCGTCTGTGGGCCGCCAACTCAAAGGATCTTTTGTGAGCCCCTTGCCCGTTTTTACTGAAAATGTTACTTAACGCTCGAGTCAGACTGGATTTCTGCCTGACCTATGTCAGCGTCACGTTCACTTATGCCTCGCCATTCTTTTTGAAGTGAGTACTGCATTTTATTATCTTGCCACCAAACTTAACAATGCTCAGGCGTATCCTTGATGCCATCGATGAACCTGAACCTACCGCACAGAACAGATCCCAAGCATACATATACGCTTTCTTAGCCTTCCTGTGCACATTATTAAAGGTATGTATGTAAGCCATCCACTCGAGCTCTCATTTATGCTGCACCAGGCGGAAGCCGATGTCCAACACCTGTGGTTCGGGCGGCGAGCAGCAACAAGGATACGTGTCGAGTTGATGGCTGCCATCTACGACAAAGCTCTGAAGCGCCAGGACTACTCAGGCATCATCGACAAGGACAAAGCAAAGGAGGCTGCCGACAAAAAAGCGGGAATCAAGCCTGTCCAGAATCCGACTGCGGATGACCCAAAGGCTGGTGCAGATGTTGGAAAGATCGTCAATTTGATGGCCGTAGATGCTAATAGGATTGCCATGATGATATCCGGCGCGTATTTCATTTATGGAGGTCAGTTATATTTGTCTTCCCTTGCTCGATAGTTTATCCATCGCTATTGATAGGTCCGTTCGAGATTATCATTGCCACGACCTTCCTCTACAAGTAAGGAAGTCCATTCATGACAATCGACGTATGAGACTTACCTTCTATTTACAGTCTTCTGGGTTTATCTGCATTTGCTGGCTTTGTTGTTCTTCTCGCTGGTTGGCCCCTGAACAGCTATGTCACTAAACGCAGCATTCGCATCCAGAAGGGTGTATCTACTTCGCGAGACAAACGCATGGCAGTCCTAAACGAACTCATCAGTGCTGTCAAATTCATCAAGTTCTTCGCGTGGGAGGACCGCTGGATTCAACGGGCCATGGAGGCACGTGGGGTGGAGATGAACTGGATGGTGAAGTGTAAGTAGCCACACCGTCATTTTTGGAAGTCCATTGACGAACCATCATCAGCTCGGATCAACTCAGTGCTATTTTCACTGATCTGGACCTCCGCTCCTATCTTGGTGTCGCTCATATCATTCCTCGTTTTTGTGTATCAAGGCAACCAGCTGACTGTGTCGATTGCATTCACGGTTAGTTCAGTGATTATTAGAAATCCGCTGAGATTGCTGACGCGGTATTGCAGTCCATCGCACTGTTCGGCATGATTCGGTAAGTGGTGAATGATGTATTTATCTCGTTCCGTGGCTCATGTAGGCGTCAGTCAGCCACTAGGTATCATTCCAGCTTGGATTGTTCAGATCCTACAGGTATGATAGTATCATTCACTTTTAGAGAGTTGTATCTGATGGCGGGCTTTCAGACTGGCGTTGCACTGAAACGTATCGAGACATACCTCGAGGAGGACGAAGTCGACGAGCATGTGTCTTCCATCAAGAAGGCTCGCGCGCCCCATGTCGATGGAGAGGATGACACCCTTTCAATCGAGAACGGCTTCTTTAAGTGGAACGAGGTACCCGAGAAGCCTGAGGAAACATCAAAAGCGAAGGGCAAAGATCACTCTCCTTCTCCGAGCGACGAGACTGCGACTGCCGTTGATTCCGAGTCTGAGTCCATCCGTTCGCCCTCCGAAGATCATAGATTCGAGCTCAGAGATATTTCGGTACGGTTCCCCGAGGGTGAACTGTCTGTGATTACTGGACCGACGGCGAGTGGTAAGACTGCTTTGCTTGTGAGTAAAGTTTCGTCCATCAGATCTAAATTTCACATGATATTCTTTGTTAGATGGCATTGCTGGGCGAGATGACTACCATCAGCGGAAAATTGACCATTTCGAAGAATACATCGAAGATCGACGAGAATGGACTTATGCACTCGATGTCATATGCCGCTCAATCACCGTGGCTGCGCCACCAGTCCATCAAAGACAACATTCTATTCGGGCAACCTTATGATGAGGAGAGGTACAACGATGTCATCGAGTGTTGTGCGCTAATGCTGGACCTGAATATCTTGGAGGATGGAGACGAAACTGAAATTGGCTCAAGGGGTGTCAGCTTGTCGGGTGGCCAGAAAGCTCGGTGAGGTGTGGTTTTTCGAGCTTTGTTTGGGTAGCTCATGGTCTTTCAGTGTTGCCCTCGCCCGTGCGGTGTATGCTCGCACGAAGTATGTCCTGTTGGATGACCCACTGAGTGCTGTGGTGAGTGTAACTTTGCACCCGTTCATACATCGCTCTCATGCGTATATTGCGAACAGGATAGCCATACTGCCCGGTTCTTGTACGAGAGACTCTTCCGCGGACCATTGATGGAAAACCGTACTGTGGTATGTTCATTCACGATGATGAAAAGCGGTGTATAATCCGTTCACAGATCTTGGTTACTCACCACGTAGAGCTCGTGCTTCCTGGTACATATTACCTCGTCCGCATGCTGGACGGTCGTATCGATACCAAGGGAACCGTCAAGGATCTCCGTGCGCAGGGCATTCTGGACCACATTGCGCAAGATTCCACTGCGGAAGTCAAAGCAGAGGAACCTGTGGCGGCCATCGAGACCCCTGTCGAATTGCAGGAGGACAGCGTTGAGGCAGACGCGTCTGTGGGATCGAAGAAAAAACCTCGCAAGCTTATCAAGGATGAGCACCGGGAGGCTGGAGGCGTCAAGTGGTCGATTTATAATGCGTACTTGAAGGCATCGTAAGAGTTTTGTTGCATACCAGGTGTTGTTTGGCTGATTGCAGTTGCTGGCAGGTCGTACCGCACGTGGTTTTTGCTTGGGATTCTGATTGTTTGTTCGCAAAGCTTGGGTGTTATTGAGAAGCTCTGGGTTCGGGTGAGTCAATGTCCTCTTTTTCATTCTCGGAATCTCATGTTTGTTATAGGAATGGGGCCAAGCATACGGCGAGGATACCGAGCCAGCTCCCTACATCATGACGTCCTCTGTATTGACCGAGAACGAGGCGCTGATGAACGGCTACATGCCCTACCATGACCATCAACACTACTCGAACAGTTACTTCCATGTTAACACCACTGGCTTCGGCCCGATCGCATTGCCTGACGTTCATGAACACCCGTTATTCTACGTTGGTGTGTACGCATTGATCGGGTTTGCCACCGCCGCAGTCAGCATATTGTCGACTGCTATTCAGTATAACGGAGCGTTGAAAGCATCAAGATCTATTTTCCGCCAGCTCTTGACGGGTGTCGTGCGTGCTACGATGCGCTGGCATGATGTCACGCCGGCTGGCCGCATGCTCAATAGGTTCGGAAAAGTATGGTCAAAAGGACTGCTATGATGAATTGTCAACTAATGCACGGTGGCCTGTAGGATATTGAAACTATCGACAGCAATCTTGCTAGCTCGCTATCAGCTGTCAACCAGTCACTGGCGACGTTTGCGGCTGCGATTATCACCGTCGTGTAAGTCCCTGCTCATGTCTCTACAATTCATGTGCTCATACCATCGGCTTCCTAGGTTTTTCTTCCCGCTTTTCCTTATCCCTGCTGTGGTGATAGGTTTCTTCTACCGCTTGCTGGCTCTTGGGTATCTGAAGACTGGTAGAGATCTCCGTCGTATGGAGTCTAATTCCCGATCGCCCATCTTCTCTGGGTTTGGCGAGTTGCTCGAAGGTATTGTCACGGTTCGGGCTTTCTCTGCTGAACAGCGCTTTTTGGATGACCTACACAGCAAAATCGACGTTACTACCAAGGTAGACTCAAATTCGGACTTACTGTACGATGGCGCTGACAGGTGCTGTGACAGATGTGGTACAATTTCTGGATGACGAATCGATGGCTCTTGTTGAACTTTGATGCGCTCGGTGGGTTGGCTGTGTTGACCACTACACTCCTTGCGCTATCAGGTTATGTCAAGGCTGGTACCGCGGGTCTATGTATCACGAGTGCGATGACCTTTACCTCAAGTGTTTACTGGGCTTGTCGGTTCTGGACAGCCCTTGAGCTTGACTTAAAGTATGTGGAAATGATTGTCGATGTTCTTGTGCTCATGTGTATCCATCTCGCCCTTTTAGCTCCGTCGAGCGTGTTGTGGAATACCTCGATTTACCTCAAGAACCTCCTGCCGTCATCGAGTCTAGCCGTCCTCCTGCTTATTGGCCTTCTAGCTCAACGAAGGAAGGGTTGATAACTGTTGAGAATCTGGTCATCAAATACGCCCCTGAGCTCCCTCCTGTCTTGCATAATGTTTCTTTCTCTCTCAATTCGAAGGAGCGAATTGGGCTTTTGGGACGTACTGGTAGTGGAAAGTCGACTTTGGCAATGAGCATTCTTCGCTTTGTAGGTGATACTTAGTAAGGGGCGGTCTGTGTTTGCTGATCTGATCTGTCAGGTCGATCCTGTCAGTGGTCGTATCCTAATCGACGGGATTGACATCTCTACGATTGGTGTCCATGACCTTCGCTCTCGTTTGGTGAGTTTGCGATATATCGATTGTGTGTACCCTGTTGCTAACTCCGCATGCAAGACTTTTATTCCTCAGGTGAGTCTGTATTCTGGTGCCGCGCCTCACATGGGATTAAGCTAGTGGCAGGACGCAACTCTATTCTCGGGCACTTTGAGAGATAATCTTGATCCATTCAGTGCGTTAACATTTTTGGCTGCGGTATACAGAAGATGAACCCTTTTCAGGTGAACACGAAGATAGCGAATGTTTGGACGTCCTATATCGCGTGCAAATGATCAGTGAAAGTGCATACCAATCTCAACACACCTCTCGCGCACCTTCTCGCGCATCCACGCCCGACGACGCTGCCTCTTCTGCTGCGTCGACGGCTGTCACTGACGTGGACTCCAAGACGACCATCACACTCGACACACAAGTATCCGCAGGCGGCACAAACTTCTCGCAGGGTCAACGGCAGCTAATTGCAATGGCGCGTGCGCTGTTGAGGCGGAGCGCGATTATTGTCCTTGACGAGGCAACAAGCAGCATTGATTTTGATACCGACGCGAAAATTCAGGCGACGATCAGGGAGGAGTTCACGGATTCCTTATTGCTCACAGGTCAGTAACTTATTTTTGGGAGATTAGTTAGCATTCACTGATGTCATGCCTATCTTTTTCAGTTGCACACAGATTACGCACCGTGATTGATTACGACCGTCTTATTGTGCTCGATAAAGGAGAGGTACGTGTTACAATTGGTTGAGCGGACTCATACTTACGTGTAATTGTACTAGGTTGCGGAGTTCGATACACCTTTGAATTTGATCCAGAAGGAGGATGGGATTTTCAGGACGATGTGCCTCAAGAGTGGAACGTTCACTGAGCTTGAGGCGGCTGCCAAGGCCAAGGCTGAACGCGATGCAGCCAATGCTGGGGCATGATCGAGTACGAGTGACTCAATAGTTGACTTGTTTATGTATGCGCTTTTGGGTTATTTTCTCATATATAATCAGAGCTGAGAGCGGAATTATTATTAAGAAGAAACGACTGTCTCCCTCAGGCTGTGAAAACACCTTGATGCAAGGGGTGATCCTCAGTCTCGGACAGAAGATAAGAAGTAATTCAGTACAAGTTGTTGTGTAGCTAGGAAGGGGTGACTTTCACACTAAGTGAGGATATCGGAAACATCCGGAATTACCATAATATATAACACATTAACTAAGAATGAACAGTGAGTGCATCACTTGATCTCCCTCGAGCCATCCCCATCACCCATCACCCCCTCCCAATGGTCTGACTACTACGGGAGACTACAGCGGGACCGAGTGGACGAGACGTAGATGGAGAAATTAGTTATATGTAAGTCGTCACAGATGAGTACATGGGAATGGAAGGACTCCTTATCTTCCTTCTATTTGGTCTGCCTATAGAGATTAACGTCAGGTTACCCAACATACGAGGAAGACCGAATGAATTTTGCCACGTATTGGTCTATAATGTGGAAGGAGGAACTCCAATGACATGCCGCCACCATGTTCGCCCGCGCCTGGCCAACGTCACGCCAGCACCATGGAAAATAATGCTTCCACTTATATCCACACATAACAGAATCTTCTGTGACCCGGAATCCCTGAGAGTCTCCATGTCCCTCCCAACACATACCCAAGTTTGGCGTGTCAAGAATTCTCCTGCACAGTCTGTAGTCCTTGACTTTTCCGACGATGCAACGTTTGCCTTGACAGAGGAACCGCTGCCTCGTATTGAGGATGGAGAGATGCTTGTGGAAAATGTGTACTTTTCCAACGACCCTGTGCAACGAAGTTTGTTTTTCATTCATGTGGTTGGACCCAGATCGATAATGATGTTCCAGGCTTGATTCAGAAGGATGTCTTAGAAGAGAGCCTCTGCGCCCCTCCCGTGCGTGAGGGAGGCGTAGTGATTTCTCATTCCGTCGCTCGTATTCTTGCGATCAACGACAACACTAGCTCAGGATTTAAGGTGGACGACCTCATTTTCTGCATGACTGCTGGGTGGCGACGATACGCGGTGGTCAAAGCAAACTCCTCAGCATGCCTACCTCTGATGTATGTGAATGCGGTCTCTGGTCCTTCGCACTGCTGATCTGACACAGGGTGCCCGAAAACGTGCCAATTACTGCCGCTCTTGGTCTATTTGGAATCTCTGGATATACTGCGTACTGTAAATTGCCATCAATACGTGGGATGTGTTACATTTTGACTTCTTGGGAAATCACATATAGATGGTCTGAAAGATATCTTGAAACTCAAGGAAGGTGATTCTCTGATTGTCAGTGGGGCTGCGGGGTGAGTCTATCTTAATTCACACTATTTTTCTAATGGTATTGATACAGAGCTGTCGGCAACATTGTGGTGCAATACGCCAAGAATGTCATCAAGGCAAAAACAGTAATCGGGATCGCCGGGTCAGAGAAAAAATGCAAATGGCTCAAGGAAATTGGTGCAGACATCGCCCTCAATTATAAAGCAGATACATTTCCGCAAGATCTTCATGACGCGACTCCGAACCTTGTGGATGCATTCTTTGACAAGTAGGCCTTTGTAGTTTCTATATTTTGAGTATTTATTAACCGCGTTCCTGTGCGCAGTGTCGGGTAAGCTGCACTTGCAAGAAGTTTACGTCCGTTGTCTAAAGCAGGTGCACCAGTGGTTTTATCCTGGATCTGGCGATTACACGAATCAAACGGTTTGGTCGCATCGCGGCGTGTGGTTCCATTTCAGGTTATAAACATACGCTTGCGACTGACATACCAAGTTATTAACCGTTATTGGCAGGATACGACAAGGACGTCGGGATACCCACGATGGGTACTACATGGTCCGAAGTAACAACCAAACGCTTGGTTATTCAAGGCTTCACTGCCCTCGACTTTATGTTCCCGGCGGACGGGTCCCAGAGAGTGGCCACGGAAGGCTATCCAGACATCGCTAATGCACTTCAGCGGGGAGACATCACGCTCGAAGATGCGGAGGAAATTGTGGAGGTACCGTTCACAGATGTTCCACAGGTTTGGGGGATGCTGTTCACCGGCGGCAACTCTGGGAAGTTGGTGACAAAGCTTAAACCCATGGCATGATATGATGTCAAAAAAAAATCATTCCGCGTAACCTGCAGGGGGCAGGCAATGCGCATTGGTAATGTCAAAACGCTTGAACGCGGCGCTCAACTCGCTTCGAGAAAAATCAGGCATGCGTGTTATGGACCATGTAGCTCTCACTGAGGCAAAACTAGTGTTCGTTTGCCCTCCAGCTTGGTTGTGTTGCTATTTGGTGTATCATTAATGGGACGTGAATTATGAGGCAATGAGGGCAGAGAGGAAAATCGCATATCACTTGTTCCTTCATTTTGATCACTTGAATGAAGTGGACGAAGGGTGTGGCTGAACGCGTTAAAGAGAAGTATTACGATGGATTCAAAAACAAAGGCTACGGCAAAAAGAGTGCGGTAGTTATCTGTAGGGTATCTTGCAAGAGTCCTCAGTACCATTTCATCTATGTTTGCGTGAGAAACGAATGGGTGCATTGCGGTAACGAGTATACTTCGCGGGATCGTCAAAGTTTCGGTGCCGGCAAAGGAGTACCAGACGCTGAATGTCGAACATAGAGAGCCTGTTAGATACTGATCTTGAAGGCACTCAGCGCGGTTGAGCAGTCGAATGATATCGGTGAACTGCAAGTTGTCTATGTTGTATCCACTCTGGATGGGAGGACAGAAAACAATCAGGACAGCCCTCGGGAAATTTGGATCGCAGCGCGAGTTGCGGATTCCTATCTAGGCTGAGTGCTGATCAGTGCTGTGCAGCTGCAGGGGGGAATGTTTACGATAGCTAGTATCTATAAAGAAGGATCACGGTATCACCTCTGCAGGTTTGATAGACACGGCAGCAACTGGGCTCCAAGCCTCCAAGTAGCATTTCTTCGCGCAATTTGCTACCTGCGCATACCCCTGCAGCAACACTTTGGTGGGAGATTGCCTGTGACTAGGGGTTAGTTAAGCAACGCAAATTCTAGCTCTGCATTGTGCCACGGTGGTCACAAAGACAGGCACAGGATGCACAAACGGTGGGTAGAGATTATTAGACGCCTATCGATAACACACATCACATCAGTCGAAACGACCATTCCAATCTAAAATGACCCACCACCACCACCACCGTCTACCCAGCAACAGCCCTAACCCTCTGTTTGACCTCCTCCGCCCGCCCACTCCCCCTCCCCTTCGCCCTCCCAAACACCACCACCTTCCCCGCCTCACCCGCCCTTCCAGCCCGTCCAGCACGATGCAAAAAATCAATCATATTCCTCGGCTCATCAACAATAAACACATGCTGGATCCTCGGCGAAAAATCCAACCCGCGCGAGAGCAACGACGTCGTAACAAGCACATGAGGCGTCTGAGCCGGATCACACACACCCGGTCCCGTCGCTTCAGGCCCAGCCATCTTCAAGAACCCGTCAAGGTGGTGGTTTGAGCCTCGTTTGCGCGCGTCGGCACTACCGGTGAGCGCTACGCATTTGATGCCGCGGCTGTCAAGGAATGCAGCAAGTTGCTCGACTTTGTGCCGCTTGTTGCAGAACACGAGGAGTTTGGAGAGTTTGATGGGGCCGGGACCTGTGGCGGTTTTGGAGTGCACGAGGGCGTCTTCGGCCCATACGCGACGGATGCGGCGTTCGATGTCTGCGCTCTTGTTCCCGCCTGTCCAGGAGGTGTGTTCTGTGCGGAGGGTCGAAGGGAGGTGGTGCAGACGTGGGGATGCAAGGCGGGTGAGGGATGGGTGGTTGTTAGAAAGATAGGTGGAAAGAGATGCGGGGATTGTTGCGCTAGTGAGAAGGAAGTTGAATGGGTAGGAGATTGGTTGTGCGGATGCGTCTGAATCCGGAGTGGAGGATAGGGCTGAGGCAGGAATTACCGGGACAGGCGATCCACGTGCTGCTGCAATATCTGCAAGAAGCATACGAGTGGATTCCTGGAAGTCCGGATCTGTATGATGTTAGTAAACGCGTGCGTAGCTAGAGCCTGAGATGAATACGCACCGAACAGGACGTCTGCTTCATCTACAACCACCCACTGCACGTTCTCCAAACCCATCTCGGGCTCGTCAATCCAGAACTCTCGCGGTGGTTCTTTGTTTTCCCCGTCTTCTTCCTTTACATCTTCGCGCTCTTCAGCTTTCTTCCCTATCTTCATGGCTCGCTCTCGCGCGCGCTCCTCCCAGTTCCAGCCCCTCCCGCGCTCCATCTCAAGAATTTTCATTGGCGTGCCCACCAGTAAGTCTACCGGTCTTGACCCACGAGAAGTTTTCGAGATGATGAACTCAGTGTCGCTCGAAGCACCAGCTCCCTCGAATTTCCCTTTCATTTTCGAAGCCGTTCCACTAGACTTGGCCGTACTTGCTGTATTGGCCTTGCTAGCACACATGACGCGCAATTTGATGACATGGGACAAGCTCTTCGCAAAACTCGCAAGTTGGCGAGTGAGTTCGTGCGTAGGTGCAAGTACGAGCGCACGTGGATTGAGAGGCTTGCGAGATGAATGGTGGACAATAGCATTGGACTGCTCGTGCTCCGTGCGTTTGAGATCCTGAAGTACGGGGAGGAGGTATGCTATCGACTTTCCAGATCCTGTCTCGCTGGCAAGAAGGAACTCCTTGTACTTCTCGCCTTCGACGTGTTCCTGGAATAGATGCTTCATTGAGGATGCTTGAATTGCGGTGGGCCTCGCTTCCGTTCCTAGTGTCTCCTGTAAACTCTGCAACAACCCAGGCATCAAGGGTGGAGAAGAGAATTGAGTGGGAAGGTTCCTGCTTGAGGAAGCGGCTGGTCCAGAAAGATCAAATTCCTCCTCTAAGATATTGACTTGAGATGTAGGGGGTTGACGTGCTACTGCCTTGCGTCTGTCGACACGCTCAGAGTGGGCTTTGATAGCCCAATTCTTGACCTGAGTCTCAGCATCCGCGTCGTCAGTTGGCGCCCGGCGCTTTGGGATGGCTCTTGTTTCAGGATTCGTCCTCCGCCTAAGTGGGCTCTCTCGTTTTTGCGGCGCAAGGCCTTCGTGTGGGACAGCATCACGCTTGAATTCTGGACGTGCTGGTGCTATCTCGACTTTGCCCAGCCTCTTCGCCTTTCCTGTGGGCTCAAGCGATTTTGCCAGGCGAGTGCGTTGTGGAGAGGCTAGTGAAAAGTATGTTTGAGGTCACACAGACGTACATCTGAGACTTACATGGCTTGAAATTCGACTTTTTTCGGGATTTCCTGCGCAGTTGAGTCAACACTACAGACGAGGTGTGGAACCGCGAAGAGGTTATCTCTGAGCTGCCCGGACCAAGAAGTTGGCGCAGGGCCAGCAACGACGCCATGTGGTTGAAAAACAAGAGGAAAAGAAAATAAGACTAAAGAGGATTAACCCCTGTATGGCGGCGAAAGTCGACAGCGAGCCGCTTATGTACACATCACGAGGAAGTCGGAAAACTGGGCGAAAATTGCCACGGTGGATGAATGAAACTCCAATGAATCGCTGCCACCTTCACCCAGGCCTGACCAACGCCACGCCAGCACCAAGGTAGATAACGCATCCATGGCAGAACCGTTATCTTTTGTGACCTGTAATCCCTGACAGCCACCATGTCCCTCCCAACAAGTTTGGCGTGTCAAGAATTCTCTTGCACATTCTGTGGTCCTTGACTTGTCCGATGATGCAACGTTTGCCTTGATAGAGGAACGGCTACCTCATATTGAAGATGGAGAAATGTTCGTGGAAAATGTGTCTTCTCCAACGACCCTGCCAGTGTGCGACGAAGTTCGTTTTTCATCCATGTGCAAGCTGGACCCAGATCGATGATGATATGAATTGATTCAGAATGATGTCTCAGAAGAGGACTCCTGCATCGCTCCTTCAATGAGGGAGGCGTAAAGCAAATTCATCAGCATGCCTGCCTCACATACGTGAACGCGGTCTCTGGTCCTTCGCACTGCTGATCTGACACAGGGTGCCCGAAAACGTGCCAATTACTGCCGCTCTCGGTCTATTCGGTATCTCTGGATATACTGCGTACTGTAAATTGTCATCAACGCGTGGCATGTGTTCTGAAGGCGATTCTCTGATTGTCAGTGGGGCTGCGGGGTAGGTCTATCTTACTTCGGATGATTTTTCTAATGTCATTGATACAGAGCTGTCGGCAACATCGTGGGGCAATACGCCAATAATGTCATCAAGGCAGCATCAGTGATCGGGATCGCCGGGTCAGAAAAAAATGCAAATGGCTCAATGCAGACATCGACTTAATCACAAAGCGGGTACCCGGTACATTATTTGACAAGTGGGCCTTTTGAAGTTTCTATAATTTGAGTATTTGTTGAACGCCTTCCTGTGTGCAGTGTCGGGTAAGCTGCATTGGCAATGTGTTGCAAGCTTTACCTATGTCCTATGCATGCTGCATGGGATAACCTGCGGTCGTAATGAAGCAACTCGAGCTCAATCTGACTTTCTTCTAGATATATCAAAGTGCTCTCACCCGGGAAAGACAACTTGTCCATGACGCAAACTCCCTAGGTCTCAGTGTTTTCTGCTTGATACATTCGGAGTCCGGACGAACTTCCTTGAATTCATACTGTCCTTTGTGATGTGTCACGCCTTTGTTGACTTCGTCTGAGACCTTCATCTGGATACATTGCTATTGAATGATTCAAGATGACGGTATCAGGCGAGTTCAGAATTGTGTTCATACAGCCCGCCTATTCATTTTCTTCTTACTCCATGTAACCACGTCGAACGCGAAACCCACTACTTCATGATTGATTGTGCTGGCAGGCTGTCTTTTTGTGTGTGGCGTCAAAAATGACAACCGTCCAGCGCGGCTCATCATGCAGCAGTGTATCTTCAGATTAAAGTTCGAGCTCGTCGATATTCCTACGCGTCATCGTCAGGACAGAGCACTCAAGATGACGTGGGCAACATCCCCATGCCGGGACTATTGGGCATAAGGCAGAAAGAAGATAGCATCCATCTCGGGGCCGCCGTCCTCGGACATCAATAAATCATCCCGTAAACAACGCAGCCTTTGGCAAATCTGTCGAGATCGGCAACACGGATGCTGAAGGTCGTCTTGTTCTAGCTGGTTCGTACTCCTGCTATCCACTGACGTCATGAGGAATTCTAACTTTCTTAAAGACGTGTTGTACCGCGCATCAACCGAGTTTAAGCCGGACACGGTCATCGACGTTAACGCCGCTCTTATCTGGTATGCATTGATTCCTCACACTTCTCAGCTTCAATTTATAAGCTATACATAGGGCTATGTATACCGCACTGGGTGAGATCTACACCGGTGTTTTTACGGTACGTCATTGCATTGTTGCCTCCCGAGACGTTTTTAACCAAACTCCTGCTCTTTGGAACCGACTGAGAGTTGCCAGAGAGAGCGAGTACACCCGCTTCTTTCGCATGCCCTTTGACGAATATTATGATCCACAGATATACTCTTCTAACGCTGATTGGTGCAACGTTAGTCACCCATCTTGATGCGAGCTTTGCTTGAACTTGACGTTGTCTTTTTCAAACGGGCGAGAAACCAGCAGGTGCATGCACCGCTGCACTGTTCCTTAAGGCGTTTGTAGATGGCACTGAGGCCAAGGATGGGCAGGGACTTTCTGTCCAGTAGGCTCACCTTGATATTCCTGGGGCTATGGCGATAAGAATTTGCTCGTTTATTTGATGTCAAGTGCAGGACGTATGTCGTGGGAACAAGTGCGATCTAAACCACGACGTTGTTTGCAATGCGCCCTTTATCATGGCTCTTCCATCATTAGTTTCTGATCGCTGATCATTCCATTCTAGTTCACGCGCCCATCACCATACCAAGAAAAAGGAATGGGGCCCACGTCCTGTTTGGTAAGAGGTTTTAAAGAAATTGTAGGAGATGCATTTATTTAATATCATCACGCAGAGCATTGGTAGAATATTTTCAGACGTTTCTCGAGCCAAGTATGAGATGTATCCGCAGAGATGTGTCACTACCCTAGGGTTCTATCTTCTTGCATAACATCGGTGACCATAGCGGTAGAATCTGTGTGCGCAGTATGATAGAATATTTGATCAAATGATTACTTGATTTGTGTGGACTAACTGTCTTACGTTTGGGGATTATGCCTTGTTCACCAGTGTAATTGAAAGGGCATCGATCCATGGTCGTATAAAGAGCATATGCTAGATTATGTCACTGGCCGGTGCGCTCCATGTATCTCAACAATGCAACACTGACACTGCTAATATAGTATTCCTCCCTGGAGACTGATTGGTCGATGAATATTGTTTTCCCCCCTTTGTCCTCAGGAATAGTCGTGACAGGGCTGAATATGAGTCGATCAATCATGCATACATGCATGCGCACTGGATCTCGTTGGGTGAGAATCACACCAAAGAACGACGGCTGTAAGATTATCTCGATGCTGATGGATTCGATTATACAGGAATATAACGACAACAAAGAGCTGGGACAGAGCGTAATTAAGTCTGGCTATGATACATCGTCTGGGACAGTAGCAACCTTGAGCGGCGATTAGGATCAACAGGGAGCAAAAATCAAACTTAATTCATGTATTTCTATCTGACCTCTCCATACATAAACTGCCGCAATAATATCATTGTGGAGTACGGCTAGATGTGTTGAATTTAGACAATGCGAGGGATGGACAGGAAAGACTAAGAACTCACGCATCTCGGCAATTCGACCAGCGTGTTCCATGTTCCATTTGGCTCAAATCAAGCTCAACATGCCCTCTCGGGATCACCATTGCAGTTCCAGGAGAATAAAATGCGTATCGGGAAGCTGGAGGCACCCAAAAGAGGAGCCGACGATTGGGTCCCACCATCCATCCATCAGCTGCCAACAAGAAAGGGGTTGAATCGGAATCTTGGTAAGGGGTGCCCTCGAGCAGGCCAGCGGGGTTGCCCAGCGCATGTCCCAAGGTGGATGAGAAGCAAATGGAATGATTGTTCCAAGTGTCGGATATAACAGGACACAGACTCTCCTGTGTACAAGGTGTCATGTCCAAAGTGCGTGTGGAGGAAGGTGGTTCGGTGAACTCGTGGAATGGCTCCGCTGCATCCCGCAGCCGCACAGTATTGTCCTCCGCACCAGACGCGATGCAAGTACCATCTGGTGAGAACGAGACTGATTTAACCAAAGAAGCGTGCCCCTGGAAGGGCTCACCCAATGGCTGTCCCGTTGCTGCATCCCACAATCGGACAGTCTTGTCCTCCGAACCAGACACGATGTGATTACCATCCGGTGAAAATGAGACTGACAAAACCGAGTCAGTGTGCCCCTGGAAGGGCTCACCCAATGGTTGACCTGTTGCTGCATCCCACAGCCGCACAGTCTTGTCCTCCGAACCAGACGCGATGTGAGTACCATCTGGTGAGAACGAGACTGACCAAACCGAGTCAGTGTGTCCCTGGAAGGGCTCCCCCAATGACTGACCCGTTGCTGCATCCCACAGCCGCACAGTGCTATCGTACGAACCAGAGGCGATGCGAGTACCATCTGGTGAGAACGAGACTGAGTTAACCGAAGAAGTGTGCCCCTGGAAGGGCTCTCCCAATGGCTGTCCCGTTGCTGCATCCCACAGCCGGACAGTCTCGTCCAAAGAACCAGACGCGATGCGAGTACCATCCGGTGAGAAAGAGACTGACAAAACCCAAGAAGTGTGCCCTCGGAAGGGCTCACCAAATGACTGACCCGTTGCTGCATCCCACAACCGGACAGTCTTGTCCAAAGAACCAGACGCAATGCGAGTACCATCCGGTGAGAACGAGACTGACAAAACCGAGTTAGTGTGCCCCTGGAAGGGCTCCCCCAATGGTTGACCTGTTGCTGCATCCCACAGCCGGACAGTCTTGTCCTCCGAACCAGACGCGATGCGAGTACCATCCGGTGAGAATGAGACTGAGTTAACCGAGTCAGTGTGCCCCTGGAAGGGCTTGCCCAATGGTTGACCCGTTGCTGCATCCCACAGCCGCACAGTGCTATCGTACGAACCAGACGCGATGCGAGTACCATCTGGTGAGAACGAGACTGACCAAACCGAGTCAGTGTGCCCCTGGAAGGGCTCACCCAATTGTTGACCTGTTGCCACATCCCACAGCCGGACAGTCTCGTCCAAAGAACCAGACGTGATGCGAGTACCATCTGGTGAGAACGAGACTGACCAAACCGAGTCAGTGTGCCCCCGGAAGGGTTCACCCAATGGCTGACCCGTTGCTGCATCCCATAGCCGCACAGTCTCGTCCAAAGAACCAGACGCGATGCAAGTACCATCTGGTGAGAACGAGACTGACCAAACCGAGTCAGTGTGCCCCTGGAAGGGCTCACCAAATGGCTGACTCGTTGCTGCATCCCACAGCCGCACAGTCTCGTCCAAAGAACCAGACGCGATGCGGGTACCATCCGGTGAGAACGAGACTGACAAAACCCAAGAAGTGTGCCCCTCCATGGGCTCACCCAATGGCTGACCCGTTGCTGCATCCCATAGCCGCACAGTCTTGTCCTCCGAACCAGAGGTGATGCGAGTACCATCCGGTGAGAATGAGGCTGACAAAACCGAGTCAGTGTGCCCCTGGAAGGGCTCACCCAATAGTTGACCTGTTGCTGTATCCCACAGCCGGACAGTCTTGTCCAAAGAACCAGACGCGATGCGAGTACCATCCGGTGAGAACGAGACTGACCAAACCGAGTCAGTGTGCCCCTGGAAGGGCTCACCCAATTGTTGACCTGTTGCTGCATCCCACAGCCGCACAGTGTTATCCTCCGAACCAGACGCGATGCGAGTACCATCCGGCGAGAATGAGACCGAGGTAACCCCACCAATGTGCCCCCTAATCACAGTCTGAACAGCTGCCCAGTTGAGATCACGTCCGGATGCCAGACGAAGGCTATTCGGAAACCTTGTAGTGAAATTGGTAGCTACGGTGGAGTTCATGGGGGAGAATGGTAGCGCTGATAAATAGAGATGTGGCGTGCTGTGCAAAATCATGCCGCCAAAGATTTGAATGAATCTTTGCACATCCATTACGGTGGACCGCACATCTTCGTATCCAGAACGGCCCTGTGGTTGGTTGTGAGCTTTTCGTCCAACATTGCCTAACAAGCATATGCTCACATTCAGCCACTGGGCAATCAGCGGACGTGCAGCAACTGCGAGGCTAAGTGCGTTCAAAAGGCCAAGTGCTTCAATCCAGAAAAGCAGCCGTTCGTGGACGAAGAATGATCGTATTTCATTTGCGAGTTCTGTGTCGAAGTCTGTTGCTCGTACGTGCGTAGCCCAGAATCGGCAGGAATAAGACAAATGTGGGGGGATGGATGTTTCGATTCGTCGAGGAAGCCCCGTGTCTTCACGGTTAGGGATATATGAAGACTTTAAATCACATATATTGAAGCGAAGGTCATGTTCCATCACTCGAAGTGATGCGAAAGCAAGGTCGCGCTGTACGTCAGACACATCGACAAAAAAGTCTCCGCTGGATGATTTGTCTGTGAGGAAGTCGCGGAAGGATGCATGAAGGGGTCGGATGGCGGAACATGAGTTGGTGGTGCCGCTGAGCAGGGATCCCATATGTTTTATGATGGCCATGTCGTCATGCCTTCTTCGGTCTGGAAAATGGCTCCGCATGGCATTGAGGGAGTCGAAAGGGAGTGGTTCAGCTGCGCCAAAGATCTGCCCCATCACAGAACGAAAACCTGCGAGTGCTTCTTCGTACTCGTCACCATCATATTGATCCCTGTTCATAATTTCTTTCAAAATGACCTGATAGATATCGTACAACAGGTTTTTCTGCTTTCCTGCACTGCGGTTCACGACAGCATCAAAGCGAGGCATTTTGCGAACACCGGCGGGGGTATCTTTGATGTATCCGCATGCAAGACGCGCCCACTCGAAGAGTCCATCGGCTTTTGCAGCGAGGACTGCAAGGTCTGTGTTAAACTCTGGTAGCCCTTTCAGCTCCTCGGACACGAAAGCGTGAATGTCACGCTCCGCAACTTGTAGCGGAATATCGTCCATGGACAACCGCAGAATATGATTAGCCCCTTTAAACACCTTTTCAATATCGTGAAGCGGGCGTGAGGTAACAAGAATCCGAAAGTTGGATGGGAGTTCGGTGATGTCGGGAAGTCCTTTGCCCTGGAGTTTACCAGCAAGTATGCGAAGAAGGTCCCGCCGCGTTTTCTCTCCGCCGCTCTCATCCAGCGCTTCAATCACGATCAAGATAGGCCCTACACTTGACGCAGATAACTTCTTTAGCGGGTCCATCACAAGCTTCTCCCACTGCTGAAAAATATCCGTCGAATTTTTGAGTGAAATGTTATTTTTGACCGCATCCGCCAACGCTCGTCTTATCTCCGGATCACAATCAGCCAGGTCACGAGCGATGGAGGAGAAAACATTTTCGTGGCGCTTCACTTGGGCCCTGTCGAAGCAGAAACACGACCCGAGCCTTCCCCTGTCTTTGAACCTCTTGGCAATCGTATGAGCTATAGCTGATTTTCCCTTGCCTGCAGGGCCAGATAGCCACAACACACGTTGAGCAGCATCGTCGCTGCTCTCGATCCATTCCGTAATCTGGGAGAGAATGTCGGTGCGCGTTCCTGGTAGGCACTGTTTCCTAGTATCCAGCCCTGCATCCTTTGCGTAGGCAATATCGCTGAGATCCATTGTCTCGCCTGCAGGGGTGTGAGTAGGTGTCAAAATTGGAAGCACGTCCGAATACTCACCCGCACATTGGACGAAGATGGCTACGTCCAGAAGAGCTCGATTTCGAAATTTCTGCATAAGCCCATCCAAAGCGTTACTGTACTGTTGAATCATGGCCTCAGTTTCCGAGACCAAGTGTTTCCCTAGTCTTTTCCCTATAATACAGGTAGAAGATTGAGAATGTGCGAAGCACGACAGATCCCGACTCACAATAGCTCGTGATCTCTGCGTAATCCCTGATGAAGTGGGCGCACTCTCGAGTCTGATGTGCGATCTGTCCAACAATGTCGCGCATCGAATCAATCTGGCCAAAAGTGTCGTCCAGGGCCATGAAGGTGTATACTTCACTTAGTTTCTTCAGAAGGTCAAGTACCGATTGGTCGCGCTCCGTTTGAGCGAGAATAATCTACATGATGTCACAACTTCTGAGCAGGAGACAGAACGCCGGCGCAACGGAACGTACTTTGGATGCAGCAGAAAGTACGCCCAGCGCCATCTTTGCATATGGATGTACCTAAACCTTGATTAGTTCACTACCAACTAAAGAGAGCGGCCCATACATTCGCGATCTTCTCAATGACAGTGTCGAAAATTATGAGGGGTTGGAGGTATGTGGTCTGGAAGTTGTCTGTGGCAGCAAGACCTGCTGGGGCATTGTTGGTGGCGGACGTCACCGATATCGCAGGTCCCCCGAGTAGATTCATGTGTTCTGCGGCCTCATGGGCATCCCGAAGTTCAGCGCTGGCCGATTTGGGACCAAAAGTTTCCTCCGCACCAGGAGGGGTGATGAGAACCTGCGCGACCACCGGAATTTAGAGACGACAGCTAGATAATTTGACGCAAGTACCTTCGAAGCACGTTCTTCGGATAGGCCTTGGTCGACGCAGCCACTGGGACCACCAGATGTGGTGGGACGGTTGTCGTCGGCGGAAGGATTCCAATGCGATACGTCCTGGGCGCTTCTGAGAAAAACTGAAGGATAACGAGTTCGAGCACCTACCTCGATATTCTCATTCGGTGCACTTTGAAGGTCGATGTTCTGAACCACAGGAATGGGCTTGCTGGAACGCTTCAAGCGCTTCTACACAATGTCAGCCATCTTCAGAATGAGGACTACTCAGCAGTTTACTCACAGAAATTTTCTTAGTGATGCGTTTTGTAAATGTCTGCATGGCTTGTTGGACTCCTCTACAGGGTTGGTTCTGGACGAAGAACGCATCAGAGGCAGCGATAGATTGTATTAGCGCTCATCCGCAATGAATGAGATCATGTAGCCGCCGTGACATACCGAGTTTTCACCAGCAGTTGCTTCGCAGGCTTCTAGAGGAGGACCTGGCTTATGGTCTTCGCTTATCACGAGTGGGTGATTAGTGTCAGCGAAGTGGGGTACAGCAAGTAGTGTGGGAGAAGGGAGTACAGATCATATGGCACGAGCCGCATTAACAGCCTTGACAGCAAGGGTCGAAGCATAGCCAACACGATTCTTGAAGCGCTAATCATAAGTACGGGTCACGGGACCGCTGCAGGAACAGCCTGACGAGGGAATGATCTAGACAACCTTAGCATAAAAATGATGGGTGTCGGTTGAAATTAATTGATTCACTATGCCAGATGACTAGCATGCCACGCAAGGTAAGTACATGCAATATTATGTGTCGGTCCACGTTCAGAACGTGTTCAAGTTGTAGTAGGAACAACATATTGTTGCAGATTATGCGTTTAAATCAAGTCCTGCCGCCTGCGACAAATCGTCCTGGTGAGTCATGTTCCTTGAATGCGGACTTGAACATGTGTACATACCTCCCACCCTTATAATATCTGAGCTTGCAGATTATCATGACTGAATAGTGCAGTCACTGCAGTGTCTGTGCTCGCGGTTCGAATTCGTCCGCATTGACGCTGTGACATGTGACGCCGCTTCGGCACCGTCACATCCAATAAGGTTAAGTTTTCCCCAACAGCCCCGGTATTGTCAACGTTAACCCAGACTTACAGGCCTATGCCGCGTTCGCGTCAAGCCCCACCTACGCGTCAGCACTTCACCTATATAGCATAGGTATATTCTCAATCTATCCGTCCATAAATAACTTGATACTTTTCCTGCCTCCAAAGAAAGGCCATATTCTCCTGGTTGGCTCCGGCCCAGGATATCCTTCCCTTCTCACCATTGCAACTCATAATGCGCTTACGAAGCACACAGACCTTGTTCTCTTGGACAAGTTTGTTCCCGCTGCTGTACTTGCACTCAAACTTCAAACTGTCGAAGTGTGCATTGCACGCAAGTTCACCAGCAATGCCGAAGGTGCACAATCAGAGATGGTGGATGCAGCCGTCGAAGCTACTCGATGCCGCCTCACCGTTGTCGGGGTACGTTCAGTCCTATATTCCCTTTACATTCCAATAATTATGTCGTCGCACAGCTAAATCAAGGAAACCCAGTCGTCTACGGCCGTGCAGGGGAAGGCGTCCTCGTCTTCCCAACACATGGATCCGAATCGCTTGTTGTCCCAGCCGTCTCATCTGCACACTGAACGCCTGTTTTCGCACGTATCTCAGTCACGCAGCGCAGCGTTGCAGAAAGTGTCGTTGTGTGTACTGGCGTTGGGAGACAGGGCAAGGAGGTCAAGCTTCCTCGCTAGGCAACCCATGTGGACTGTGCTTATCCTCATGGGTGTTGCCCATACCTGCGGAACATGCCTATATGCAATGCTAGTACTGGTAGTGCTAATAGGGACAGATATCGAGGATCTGATGAAGTGCTTAGTGGGGCACGAGACTTGGCTCGTATGATATAAATAAGTCGGTTGATATTTTCTGCTTCATGCTTATTTTCATTGCGCACTGGGCCAAGTGCACATTCCACCATGTCATGATCTTCCTGGCGCTCATTGTCGTGTTCGTGTGGTATAATGCTGCTTTGGGCGTTCCTGTAGCTTGTGGGATCATATCCAGGTCCGTGTATGTTGGAGCGGCTTCCGAGTTGACTCACAGGCACGTCCCGTTGGGCTCAGATGGCCGGCAGAGCTTGTACCTGTTGGCGAAGGGCACGCCATTTGAGAGGCAAGTTTGTGAAAGTAGAGCCGAGGAGAGTTAAGAGAAGACCGATGTCAGAGGTGCTTATCCAAAGAGAGTCTTTGATAATGTAGTTGATTGAAGCCCCAGCAGAGTCCGGGTCATCAGATGATGGCACAGCGGGGAAACTGACATTTACCAGGAATTACATTCGAAAGGTAATCTAGATCTGCTTTTGATTGAAACCTTGCAAATGTTGAAACCTCCGACATCGGTGCTGTGATCAGCTATCTTTATGTAAGTTCTTCCCCGTGACGCACCTAATGTTGTCCATTGAATATCAAAACAGTGCAGGCATTCACGCGCACACCGCCCGTAGTACCAGGACATTTGACTCAGTTAATGGACATTTTCACTAAAAACGGAGCCAGAAATACCCGGGCGCAATCCTTGTGACAAGATCCAAGTGGTTTATACCATCATACAGTATGCGTCAAGTGCTATTTCTCTTCCTTTAAATACCTCCACTGCTACTGTATGTCTCTCCACCTCCTTTACTGAGCCTCTAACACCTTCACTCGAAGCCACAGCTACCAACATCCAATCAGATATATCATGCCGCCCTTCCCCAGTACCCATCACTGCGCATGTGGCACGTCGACGAAGCGATCCGCAAAGCTTGGTTACTGCCCCAAATGTTCGGAAGTTTGCGAGGGGCAAGGGTCGGCTACGACAAAGGGGAGGTGGTACAGGTTATTACCCACAAAAAATGGGTGAAATACCAGACCGAGTCGTGTTCTGCTTGCGAGAACGTCAGTGAGGCCATTGGGAAGAAAGATTAAGGAGAATGTGGTATGTCCAAACCCAAACCAATCATCACTATCATCGATACTGACCTTCTTACAGGACGTACAAATTTTTTTTTGAAGCTATGGAACTTTGAAGGAGTGGATGTCAGAAGATGGTTATCGGTGACTCTCGATCGCAAGGCTGGGTGTAGATTCGGGATTCGGGATTTATGTATGAAATATGGCGTGGTTCGATGTTGAATGTGTGCTGCTTGTTGAGTGCTGGCAAAGAATATTCTCTTGACAATTCTGCAGTTAGAAATTCTTAGAATGTCTATGGAGTCATCCTGATGGACAACGTCAGTCATTGACGAACGGCGAATCAGTGGCTTGGGACAACGTACACGACTGGTGGAAATCTGTTCTGGAACTTCAATTTTTATGCAGCAATCATAGGACTCGGGAAGATCGATCCGAAAAGTGCTGAATCTTTCTTCCAATTGGGAGGCTCGTAGCTTTGTACTATCTTTATGGAAGAGAAGCTCCGAACTCCTCGCGCCTCCAATTATCCCAGTTTCACATTGCTAGTAAGTGGAAAGACGCTCACTGGTTCCGAAATCTAACATAGGGCAGCCCGGCATCAATGTTGGCTCGAATACATCGGGAAAGATGAGCCCGCTGCAACTTCATCTGGCAGTGAAGACACTCGACGACTCTCCGAGTCAGGCCGTGAGAAACGTGAAGTCCTTGACTTTCCTTGCGACGCGAGATCGAAACACTTTATTGGTACAAACTCGATGGTAATGTCATACTTGCCAGTGGATGTTGCGATGCAGCTATGCTAATAGGGACAGAAATCGAGGATTTGATGAAGTGCTTAGTGGGCACGAGACTTGGCTCCTCGGATACTAGTATACGTAATTATACTTAGTAGTCGGTTGATATTTCCTGTTTCATCCTGTTTGCATATATGTGCTTCAAGCTCCCTCGTATACATTCTCCCCACCCCCACATCTGTGTGCCGTTTATGTCCATGGCATGAGATCAATTTATGCATATCATTATGCATATGAAATACCCATATCGCCAGAGGGTTTCACCATTGTTAGCCTGCAAACTCAACGTGCATGCCTTCCACCGAGTCCTAGGATTGCTGTATACACAATTCTTCCAGCGCAGATCCCCGCCAGTCGTGTATGTTGTCCCAAGTTGAGTAAGGCGTTATATATGGGGTAGAGCTCAAGTCCACTGATTCGCCATGTATCAATGACCGACATTTTCCATCAGAGCGAGTCAATAGATTCAGCCCGCGTCTGTAAGCTATGATCCCACAAAATTTTACAAGAAAATATTCTTAGCCAGCACTCGGCGAGCAGCACACATTCAGCATCGGACCACGCATATTTCACACACAAATCACGGATCTACACCCAGCCGTACGATCAAGAGTCACCGGGAACCATCTTTCAACGTCTTCTCCTTCAAAATTCCATACTTTCAAAACATATATTCTGTACGTCCTGTAGGAAGGTGAGTATCGACGATAGTGATGTTTGGTTTGGACGTACCCAATTCTCCTTACTGTTTCTTCTCAATGGCATTCCTGACAGCCTTGCAAGCGTCACACGACTCATTTTTCCTCTTCGAAAATTTCTTGTGTTTAATAACCTGCACCTTGCCCCCCTTTGTCGTAGCCGACCCTTGTCCCTCGCAAACTTCGGAACAAGTTGTGCAGTAACCAGTCCTTGCAATTTTCTTCGTCGAATTGCCGCATGCGCAGTGATGGTTATTGGGGAGGTAAGGCATGATATATGTGATTGGATATTGGTAGTTGTGACTTCGAGTGAAGGTGTTACAGGCTCAGTAAAGCGAAGGTGGAGGGACGTACTACTAGTAGCAGTTGGGGGGGTATTTGAAGGAAAGCGACATTATTTTAATAGTAGTTTTGCGATTGTGCGAGTCAAAAGTATGGTCGCATCGCGGCCCATGGCTCCACCCTAGGATCATAAAATATGCCAAGTTATTTGCAGGATACGATAAGTATGCATACCGGGAAACCCACGACCACGTACGATGGGTATAATTTAGTCCGAATTAACACCAAAATGCTTGGCAATTCAAGGCTTAATTGCCGGGCTCGAGTTGGCCGCTTGAATTTATGTTCCCGTCAGACGGATCCAACGCAGTATCCACGGAAGGCTATCCTGACATCTTTATTTCACTTCAGTGGGGAGACATCACGCTCAAATATGCTGAGGAAATTGTGGAGGTACCGTTCACGAAAGTTCTAAATGTTTTGGGGATGTTGTAGCTGGCAGAAACTCTGGAGTACTAATGCCCAATGTGGATAACCTTCAAACGTGGCGCTCAACTAGTTTCGACAAAAATCAGGCATAGGTATGCACTGCTTACTTGTATTTGCACACCGCAAGTGCACGCTGATTATCGGCTGGTACGCCGCCACTTCAATAGCCTTTTCCCACTGGCAGCGTCCTGACCAAAGCAGACGATGTGATTTCTCACATTTCTAAACATGCAACTCGGGCTGCAGCCTATCACGACCGCAAGACTTGAAATGCAGCCCGAGTGGGGTACGATGCAATATTAAGATAACCACCAGTTCGTTGGTTCCCCCCCCCCCCCCACCTCGGATCTTAGGTGCCCGATGAGCGGACTTTTAGTAACAGCTATTTTGCGGATGCATCAGTCAGCATCCAACCAGGTTCTCGAATCATTGACACGATCGTACAGCATATTTTGAGCTATATTAATATTGCTGCTCCTTTAAAAAACCCTTAGTACTGTACGTTTTGCCAACCGCTTCACTGAGCCATTTTCTGCCCAAGTGTACGTCCAACTGCTTATGTGGTAAGTACCATACTGCACCCATTGTGAAATATGCATGAAACTCTAAAGGAGAAGATGCTGGAGGATAGTTTTCGGACTCGATCTAGGCATGGATTGTGTGTACACAGGATCTGGAATCATTCCAGAATGAACGTGTGTGTGGCTTGGCAAGCGCTGGCTTAGAATATTCTCCTGACAGTTCCTCGGGCGGTGTACAACATCGATTCACATACAACTTAGTCTTTCCTTATACACAGCCCAATAAAGGAAGGTAGGAGTCCTCACCTGAGTCCAAGTTCCTTTCGGCCTGCATATGAATAACCGACATGAGTCCTGCAATGCTCGAGCTTGAGATTGATACTCACATTCGTTCTTTACATATTCATCTGTTTCCCATGTCGTCGGGAAACAGTACGGCATAGTCTATGTGTTCCATGGTTGTTATTACTCTCATATGCTCGTGACAACGTCAAAGCAGAAATAGTACATTTGCAGTTCTAGTATGGTTGAGCTCAAGAAGTATTCAGATCGAGAAAGAGTTACGGGGTATGCATCAGATTTGTAGTTCGTCTGTTTCAGGAAAACCAATCCCGGGGTGGGTCTTGGCCCACTCAAGGCGTTCATCCACCCAGATATCTTGATCATCAGAAGCCCAAACGTTTACCTGGAAGCTCAACATGTCTGCCAGCAGACGGAAAGGACGACCCATGTCATACGCCTCTCTCCACTCCGGGTATCGGGCGGACCTTTCTATTGCTGAAAGAAAAGCAGCACGCAAAACTTTTCTTTCTTCACTGGTTCCGCCTTCGTAACTGGACTCTGGGTCATTCACATCTTGTAGCCATCGTGGGATCACCGCGCACTCCCATAGTGGCGCGATGGTGGCTGCTTCAAAGTCGATAAACCCAGTGACTCGACCTGAATCGGTATCGATCTATCACATTTGCGTTTATAATGGGCACCAAAAGGGCATGCATAGACATACCATGACATTTGATAAACGGAAGTCATCAAACTTTAAGGAGAATGGTCTTTGCGGAGTAGTGATATTGGGAGGTATCAACGCATCACCGGGGTAGACAGAGCACAGCTCAATAGCCTTTCTCATAACACGCTCCCCAAGTTCAAGTCGGCTCTCTGCCAACTGAGTAGGGTCGCATTCGTGAAGTTCAGAGAGAACGACCGAACGGTTATTGGAGATAAAATCAAGTTCTGCCCGTAGATTGCTGGAAAGAAATTCAGTTACGGTGGAGAATGGACCTCTGTTTGGATCGACGACTTGTGAAACGGGCGCGTCGGGAATCCGGACAAGGCCGTCGAGAGCACGGTAGAACGGTGTACTGACTATCGGTCCAACAACGAAGTGAGGTGAAAGAGGGCTCAAGTAAAGAGATCCTGCGCTCTCAAACCGAAGAGAGCATATCTCCAAACAATATTGTGCAACCTGCGTCACTACGGTCTTCTTGACCTCCTCGGAGAGATCCCCCCAGTTCTGGCTAGCAGGGGTCCCTTTAACCTTAGGTACGCGGTGTATGAGTGAAAGATCCTAGAACGCGACACGTAAGTTTTTGCAAACTCGCCTTATCCAAGATCATGTATTCCGCCCCAACAGGATTCGACGCGTCAGAGTTCCACGCATAGATTCGCGGAACAGGTACATTTGTGAACGCAGCGATCATCTTGCACGTCGCGACCTTTCCAAAGAACGTAGAGTCTTCAATACCAACACACATGATACTTAATGTATATTTGTAGCTACCTCCGACTCAAGTTTGTCCTTTGGAAATGCAGGAGAGGCCACTCGAACCACAGCATCAAGTGGGGCACCGTCCAATCGCAAGATATCATATACCTGTATAGATAATCAAACAGTGATCTGTAGCATGTAATGCCAGACGGACCTTGTGATAACCTCCTTCAGCTAGCTTCTCCAGCTTGCAGCTTGTCAAGAAATAACGATCGACAACTGATTGCAGTTCAGCAAGGCTAAATGAATCCGGTTCGCCCTCCCCATCGTATGAGAACGTGGACATTCGATCATGATCGACATCGCGCATGCTGCAAGAAAGTAGGAGGAGGGCCGTGATCAGTGGCGTACTAGTTTATGTCAGAAGGTGTGGGAAACGAGTACGGAGAAGAATAACATGAACCAACATGAACCCCGTTGATCACGCGCACGGGCTATTTCATATTTGTCTGACCCAGGCGTCAATGCCGCATCATGATTACTGGCTCCAGCCCTTCACGCGCATGCGTGGCCTCCGGCAATGGTCTGCAGCTAGCTGTGCCTTAGCTGCGCTCCGCTTACTTGAAGGTAACCTGCGTCCACAGTACTGATCCCGTACACCCCACAACAATTTTGGAGCGGTATCAGGTCCCATGTCACCGAAGTAGGACTGTCATGCACTCAGTAAGCCTTGCCTCACATAGACAAGGCTGTGTGATGTGCTGACCACTCAGTAATGCCATGCCATTTTTGCGCTGACTCTGGCCTGTTATTAAAGTTGTTTGAATGGTTGTTCTTTGAATCTATTGCAAGCTTTTCATCGTCATGAAGAGATCATTTCTCAGCTTTTTGGTCGATCAGTGGTCGGTGGTGCCCCCAGTGGAGACGACTGATCTATCTGGGAAAACAGTTCTTGTCGTCGGCGCCAATGTAGGCCTTGGACTCGAGGCATCCAAACACTTTGCCCGTATGCAACCAGCGCGGTTGATAATCGCCTGTCGTAGCGAGGCCAAGGGAAAGGCCGCTTTGACTGGTATGTATAGCCGTTTAGAGTGAATCTGACACAAGATGATTGACGTCTTTTTCTGAAGAAATCAAACAGGAGACCGGATACAATGGATGCGAACTCTGGATAATCGACCTTGCCAACTTTGCGTCAGTGACTGCATTCGCTGACAAATTCGAGAAGGAGGGCGGCGATTTGCATATCCTGGTAATGAACGCAGGGATTTTGCAGCCCGTTTACCAATCCACCACCGATGGCTGGGAATCCACGTTGGTCCATCTCATTTCCCTACGCGTGGTCATTGCTCATATTTGCCCTTCAGGCTACAAGTCAATCATATTGCAACGTCACTGCTTTCGTTGCTCCTCATTCCGCGACTAGTTGCTGCGGGGAGAAATTCGTCAACACCTTCCCGGTTGGTACTTGTATCCAGCGGTGTCCACCACTACGTTAAACCCACGAAAGAGGTCAAGACTTCCTCGAAACCACTTGAAATGCTGAGCAGCGCAGAGTGGTGTATCCCCGAGTAAGTAGATAAATCGAACTTCATACAACTTTCCTTTACTAGATGTCTCTTAGGCACATGCATTCCCGATTCTTCGAGTCAAAGCGTACGTGCCTCCCATCTTCGTTGCCTATTTCAACCTGACACACTCACCCAGTGTTTAACCTCTTCTTCATTCGTGCCTTGACGGACAGGCTGCAATCCATCACACCACTCAGCGCCGTAGCCGTGGCCCCAGGATACTCCTATTCACAACTACGGCGCTTCTGGTACGAGAAACCGACTTTTTCATTTGTCAGAATCGGACTCGCTATCCAGGAGCGTCTCCTGGCGTGGACGTCCGAACAAGGCAGCCGTCAACTCGTATTTGGTGCGGTGGGTGGACGGGACAATGAAGAGAATATGAAAGGCGGGTACGTAAGCGTTAGTCGCCTCGTAGAGGTCGCGGATTTCGTGCTCAGCGACGAGGGTCATAAAATGCAGGATGCTGTTTGGGTAGGAGTTTAAGTCTGTTGATCCGCCGTTCATCAAGGACTGACGTTTTCTATCAGAACGAGACGATAGACATTCTGAGCAGTGTTTCTGACAAGATTGCTCCCATAGTCCAGGATTATCTGGTAGTACCTGACTCGTCCACAAACTGACATGTACATGTGACACATTATCTACTGACGTAGCTTGATAGAACAATGTGCGCCTTTGGTTATCTTGTTCTCTATGTTTACGTTGCCTACTCTTATGATCTCGACTCCTCATCCTACCTACTGAGTCTTCTTTTATTTTTTTTGGCCAGCGCCGTATTTCTGTTGTCATGATTTCATCTACTTATCCCTCCGAGGAGGTTGGTTGTGAAACGATGTTGACAGTTGTACGCCACCTGTAGAACTGTCAAGAGGATATTCTTAGCCAGCACTGGGCGAGCAACACACGCATTCAGCATAAAATCACGCCGTATTTCATACACAATTGCAAATCCAAAATCCTGTGTTTACACCCAGCCTCGTGATAGAGTCACCGGGAACCATCCTCCAACATCCTATCCTTCATGCTACTTTCAGAAAAACATTCTGTACATCCTGTAGGAAGGTAGGTGTAATCAATAATAACGATATTTGGTTTGGACGTACCAATTTCTCTTTAATTTTTCTTCTCAATGGCCTCCCTGGCGGCCTCGCAAGCGGAACATGACTCCGTCTGGTATTTCACCCATTTCTTGTGGGTGATAGCCTGTACCTTGCCCCCCTTCGTCGTAGCCGACCCTTGTCCCTCGCAAACCTCGGAACATTTGGGGCAGTAACCAAGCTTTGCGGCTCGCTTCGTCGACTTGCCACATGAGCAGTGATGGGTACTGGGGAAGGGCGGCATGATATATGGGATTAGACGTTGGTAGCTACGATGTGACTTCGAGTGAAGGTGTTATAGAAATGATGGCTCAGTATAGAGGTGGAGAAACGTACAGTACTAGCAGTGACGGTATTTAAGGGAACAGTAATATTATTATAATAAAACTTGATACACACCGCATGATCATATGAACGACTCGGATCTTGCCAGAACTTGGTCCAAGTTGCGCCCGGAACAGTTGTTTAATCCCGGTCATCCAGGGGGACCAAAGAACTTGTGATCATCTTGGAATAGAATTGGAATCCATCCAGGCTAATGTCATTTCAAGCCAGTAGAGGTTCCTTTATCTCCCATGCAGGTCTGATAATCACAAAAAAGTTAGGCTGCAGCTCAAAGTTACAACTCACCTTGTATAAGCGCCGCCATTCGGTACTAGCCTGAGATTCTAGAACGTAGTGACTGGCAGTGGCAATACCAGCGAGATGTCGCGGCTAGGCCGCGCTGAGTCATCCCTTGTGATTTTTTGAAACTCAGCTAGGAGAGTCCGCCCTCACGGCATTCACAACGAAAAGACTTCTAGACTCTACCTCAACAAATATTTTCCCCTTGCGCTTAATGTTATCACCTAGCGGTATATACCAGCCTCGACATATCCCCTCCCCGTATATGTGATCTCTTATACCTTCAGCTTTCGTCCCTTCGTTGACGGCTCGATACCTCGCACTGTTTTTCATCATCACTTTATCCCCGCGATCCTCGCCACGTGCATGCACATCCATCTCTCGCTGCCATATGGACCAGCACATGGACAGCTCTGACATCTTCGTGTGGATGTCTCTGTCCGACGTGTCACCTGTTGACCGTACAATGTAACATCTTGTCGCATCGCTTATGCAGTGTCGTTCATGGAGTGAAGTTTGGACTGCAAGATGACTGGTTGGTAATTCGTTTGCAAAGCAGGACGGAACCTTCATAGGTTCAACTAACGTGCCGCAACATTCCTGGCTCCATGGTAAGTGCAATTTGGCTGGCACTCTGTTCGGCCTTGAGCGCCTCCCACAAATTTCAAATTTAAAGTTCAACTTTCACTTCCGTATTGACTTCGTACACGTCTGTTTGATCTCAACTGCTTGCTTGAAGTAAACTGACCTTAACTATATGTAGTCTGACCGCCAACAGCCAAACAATCAATGTGCTTCTGACGGAACAGAGTATGGCTAATGTCGCGGTGAAACTACTGTTTGTGGCACCGGGGGTGTAGTCAAGTTGCGCCCTCATCAGCCCTATCCGTAGTACGGACAGGGCTGATCACACCTGAGACTAATGATATACCGGGCCTGACTTGGCCTGAAAGCCTGGATCCACGCTGTTTCGCAGCACTTGCTTGAAATCAGAACATCCAGGGGTCATCGCTGTTGGCACCAGGGTTAAACCTTAAGCAGCTGAGCGGTAATGAAAATTCTCCTTTGATATTATGTCTATCCAGGCGATTGTGGGGCTTTCTCTACATGTTGCACATTGAGAATTTGACGGCGTTATAGTCCAGTCCATTATAAGCAAGTTGGCTTTCTTGCTTTGAATTTTTCCAGTTTTCCAGCTTCATCATAGGTGTGTATGATTTTCCTCGCCGTCAACTGATTTATCAAGCGTTTGATCCTCGTCGGCAGAGCTTCTCGCCATTCTTCTTACAAGCAACAGCAAAGTCCCTTGCTCGTCGTTAGGTGGTGGGTTGAAATCACCTCCCGTGGCTGTTAGAGATCTTCTGATTCAGTTATTTTGCAGCACGAATACGATGAAATCTTTCTCCTTGGTTGCCCTCTCGTTCGCCACGCTCCTGACGGTAGCTACAGCCACAAGCTGTTACTGGAGTGGGACTGCCCCATTCTGTGCTGGAAAGTGCGATAGTCCTACTTTGGATTGTAGAACGAGCTATTGTGGTGATGGAGCATGTTGTATAACTGGGTACAAGAAATATTGTTGCTACCCCTCCTGCTTCTAGGCGCATTAACACAGAAAGACGCGCAACAAATTGATGTTAATATTTCTGGGTGATTGTATGCTATGATTTGAACGACGCCATTGAATATTGAATGTCTGCTCCAACATCAGGAAATTTCATGTCATTCGAGTCTGTGTTTCGTGAACCGTCGTTCGATCACGCGAGAGTCTCATCGTTCACCTGTCTCCATATCATCGTCTTCGAAAGTTATAATGTACTTCATCGACCAAAACTAGGCGCCTGCGTCGGCATTGCTGGCTCCGTTTTCACCGGAAAGGTCCACTGAGTCCAATGCCCTGGTCCAGGCGGCGTTGAATATCAAAAATCGCAATGATTTGGACTCCCAAAAATTATTCCACAGCTTCGATATTCAACAGACGTCAAGTGTGTGGGGAAGAACTTGAAGATGGCTGATTGTCGTACACTTGTATTGTGCAATCAATCAAACTACATTCTGACACTTTGGATAAGCACTCTAACATCAGTCCTCGCTCGGTACTCCTTCACAACCTCCAATAAGAAGCGTTTGGTACACAAACACCGTGCCCTTCGTCAACAGGTTCAGACATACATGAACCTGGAGATGGGCCCACAAGCCACCGGAACGCCCACAGCAGCATTGACCACGCGAGCACGACGACGAACGCCAGGAAGATTACGGCATGATGAAATGCGCACTCGGCCCAGTACGCAAAATGGCGAATACCTTGTGAGGACTCGAGATAGCCTGGGCGAAACACCACAGCCTCGAGCTTCTGAGGGAACAGAAGAAGCGCCCCGCCTACTGCTGCGCACCAGGGAACAAACAGCACCACGCGGAGAATACCAATGAGAATATGCTGTGAGGATTCACACTCTTCGGGGAAGGAGTCGGCAAGAGGAACTTGCGTAGCCACAGGTGGCGACAAAGGCGTAGCGGCCTGTAGTTCCTCGACGAGAGGGAGACTGAAATTAGGGCTGCGCAGTCTACGGGATGGTTTATTGATATTTGAGGACGGCGGCCCCGAGATGGATGCTATCCTTCTTTCCGCCCTATGCCCAACAGTCTTGGCCTGAGGACGTCAGCGGGGTTTGATAACCTGAAACTGAACTCACCTTTTGCAGAGGCAGATCATGCACGGAGAAATATCGGTTTGGAAGGCTGTAGAACTGCCCATGTGCATGTGACTTCCGTTAGTCACCCTAACACTACTGCCGATACACTGACCTGTTCTGGTCTCATTTTAACCGAAATCCTCCTTCCAAACCTTTCTCGCAATGGACTAGCGATGAAGACCGGCTCCTCCTCGTCCGACTTCTGAAACAACCAGTAAATTCAACACTACACTCAAAGACGAGACCGACTCACCCTTTTCTTGAAGACCGTAAAAGCCCTGCTCACAGTCTTCACAATGGAAGACAACGTGCGCTGACGGTGATGGAGTGCAGTTGCGGCCTTCTTCACATTGAAGCTGCCTCGCAAGACCGGACGCAGATTCGTGTCGCTCTCACTGGTAGAAGTATGCCGCACGTCAAGTTTGAATATCTTATTCTCGTCATCTTCAGGAGTAGTCTGTCCTAACGAAGACGCGTAGGAATATCGGTCAAAATCCGATGAGTTTGAACTTTTATCTGGAGACACGCTGCTGAAGGATGAGCCGCGCTGGAAGGATGTCAGTTTTGACGCCCAAAGTCACACAAGACAGCTTACTAGCACAATCGATGGTGAAGCAGTGGGTTTCGCGTTCGACATGGTTTCGTGGAAGAAATAGGCGGGCTATATAATTTTGAACGCACCTGAAACCGTCATCGTGAAACATCTGAAAGCAGTGTCTTCGGATGAAGGCCTCAGATGAAACTTGTAGGCGTTGCTGCATGCGCCACTTAGATTGTGAGTTGATGGGGGATTATCGACACCACACATACCTTTAAAATTTTTCCCCTTTGGATAAAACAGTGAGGCAAGACCGCATGGATCCTTAAATACCACTGTTCCTCAAGCCAGGAGAGGAGACGTTAGCCTGAGCGTGAGGTGAAGTCGCTCGAGGGGATCATCGCCTCGATTATAAATAAACTACATCGTCATAGACGCCACGATAAACCGTCTGCCCGTTCAACCGCCAGCTGATCCCTCGATTGCTGGAAATCGGGATGGCGACTTTCAAGTCTCCGAAGGAATGTTGCAAGAAAACATGGATGTGGTTGTCGACATCTGCGCCGTCTCCTGACAGTTCCTCGGGCGGTGTACAACATCGATACATATCGCCTCTTAGTCTCACACTAAGTGGCACCCCGAACCAGGACCCCGGACACCACCCCAGGTCAACACGCCCAACGGCGTCACCAATCGTCTCCCATACATCTAATAAAACCTTAAAAACCCTAAAAAACATAATCTAGATACTAACTTTTACAGAAAATGGTGCTGTCCAAGGCACCTGAGAAGAAAAACCCAAAGGACAACACGAGCCCTCCAGTCACTCGAAACACCAACAACACAAGAGGCTCAATGCTACAGGAAGACATAGAATCACTACCAGGAGCAGTGACCAATGCGGAATTGGCAGAGAAATACTTAGCCAGTGTACTCCTACGTCAGGCAGACGAGCCTCTCACACTGACACACATCACCGGCATTCTATTTCAAATCACGCAAATGGTGAAGCCGATTCCGCTCCCAGTCATCAACGCCATCAGATCGGTGGCATTCATTCTAAAGAAGCAGATGGCATCAGACATCGCCGAAGCCGTTATTCATCACCTCTCTGACTCTGTGACCTCCAGCATAGTCAACAACGTGATAGTGGCTATTTCTCCTCAAGTAGCTACCATCCACTCCGTATCAGAAGAACTACGAGGATCGCTGGCTCAGTCGGAGAAACTTCGCAGCATGATAGAGAGAGAATGAGATGAGAAGGAGGAGAGTCTTCAAACGATGGCAGGCAGAATCGAAGATGCGGTAGATATGTTATACGAATCCATTGAGGATTGCAACAATTCGTGCAAGACACTCACCCCCTCTCTGGAAACCACGCAAGCTCACATCAACAACCTCTCAACGCAAATTCTTCAAAGACCAAACATGGGGCCACCTCCCATAACCCCATCGCAACCCCACCCCACATACAGCTCAGTAGCAGCCACTCACCTCCCTCCCACCATCGATCAGGCAGTGGCACGGGCCTCGCTAAGAGCCAAGCAAATTCTGCTAGACCCAATGCCAGGACACACACTCTTTCCCCCAGATACCACAAACTCCTCCATCGCCAAGAAAATTTCCGACATCCTCCTCATCATATGCAATGAGAACACTCCCAAAGGCACCGTGCGCGCAATCCAACGATTATGGAACGGAGGCGTAATAGTGGAACTGGACAGCGAAGCGTTAGCAGGTTGGCTACGTGGTCCCACAGGCCGACTCGCCCTGGAATCACAGTTCGAGGAATCAGCAAGCATCCGTGACAGAACCTACGCGATCGTCATCCAATTCCTACCCATCACTTATGAAATAGACCAAGAGGACTTTCCCAGACTTATTGAGAACGAAAACAACCTCCCTCCCAACTCCATTGCCTCCCTCAGATGGATCAAGCCCCCCCAAAGACGTTCACGAGAACAACGTACCACATTCGCGCTCCTTCAACTACGAGATGCAGACATCGCCAACGCCACACTCAAGGAAGGACTGTGCATCGACGCCCATCGATACCCCGTCAACAAGGATAAGAAGGAGCCAATGAGATGCGCTAAATGCCAGAAATTCGGACACATAGCTCGCAACTGCTCCGCCCCCCATGACACGTGCGGCACATGCAGTGGACGGCACTGGACAGCACAATGCAATGCATTCCGCACTGAATGCTGCATCAACTGCAAGAGCCAAACCCACACCAGCTGGAGCCGCAAATGCCCGGAGTTCATCCGCCGATGCTCAACTCTGGACGAAATGTACCCAGAGAACAAAATGCCATTCTTCCCCACAGATAACTCGTGGACTCACACAACACACCCTCCCAGACCTCAAACCCGCGCCCCATCTGCTAGCCTCTCTCCTCGCTCTAACAATGCAAACCCCAACACCCCAACCCCGCACACCAAACAATCCACCCTCAAATTCCCACCTGCCTTGCAACCATCCAAATCAGCTCTCTCACTGGCCACCCCTACAAACCCAACACAGCAAAACCCCGCCTCATCGACATCTAACGACACCCCAACACCCGCAACACCCTTAACTTCCAATATCCCGCCAAACTCCCCTTCATTACTAACCCCTTCTCTCCCCAGCGCAATTCCCCAATCCCCATCGACCAATGCCTGAACAACCGACACCCACCAACGCAAGTCTCAAAATCTGGCAGCAGAACCTCGACACCTCACTAGTAGCCCAAGAGTCACTAATGAATAGCCCTGACATCTCGTCATATGATCTACTAATCATCCAGGAACCACACATAAACTTTCTCCGCAATACGCGCGCAAGCCATCGCTGGCACGCCTTATACCCCACTAACCATTACTCCCACCCCCAGGAACGCTCACGAGCCATTACGTTCGTCAACACCGACCTCGACACCAACACATGGCGCCAAATACCATTCCCGTCCTCAGATATTGTAGTCCTACAACTATCGAGCGAATACGGCACCTGCTCGATCGTCAATGTTTACAACGACTGCACCCATCAAGACACTCTAACAGCATTGGACACCTTCCTCAATCAGAACATCGTCAACCTGCGTCCCACAGCAGAAGACCACATGCTCTGGCTCGGCGACTTCAACAGGCATCATCCAATGTGGGAGGACCTACGCAACCGGCATCTCTTTAATTATACCACTTGTCGTCCGCTCATAGACTTAATTGCTGACTTTGGCATGGTGCAGCTACTCCCAGCAGGGACCCCAACCCTTCAAGCCACCTGCTCCGGAAACTGGACGCGCCCAGACAACTCCTTTGGCACAGAAGGTATCTTGGACGCAGTGATCTCCTGCTCGACCAAACCCTCTTGCAGAGGACCCAAGACCGACCACCTACCAATCCTCCTCCATCTCAACCTCGAAGTTCCACGAACGGACACCACCCCACGTCTCAACTGGCGCGACATCGACTGGTCGTTATTCAAAGAAACCCTAGCAACCAATCTAAGCCCCTTCCCACCCACCCCGCTAGGCTCAGAGGAAGAATTCCAGACATCGGCTCGAAGACTCACCCAAGCCATCACCTCGACAATGGAAGCCTGCGTCCCCCATTCCAAACCCTGCCCGCATTCGAAAAGGTGGTGGACCCGCACCCTGTCAGACCTGCGCAAGCAGGTAGGTAAGCTCAGTCGCAAATTGCACCAGAATCGAGGACTTCCGCTGCACCCTTGCCATGAAGAGTACAAAACCCTCAAGAACCACTACGCGGACGAGATCACGAAGACGAAAAAACAACACTGGTCCGAATGGTTAGAGGATATCGAGGGCAATGACTTGTGGACGGCTAACCGGTACATCTCCTCAGCGCCCAGCGATGGCGGTAAATCACGCATCCCAACCATACTAACCAAGCACCCTGACGGTTCGACAACGGAAGCCTCCACTAACGCAGAGAAAAGTATAGTAATAGCAGAAGCCTTTTTCCCTCCTCCTCCCATCGAAGACTCCATCCCCGCTGACTTCATCTACCCAGACCCAGTCTCCCGCCACACCCCAATCACCTCAGATCAAGTCAATCGAGCAATAACCAAGCTAAGCGGTTATAAGGCCCCCGGCCCAGATGGCATCAAGAACATTGTATTCAAAGAGTGTGCAGCCCTACTAACACCCTATCTAGTCTACCTCTTCAACGCGGTCTTCACGTTTCGAACCTACTACGAACCTTGGAAGAGATCCACGACAGTGGTGCTACGCAAACCCGGCAAACCTCACTACAACGTTGCGAAAGCCTATCGCCCCATTGCCCTACTAAACTCCACATGCAAACTTCTCACCACCATTATAGCTGACCAACTAACTTTCCTTCTAGAACATCACCATCTCCTACCCAACACCCATTTCGGAGGCCGCCCAGGGCGATCCACAACCGATTCACTCCACCTACTCGAAGACACCGTCAAGAACGCCTGGAGGGCACACAAGGTAGCATCGGTCCTCTTTTTGGACATCGAAGGCGCATTCCCAAACGCCGTCACCAAAAGACTGATCCACAACATGCGCACTCGACGCTTACCTCGCGAGCTCATCAACTTCACCGAACGCGTGCTCACCGGGCGAAAAACGCAACTACATTTCGACGGCTTCACCTCGAACTGGATTAACATCGATAATGGAATAGGACAGGGTGATCCCCTTTCAATGATACTATATATTATTTATAGCGCTGACCTGGTGGACATTGCGCGCCCCCGGTGTGGGCGAGAATCCATTAAAGAACTAACTCTTGCCTTTGTAGATGATACCGCCCTAGTGGCTATAGGTAAGGACTTTGCAGACACCCACCACACCCTCAAAGATATGCTGGAAAGAAGTGGTGGGGGTTTTGAATGGTCACGAGCTCACAACTCCCGTTTCGAAACTAACAAATTCGCCCTCATCGACTTCTCGATGAACAGGCAACGCGAACGCCCAGATATGAACATCCAAGGGGCTATTATCCGTCCGGTTTTCACTCACCGTTTTTTAGGAGTTATCATTGACCAGGAGCTCCGTTGGAAAGCCCATGTGGACCACGCCCTCGCCAAAGGACTGGCATACGTTCTACAACTCCGACGTTTATCCACCATGTCCAAAGGCATCCCCCTCCGGTTAATGAGACAACTCTACCAGGCCACAGTAGTCCCAAAAATGTTATACGCCGCCGATCTCTGGTTCTCGCCGGCCTTCAACGGCAACTCAGACACCTTCCAACACGGCTCGTTAGGAATAATCAAGAAACTCACCTCCATCCAACGCATAGCTGCCATCGCCATGACCGGGGCAATGAGAAGCACTGCCACCGATATCCTCGAAGTACACGCTAATCTACTCCCTATAGCTCATCTGCTCCAGAGTGCCTGTCACCGTGCCATAGTGCGCCTCGCCGCTCATCCAGACTCCCATCCCCTGTACACCCCAGTTCGAAGAGCAGCTAAACGCTACGTGTCCACCCACCGCTCGTCGTTACACAGGCTCACCCACTCCCTTAGCATCAAACCAGACGAAATCGAAGCCCTCATCCCCGCAAGACGTGCTCCCACCTCCACATGCCCATACACGGTTCACATCGCGAACACGAGAGACGAAGGCATTGTCGAACACCATGATCTGCAGGATCGCATCCAAGTGTATGCTGACGGATCGGGTCACGACGAACACATTGGAGCAGCCGCGATTCTTTTCCGATCGGGAAGAACACCCCGCACACTCCGCTATCATCTAGGATCAAACGACGAGCACACCGTATATGAAGCGGAAATGGTAGGCCTTACTCTAGCTGCTAAACTCATCACCTCCGAGCAGGACATCGAATTCCCAATATCAATATCTGTAGACAACCAAGCGGCAATTGTATCCGGTGAGCGCTTTGATTCGGGCCCAGGAGCATATCTCTCTCTCAAATTCCAGAAGATACTACGAGCAGTCAAGAAAACCAATTGAAACTACGACGTCACGTTAAGATGGGTACCAGGGCACGAAGGCGTACATGGTAACGAGCAGGCAGACAGAGCAGCAAAAGAAGCAGCAGAAGGTCCTCACCGCACTAGTCCCCGTGAGTCCCTCCCCCGATATCTACGCAAGGGCCCGCTACCTTTAAGTATTTCAGCTATGAAACAAGCACACCGGACACAAGTTCAAGCAAGGTGGGCAAGACTATGGCCTACCTCCCCCCGCTATCATCGCCTTCAAGCAATAGAATCCGCCACTATCAACAAATCATTCCTCAAGCTCACAGCCAATTGCTCCAAACGCCTCACCAGCCTCCGCACTCGTCACATTCCGTTGAACAAACACCTCCACCGCCTAACAAAAGTTAATTCCCCCCATTGCCCACATTGCCCGCTCATCGATGAAACTATACTACACTTCTTGTTTGACTGCCCGCAATATCAACGCGAAAGGCACATCCTGGCATGTGCCCTTGGAAGGAAATCCACTTCTCTCCCATACCTCCTAACGGACTCCGAAGCCATCCCCCACCTTGCAAGATTTGTTAACGCTACCCGCCGCCTGAAACCCACGCTAGGTGAAATTCTGCCGCCCTCGTCCTAGACAGTTTGACAGTCCCACCCCACAGTTACCACGACCCGAAACCCCACTAACATAAATCGCCCTAATCACACCATACTCCATAACCCCCTAAACACTTCACCAGCTCGTTAACACGAGATCGACGGCACAGCCCTGAGGCCTCAGTCGATAGGCAACTGAAGTAACCTCTTTGGAATGCACTGCGGATATGCCAACTATACCGCAAATCACAGAAGTAGTCCATCACTTCTCGACTCCTTAGAACTACCTCACATAATCCCATCGCACACCTTACTCGATTCTCTGTTTGGCCTGCGTAAGCAGCCGAGCATGCGTTACCGTATTCATTGTCACATCATACACACGCAAGCACATTATTTAGCCTTCTCATTTTCGACAAACCGTCCATCTAAAACGGCCGGCAGGAACGGCGGATTGGTGGGGGTACGCCCTACACCAATGCATTTGGAGGTTTGGAAATGGGGTACGGAGCAAGGGGCTCCATGGCTTACTAGTACTGTCCTACATAGAGTATCACTCTCAATGGACATAAATTGGAAAAAAAAAAAAAAAAAAAAAAAAAAAAAAAAACATCGATACACATACCTAGTCTATTTTTTATGCAGCCCAATCGAAGAAGCCAGGTACATGACTGCCAGTGAGTCCGAGTTTCTTTCGGCCTGCATATGAATAGCCGACATGAGTCCTGCCATGCTCGAGTTTGAGAACATTGAGAACCCGTTTAATGAATGCTTTTTTTATTCATCTGACCCAGTCGTTACTAATCATGCTTACGAGCTGCACACCGCTCGCGGCCACTGAGTTGGTTGTGACTGTGCCATTATCCTCTGGACAAGCCTCCAATGGAATTGCCACCTTACTAGCTCCAGCCCTTCACGCGCATGCGTGGCCTCCGGCAACGGCCCGGAGCCAGCCATGCCTTAGCTGCGCTTCGCTTTAAGGTAGCCTGCGTCCACAATACTGATCCCGTACACCCCACAACAATTCTGGAGCGGTATCAGGCCCCATGTCACCGAAGTAGGACTATCATGCACTCAGTAAGCCTTGCCTCACATAGACAAGGCTGTGTGATGTGCTGACCACTCAGTGATGCCATGACATTTTTGCGCTGACTCTGGCCTGCAGCCGCTTGCTATTAAAATTGGTTGAATGGTTGTTCTTTGAATCTATCGTAAGCTTTTCATCATCATGAAGAGATCATTTTACAGCATTTGGATTGATCAATGGTCAGTGGTGCCACCAGTGGAGACGACTGATCTATCTGGGAAAACAGTTCTCGTCGTCGGCGCCAATGTAGGCATTGGACTCGAGGCGTCCAAACACTTTGCCCGTATGCAACCAGCGCGGTTGATAATCGCCTGTCGTAGCGAGGCCAAGGGAAAGGCCGCTTTAGCTGGTATGTATAGCCGTTTAGAGTGAATCTGACGCAAGATGATTGACGTCTTTTTCTGAAGAAATCAAACAGGAGACCGGATACAATGGATGCGAACTCTGGATAATCGACCTTGCCAGCTTTGCGTCAGTGACTGCATTCGCTGACAAATTCGAAAAGGAGGGCGGCGATTTGCATATCCTGGTAATGAACGCAGGGATCGCGCAGGCCAGTTACCAATCTACTACTGATGGCTGGGAATCCACGTTGGTCCATCTCATTTCCCTGCATGTGGTTATCACTCATATTTGCTTTTCAGGCTGCAAGTTAATCATATTGCAACGTCACTGCTTTCATTGCTCCTCATTCCGCGACTAGTCGCTGCGGGGAGAAAGTCATCAACACCTTCCCGGTTGGTAATCGTATCCAGTGCTGTCCACCACTGGATTATACCCGCGGAAGAGATCAAGACTTCTTCGAAACCACTTGAAATTCTGAGCAGCCCAGAGTGGTGTACCGAGTAAGCAGACAAGCCCAACTTCATACGGCTTTCCCTCACCAGATGTCTCTTAGGCACATGCGATCCCGGTACCCTGAGTCAAAGCGTACGTGCCTCCCACCTTCGTTACCCATTTCAACCTGACACACGCACCCAGTGTTGAATATCTTCTTCGTTCGTGCCTTGACAGACAGGTTGCAATCCATCACACCACTCAGCGCCGTAGCAGTGACCCCAGGATTCTGCTATTCACAACTACGTCGTTCCTGGTACGAGCAACCGACTTTTTCATTTTACAGAATCGCAATCGCCATCCAGGAACTTCTCCTGGCGTGGACGCCTGAACAAGGCAGCCGTCAACTTATATTTAGTGCGGTAGGTGGACGGGACAATGAAGAACATATGAAAGGCGGATTCGTAAGCCATGGTCGCCTCGTAGAGGTCGCCGATTACGTGCTCAGCGACGAGGGTCGTACAATGCAGGATACTGTTTGGGTAGGAGTTCACGTCCATTGATTCGCCGTTCATCAATGACTGACGTTTTCTATCAGAATGAGACGATAGATATTCTGAGCAGGGTTTCTGACAAGATTGCTCCGATAGTCCAGGATTATCTGGTAGTACCTGACTCGTCTACGAACTGACGTGTATATGTGATACATTATCAACGAGGTAGCTCCAGACGTAGCTTTTCAGAAGAATGTGCACCTTTGTTCTTTATAGTTTGCATTATCTACTCTTATAATCTTGTCTCCTCATTTTACCTACTGAGTCTTGGTGATTTGTTCTGGTCAGCGCCATATTCATTTTGTCATGAACTTATCCCTCTGAGGTTGGATGTGAAACGATGTCGACAGTTATACGCCACCTTCAGCAACCTGCATAACTGTCAAGAGAATGTTATTGGCCAGTACTCAGCGAGCAGCACACATTCAGCATTGAACTACGTCATATTATCAACACCCAGCCTCGCCCGGAAACCATCTCCTAATATGCTCTATAGTTCCAAAAAGCATATTCCGTACGTCCTTTAGGAAGGCAAGTATCGATGATAGTAATATTTGGTTTGGACATACCAATTTCTCTTTGATCTTTCTTCTCGATGGCCTCCCTCATGCGGAACATGATTCGGTCTGGTATTTCATCCATTTTTTGTGGGTGATAACCTGTACCACGCCTCCCTTTGTCGTAGCTAATCCGTGTTCGTCGCAAACTTCGGAAAATCTGGGGCAGTAACCAAGCTTTGCGGATTGGCACAATTAAATTAGTTCATTTTGGACCATCCATTGACAAACAACCAACCTACTTTTTGGAGCTTTATGTCTGCTGAGTTCCAGATGCAAGGTCTAGACCCTCCGAGTCAGCCATAAAGCAGTCCGATACTATCATGTTATTCGAGATTGTCACGGTAGCACAGTACATGACAAGGACAATCGATGCTTGAAATTTTGATGTAACGAATGCTAGTAAGACAAGGGACAGGCGCGATAGTAGACAAGCATATGATAAAGGACAGTGGGTCTGCACTACGGATAACTGTCAGAGAATCCATTAGACCCGCAAGAGATACAATGGCAAATGCAAAACCAAAAACGCGAGTACAGCACCCAGTTTGTTTTGTCGCTGTTACGGCTGGAGGAGTAGTGATGGGAGGAAGGGGTGGTGGTGGTTGGTGGTGGTGGAGGAGGAGGAGGTGGATATGGTGATAATGAGTCCGTTGTAGGGGTAACTACTACCCGCAGGGGCGATGGCAACGACTGTGCCCTGCCTTTGTTGTGGTCCTCTTGCCGCTGCCCTGACGAGGAAGCTGGGGTTGTCGGTGGCCGAGCGGTATGTCTAAGCTTGGAACAAATGAGCGTAGGAACGAGGAAAATGTAACAGAACCCACTCACTTTTTTCTTTTGAGCAGCAGCACGAGGACTAGGAGCGGGACGGGAGAAAAACCCTGGTGGTGACAGATTTGGTGCAACATCAGCATCAGGAGGTGGAGATGTTGGAGTGGCAGGAGCAGCTGGTGGAGAAAATTGCGTTGTCGGCCGACTTAAGGATGTCCTTCGGTGACTCCCCCCCACTCCACGAACAGTCATGTCCTTTGAAAAGTCAAAATTCGGCACTGCATGAAGACACTGGTAATAAACCTACGCCGCCTGACAAGGCCTCCAGTTCGCTCTTCAAGAAGTCTACGGCCATCGAGGCAGATGGACGAGACGCTGCTGCTGACCAACACATCTTGATCTCATCCCAGCGTGCGTCCGTAATATCGGGCGAATCAGATGTTGCAGGACGCGATATGCACTTTCCTCTACGAATGTTTTCAAGGACTGTAAAGTCGTCGATAATTGTATGCCATGGAATATCCAGAGTCAACAGCTGTGAATAGCCGATCGTGACCAACAGTAGATACAGTCTTGCGAGCTTCAGACTCACGTGAAACATGACGCAACCAAAAGAATACATGTCGTTCTCTTTCGTCGGGCTGCCGCCATTGAGCAACTCGGGCGCGGTCCAACTGAGTGCATCAAGCCGATCATTCGATCCTTGGATGACGTGGTTACCTAAGCGGCCACCAAGGACTGTCGCCAACCCAACGTCCGAGAGACACGCGCGGTATGTCCCTGCCTGGATGTCCACCAGAACATTCAACTGGAATGTCCCGTCAGTAAAGGGCCATATCAAGAAGTTCAACGAACACTAGTGATATCTCCATGGACAATATCCAAACCATGAACTAATGACAACCACGTCAGTTGAAGTAACGTCGTACGAAGACAAGGAAGACAGACGATACTCAAGTCCAGACGCCGTGCCGAGACGCTAGTGGTCATCACCATGGAGGATTCAGTCTAGATAGATTACAAGTAAACAGTGGCTCACCAAATGTAATTTCGACTCGATGCTCAATTGAGCGCCTTGTTCTTCAATTATTTGGCGTAGCGTGGTATCAAACCATGGAAAGACAAGGGCTGGGGCTGGGAATGACCCAAAATCCCTTGCCGTTCCAAGAAGAGGAACAATGTGTTCATGCCTGAGGATAGCCCAGATCTTGACCTCGCATAGAAATCTCTGGCAATTAATGCTTAAGGAGGTACAGAGCGCAGAGGAATGTCAGAATTCTCACCTCTAATTCTTGATGTGAAAGAGCAACCCTGATCACTTTCACAGCAACCTGCAGTGAAGATAGTCAGCACCGACACGTCACACCAGCATTAGCCAGACCTTGATAAGCCCCGTTGGTTGTTTGTATTCACATTTAAAAACGTTTGCAAAGGCACCTCCTGCGAAATAGCCGCCAAATCGCCCAATAATCTGGCCTGTCAGATCCACTGGTTGTGAGTCATCGATCGCAGACGAATTGATGTATTCAAGAACTTTTTCAGCCTCTGGGCGATGCCCCGGCTCCCATGACCAGCATTTTTGAATCAAGCTCCAGAGACCATCAGGGATGTTCTCGGAACGCGTGGGGGTGGCTTTATTTGCCAGCTCGATGTAGATTTGATCTAGCTTTTTCTTCTCTTTCCATGGTATATCCCCCGAGATGATCTGGGTGGAGAAGGCTCAGGATGGGGCCACAGAAAGACAAAAGAGATCACACAAAGAAAATGACACTGCCAAGGGAATAGACGTCACTCTCGAAAGTCGGGTTTTCAGGGACACTCTCGATTCCAATGATTTCAGGCGCACGCCATCGAGGATTAAGGGTGTGGTGTACGGTCGACATGGACGACTAGAGATCTTGTTTTCCTACAACGGTGGCGAGACTGAAATCTGTGAGACGTGGATTCCCTGAACCGTCGATCAGCACATTTCCCTGGGTAGCAAGTGAGTGCGACATATACAAAGAGACGACCATACGTACGGGGTGAAGGTCCCCGTGAACGACATTCTCCAAGTGGACTGGGTAAGCCTATCAATGACTAAAATAATGTCTAGATAGAAAATGACGAACGATAATTAATGCCACCAGCGACGCCCTTGGTCTACATAGTAGCATATGGTTCGATGAGCGTGTGTAACATGTGAATGGGGAACTCACCAATGCAACTCTAGCAGCAAGGGTTATGGCGTGCGTCTCGAGGTGTTCATACAATGTCCCAGAAGGCATCCATTCCAAAACGAGAGCCGGAAGCGGTGAATCGAATGTTGCGATGCCAAGTAGCGGCACGATATAAGTCGATTTACTGAGCTTAAGCCATATTGCGAGTTCCCGACGCAAGTCCTATATAGACCATAGAATAATGTAGAGTGAAGTCGGCACCCTCCAATATTATTGAAAAGACTTGCGCTCTCGAGTTTCTCCTCGAAGTGGGATCCTTTGGTGAACACCTTCACTGCAACCTGGCAGATACCATATTTATGCATGAGCTCGAGGTGCTCAGATAGACAGTCACAAACCTCCGTTTTGCCTTCATTGATGGTGCATTTATAAACTTGGCCAAACGAACTCGATGCAACCGGAGATCCAAGCTTGATTTGAGATGTAAAGTCATGTATGGTCTCAGCGGTATTGCTGCAGAAACCATGAATCGAAGACCGCAGATGCACGCGCTGCATCATGGGAGTAGACTCACTCTTTAAGCGCATTTTCCTCCATGACTCGGACGTGGATGTTGAGCGCTGTTCTACAAGTGGCCGTATGCAACCTTTCCAGTACTTACTTTGTAAGAAGGGCAGCCGGGCAAAAAACCTCCTGCCGAACACCATCCATCAATGGTGTGGGAATGACAATTGTCATTCCCTTCCCCGTGTTCGGTTCCCGTTCAAGACGCGGCCTTGCCCGTGAGTATCCTCGTCGTGTTTTGCGCAAACGCTGATTGACATGACACACCCATAGTTTCTCTCAACCGGTTTAACCTCGTGCAAACGTTCAGCATGGCCTACAGTGTCCTAACCGGTTCCTTGATCATTGCGCTGCGCACTGTGTAATGTGCTGACCATTCCCCGGGGGAATGAAGTTGCAAGAAAACATGGATGTGGTTGTCGACATCTGCGCCGTCACCTGACAGTTCCTCGGGCGGTGTACAACATCGATCCACATACCTAGTCTTTCCTTATGAAGGCAGGTACTCGACTGAGTGAGTTTCTTTCGGCCTGCATATAACTAACCGACATGAGTCCTGCCATGCTCTAGATGGAGCACCCCGTTTGATGAGTGCTATTTTTATTCGTCTGACCCAGTCGTTACTAATCATGATTACGAGTTGCACTCCGCTCGCGGCCACTGAGTTGTGCCATCATCCTCTAGACAAGCCTTGCAATTGGCACCGCATGGACAAGACTGTGTAATGTGCTGACCACTCCATGACACCCAGTGATGTCATGACGTATGCGCGCTGACTCTGGCCTACTATAAAAGCAGCCCGAAACATGATTCTTTGAATATATCGCAAGCTTTTCATCATCATGAAGGAATCGGCACTCAGCATTTGGATTGGCCAATGGTCGGCGGTGCCCCCAGTGGAGACGACTGATCTATCTGGGAAAACAGTTCTCGTCGTCGGCGCCAATGTAGGCATTGGACTCGAGGCATCCAAACACTTTGCCCGTATGCAACCAGCGCGGTTGATAATTGCCTGTCGTAGCGAGGCCAAGGGAAAGGTCGCTTTGGCTGGTATGTATAGCCGTTTAAATTGAACCTGATACGAGATTATTGACGTCTCTTTTTCTGAAGAAATCAAACAGGAGACCGGATACAATGGATGCGAGCTCTGGATAATCGACCTTGCTAAGTTTGCGTCAGTGACTGCATTCGCTGACAAATTTGAGAAGGAGGGCGGCGATTTACATATCCTGGTAATGAACGCAGGGATCGCGCAGCCCGGTTACCAATCTACCACTGATGGGTGGGAATCCATGTTGGTCCATCTCACTTCCCTGCATGTGGTTATTGCTCATATTTTCTCTTCAGCCTGCAAGTCAATCATATCGCAACGTCACTGCTTTCGTTGCTCCTCATTCCGCGACTAGTTTCTGCGGGGAGAAAGTCATCAACACCTTCCCGGTTGGTAATCGTATCCAGCGGTGTCCACCATTTGATTATACCCGCGAAAGAGATCATGACTTCTTCGAAACCACTTGAAATTATGAGCAGCCCAGAGTGGTGTACCGAGTAAGCAAACAAACCAAACTTCATACGACTTTCCCTCACTAGATGTCTCTTAGGCACATGCGATCCCGGTACCTTGAGTCAAAGTGTACGTATCTCCAACCCTCGTTACCCATCTCAACCTAACACATGCACCTCAGTATTGAATATCTTCTTCGTTCGTGCCTTGACAGACAGGTTGCAATCCATCACACCACTCAGCGCCGTAGCAGTGACCCCAGGATTCTGCTATTCACAACTACGTCGTTCCTGGTACGAGCAACCCACTTTTTCATTTTCCAGAATCGCACTTGCTATCCAGGAACTTCTCCTGGCGTGGACGCCTGAACAAGGCAGCCGTCAACTTATATTTGGCGCAGTGGGTGGACGGGACAATGAAGAGAATATGAAAGGCGGATATGTAAGCCATGGTCGCCTGACAGAAGTCGCCGATTTCGTGCTTAGCGACGAGGGTCGTACAATGCAGGATGCTGTTTGGGTAGGAGTTCAAGTCTATTGATTCGCCATTCATCAATGATTGACGTTTTTTTTTTATCAGAATGAGACGATAGACATTCTGAGCCGTGTTTCTGACAAGATTGCTCCGATAGTCCAGGATTATCTGGTAGTACCTGACTCGTCCACAAATTGACGTGACATTATCAACGGAGGTAGTTCCAGACGTAGCTTGTCAGAAGAATGTGCGCCTTTGTTCTTCATAGTTTCCGTTGTCTGCTCTTATGATCTTGTCTCCTCATCGCACCTACTGAGTCTTGGTGATTTGTTCTGGCCAGCGCCATATTCATTTTGTCATGATCTCATCCACTTATCTCTCCGAGGTTGGGTGTGAAAAAAGTCGACGGTTATACGCCACCTGCAGAACCACGCTATATTTCATACGCAAATCCCGAATCCATCTACATCCAGCCTCGCCCAGAAACCATCTCCTAATATCCTCTCCTTCAAAGTTCTATGGTTTCAAAAAGCATATTATGTGCGTCCTTTAGGAAGCCAAGTATCGATGATAGTAATGTTTGGTTTGGACATACCAATTTCTCGTTGATCTTTCTTCTCAATGGCCTCCCTGGCGCTCTCGCAAGTGAAATACCATTCGGTCTGGTATTTCACCCATTTTTTGCGGAACTTAACCTGTACCACGCCTCCCTTCGTTGTAGCTAATCCGTGTTCGTCGCAAACTCCGGAACATCTCGGGCAGTAACCAAGCTTTGCGGATCGCTTCGTCGACGTGCCACACGAGCGCTCCGCTGATGGGTACTGTGGAGGGGCGGCATGATACGCGCGATTGGATGTTGATAGCTGTGGCTTTGAGTGAAGGTGTTGAAGGTTCAGTAAAGCAGAGGTGGAGAGACGTACAATAGCAGTGGGGGTATTTAAATAGAACTTGAAACATACTGTATGATCATATAAACCACTCGAATCTTGTCACTTGGAGTATTGATGTGAATTGCACCAGGGCACCAGGATTGCGGGACAGCTAAAGTCCGGCCATCCAGATCAATTGCCTAAAATCCGAGGTGGGGAGACCAAGGGAGATCAAAGAAACTTGTGGTCATCTTGTAATCCATTCAGGCTACAATCCAAATCAGCAGAAGCTCTTCTATCTCCCAAGTACGTCTGATAATTACACATCGTCCATAGTTAAGCCGTAGCTCCAAGTCAGAACTCACCTTGTACAAGTGCCGCCACTCGTACTAGAACGTACCTTCGTGACTGGCAGTGGAAATACCAGTGAGCATGCGAGGATAGGGTCGCGGCTAATGCTACGCGATTAGTGGTCCCGTTCTGGTTTTTGAAACTTGACTAGGAGCCAAAATATCATCTTCAGAAGTTATTGTGCACCTCATTGACCAGAACTAGGTGCTCGCATGGGCATTTCTTGCTCCGTTTTCACTGGAAAGGTCCAGTAGCTGAGCCCAATGTCCTGGTCCGTGCAGCGTGAATCCCTCTACTGTTTTGATAAATATTCAACGGACAAAATGAGGTGCGTAGAGAAGAATTTGACGATAGCTGATCGCAACCTCGGGGGTTTCAACATTTTGCCTCCTGCAAGATTTGAATCAAAAGCAGATCTAGGACTGAATTACCTTTCAAATATAATTCCACTGGTAGCGAAATACCAGTTTCCTCGCCGTGTCCAGGCTCGTGACCGGTCTGGAGTATACTACCCGTGACGGATGCTCGAGTGGTGTAGCCAGGCTGGTCAAGTGGCGTGGCCGGCATTATGTGGTCGACGCTGTTCAAATAGTGACTGCCCTCAGCGGCACGACCGGCATCTGCCAAATTTCAAACTCCTCGCTTCGCCTGCTAAATCAATCTGACTACGCCCGTTAAGAACATCTCACCCGTCTGGAATTAACGCATAGTCAGGCTGGTTACGAGGTCTGCGCTGTGTGATCATCGTCCGATGACTCTGCTGATACTTGTACGATACAATCAATCAACTACATTCCGACTCTCTTCAGATAAGCACTCTGACATCAGTACTTCAATCCTCGATCAACCGCGCACTCCTCGGCTCTCCTCCACAACCTCCAATAAGAACCGTCTGCTCCGCAAACGCCGTGCCCTTCGCCAACAAGTACAAGCTCTGGCGATCATCACAACCCAAAGGCATGTTCGAGTCCACCCGAAAGCCGGTCCAAACATACATGAACCTGGACATGAGCCCGCAAGCCACCGGAACGCCCACAGCAGCATTGTACCACGCGAGCGCGACGACGAGCGCCAGGAAGATCATGACATGGTGGAATGCGCACTCGGCCCAGTGCGCAAAACGGCGAATACCTTGTAAGGACTCGAGATAGCCTGGGCGGAACACCACAACCTCGAGCTTCTGAGGGAACAGAAGAAGCGCCCCGCCTACTGCTGCGCACCAGGGAACAAACAGTGCCACGCGGAGAATACCGATGAGAATACGTTGGGAGGATTCACGCTCTCCAGGGGAAGAGTCGGCAAGAGGGACTTGCGTAGCCACAGTTGGCGACGAAGGCGTAGCGGCCTGTAGTTCCTCGACGAATCCAGGAAGACTGAAAATAGGGCTGCGCAGTCTACGGGATGGCTTATTGATATTCGAGGACGGCGGCCCCGAGATAGATGCTATCCTTCTTTCCGCCTTGTGTCCAACAGTCTTGGCCTGAAGACGTCAGCAAGGTTCGATGACAACGAATAAACGCACCTTTTGCAGAGGCAGATCATGCACGGAGAAATATCGGTTTGGAAGGCTGTAGAACTGCCCACGTGACTTCTGTTAGTACCATGCTCAAACTACTGCCGACAGACTGACCTCTTCTGGTCTCATTTTGACCGAAATCCTCCTTCCAAACCTTTCTCGCAATGGACTGGCGATGAAGACCGGCTCCTCCTCCTCTGACTTCTGAAACAACCAGTAAATTCAACACTACACCCAAAGACGAGACCGACTTACCCTTTTCTTAAAGACCGTAAAAGCCCTGCTCATGGTTTTCACAACGGTAGACAACGTGCGCTGACGGGAATTGAGTGCAGTTGCGGCCTTCTTCATATCAAGACTGCCTCGCAAGACCGGACGCAGCTTCGCCTCGCTCTCACTGGCAGAAGTATGCCGCACGTCAAGTTTGAATACCTTATCCTCGTCATCTTCAGGAGTGGTCTGTCCTGACGAAGACGCGTAGGAATATCGGTCAAAGTCCGATGAGTTTGAGCTTTTGTCCGAAGATACGCTGCTGAAGGATGAGCCACGCTGGAGGGTTGTCAGTTTTGACGCCCATTTAAGCACACAAGAAGACAACCCACTAGCACAATCAATGATGAAGTCGTAGTTTTCGCGTTCGACATGGTTGTATGAAGTAAGAAGCTACAGGGGAAGCTTGCGCAAAGAAATAGGCGGCCTGGAAGGAAACAATTCTGAACTCGCCTGACACGTTCATCACGAAACAAGCAATGGCAGTGTCTCTGGATGAAAGTCTCAGACGAAATCAACAAAGGTGTGACACATCATAAAGGACAGTATGAATCAGACGTTGGATTTCATTAAATAGATAACCATCGTCTGTAGAGCGCATCAGCTAATGGTACGGCACCAGTAGTCACGTAGATGAGAGAAAGATTATACGCGGCCTCTTTTGCGACGGACGCATAGTGCTAGTAGGATTGTCAGCCACCGTCAGCCGCCATAATCGAACGTGGCAGACGTGCTACTCACCTCGCTTCCCCGCTTTTCGGCAATCTCAAGAACACGCTCGTAATGCGTGACAGCGTGCGTATGAAGACCTTGACAGAGTCTCTAAGATAAAGGGCTGTCACATGAGAAGGGAAAATTTTCATACCAAGCTGATGGAACGCCCGACCAAAATTGTAGTCTACCTCCGCAAGCATCTCATCATCAGATGATTTCCGGATTTTTCGATACAGAGACAAGAAGGCCATTCCCTACCACATATTTGAGGTACGGACCGGATGAGGAGCATAGAAGACCCACTTGTGCTATCATGTGATGTCGATTGTCAGACTGCCGCTGCATAGCTCTACCAAGAGAAGCGATGGCTAGAGACAGGCAGACGACAGGATCTTCAGGGCAATAATCGTACGCATGCAACAAATAGACTGGAAAGAACGGTTATTAGGAACTCCCGGAAAGGCATACTAACTTGCATATAGCGCTCTGGTAGCTTTTGGCAGCGAGAGACATCTGACCATAAAGAGTCACGAGGATTGGATTGTTCTTCGTAGGCATTCTGACCGCTGTTTTCTCCGTCGCGTTACTCTCCGTTGGACCAGGGATCTCCGCTTCTTCATCTACTTCTTCCTCGACTTCGTTCGCTTTCGAAGGCTCTTCCTTGCCTGATGACGACATATTATATTTGCGCCCAACAACATTCCATTTCATGAGTTCTGGAGTCTTGACAGAAGCATCGTGAAGGCGGAGTTCACGAAGTGCATGTTTTTGCAACGTGGAAGAAACGAACGAATCGGTAGGGCGATGTCCGCTGGCTAACGAAACCAGGAGAAGGCGAAAAGCTTCGTTGTTGAACTGGTGGGTGTTGATGATTTTGCGACACTGTTCTACTGCGATAGAGAACTTGCCAGCATGGATGGCGCACGCTGCAAGACATGTTACAATATCGAATCAAAACAAAACAAGACGCTCACTGATGATCGCTATTCGAATCGTGTTCTGTGAATTGGAATCTCGATAGGCGTTCGATAAGAGGACATGGCGTAGGACTTCTTCGGCCTGATCGTAATCTCCCCGTTTGGTAAGAACGAAGGCGTACTGTGAAGCCAAAGCGATTAAAGAGTCAGATCAATAACAACTGCAAAAACTGACTTGCATGAAAATCCTCAGCCAGCTCGCAAATGTAACGCCGCGGAACGAATCCACCTTCACGGATGCTTGACTGTCATCTTTGGCTTTCCGGGTATGTTTGTCGCGTTCTACAGAGTGTTAAGGTCAAAATAACGTATAGTCAGCGAACGCCTGCCATCACCGACCATTAAGTTCGAGCCTTGACACCATCCTGTCCTCGTCTGTATCATCCCTTCGTTGTATTCTTCTCTTGGGGAACATGCCCTTAAAGTCATAGTCCTGCCAGAATCGGTCAGTGACTTCATCACAAGCGCAGTGATACCTATCCAATCACCCTCGTTGTCAAAAACAAATTCCTTGTCTCCCTAAACATTTCCACAAGTTTCTCTGCCTCAAGCATCCACTCCCTCTCTGCCTCCACGTCTCCGTGCAACATACGCGGCCACAGATCATCAACGCGGTTGTACCCTAACAGCACCTCCCGCTCGCGTTGCTCTTCGAGCGCTTTGAGCTCGGACAAGGTGAGCCTGCTTTTACCGGGAGCTGGAGTTTTGGCTTTGGTGCGTGATTTCTCTTCGAAGAGCGATGCGCCTTGTGGTTGGGGAACATTACCGGGTGCGGGTGTGGCTTCAGGCTGGTGCGCACGTCGTTTGCGAGAGTCGATGACTGTTGAAGGACAGATATTGGATTCTTCAGCTTAAATAGTAAGAGACGCTCTAGCCTTGATAAACGAGTTCCAGGGCCTTCCGAGGTTCGTCCATGATTTCGTAGAGCTCGGCGAGTTTCATCTTCGCGTCGTTGTTGGTTTGATCCGCATCAATGACTAATGGGATATTAAACTTTAGCATGATGTATGAAGGACTTTCTCACCTTGCTTATAGACCTCTGCGGCCTCTTGCAAATCACCGAGCATCCTACGGCACACTGCAACCTGAAGCAGTACGTACAAGCTACTTGTCTATACAACGGATCAGCAGGAAAGCCGTTATGAAAGTCAAAGGAAACGCACTGCAGGGTCCGCGCCGAGAACCTCGTAGATCGGCCTTGCATCAGCATACATCTCACGCTCAAAATATGAGTCAGCGATCTCTCCAAAAAGAGCAGCATAATCGAGAACATCTTGCGCGAGGACGATAGAAGCATGCATCTGTGAGACCCGTCATCCACCCATAGGTTTTTGGTGCATGACTAACACGCACCTTGCCTTCCTCGACTTCTCCTAGCTTGATCCGCGCGATGGCGAGTCGGTGTCGGGCGTTGACGTCAAGAGGATAGTGACCGGGTTGAACATCGCCGCTTCGCTCGATATTCACGTTACCTCGATCCTCGCGAGGTAAATCGTATTCTCGGTCGTCTATACACCCATCCCAGAAGCGCTGGTTTGCGCGGCCTTGTAACCATCTGCATCCTTTCCTTATTATTTGGATTGCATGATCGTATTCTGTCATCGTGTTATACAGATCGGCGAGAACTAAAAGGTCGATGAAACCGAATATTTGGTTCGGTGGCAACTGGTCATTCAGGGAAGGGTCGATAGGATGTGCAGGACCCAGAGGCTGAATGGTCTGGTAGTGTTCCAAGGCAGCCTGGTAAAGAGAGGCACAGAGGGGAAGGTCTGATACTTCGATGAGTATCGGACGAAGCTCTGCCAGAACTGTCATGTCATGTGGAAACCGTTTCAAAATTGCAAGAAGGGAATGGCGAGCCTAGATTGGGGTGATATGTTGGAGAAGCGTGAATAGGAAATGATGTGACATACAGCGCGAAGGTCGTTTATTTCCTTTGCCAAGGAAGCACGGTCCCAAAGTGCGTCCACATTTGATGGGTCAAGACTATATACCTTGCTGTAGCAATATATGGCTTGTTGATTATAGCCCAAATCTCTGTTGAAACGCGTTGTTGGTCAAGGTTCCCTTGGATGAAAGCCGATCATGACCCTACCTTGATTGTGCAGCTAGTCTCTCCCATTCATCCGCATCGTGCCGAAGATGTGCAGCCATAATACGTAGTTGGAGCGCCTTCTTCGGCTCGTTTGAATCTTCATAGCATTGAGCAATAACGGACCACGCCGACGACGCTCGAGGCTCGATGCGAATGACTTCCTGCATGATTCGAATTGCTTCTGTGATATTTCCATCGACATATGCTTGATTCCCTTCACCTATGAGGGCGCGTACTTGATGGGAGAGCACAGGTCCGTGCTGACGACCGCGCTGAGAACACGATGCAAAAATGCAGTTGCGGGGGAGTCCAAAAGAACTATCAGACTACGCACTTTCTTGCTTTTTTTCTTCCCTATCCCTGATGCTTCGCGAAGGTCATCGCGAAATTCCGCGTCTTGCTGGGCGATATTGAAGTCCCATTCTCGATGGAGCATCGCTGCATTTGATACGTCATCTGTCATGCGAATGTTGCTCACTAGTCGGCTGCCATCTCATACTCAGATACGAAAATCGTCTCAAGGGAGATGTATGCACTTGAAATCTGTGTCGATCTCTGCTTGAACGCCATGAGGCAATTCAATGTCTTCAGCTTCCGATTCTTCTTCTCCTTCTGCTTCATCATCGCCAGATTCAGAGTCATCCGCATAGTCTGACTCTGAGTCCACCACACTCAGGCTCCCGTCGTCTACGGTGAAATCAAGAAATAAACATGCCAATCACGATTTCAAGACTTACAGAAGTCGTCCTCTTCATCCATGTTTGCGCGAAGAGGGCCACCTTGTGACATCTGTGACTGCGTGGACCTGTCACGTTTCATGTTTACCGGGTGGCCCGGTGTAGGCCGTAGCACTTGACCGCCGTGCAGCACTTTGACCAAGAACTTCCACACTCACTGACTCGACATCGATTCTCCAGTCTTTCCCTCGCCGAAGCTTCTCATAGCCCAAAACTAGTACAACGCGGTTTATATCAACTTACGTAATCCACAACTGATTTCCAAGCTGCACGCATACCGTGCCTGACATTGACTTGCCAGCAACCTCCATGGCCATGGATTCATCCCTAGATCTCAACGGTTTGGCTAAATCTCTACCAGCAGCAAACTTCGAGAAAGCTGAGAAGGACCTATTGAACAACTTTAAAGGTGATGAGCTTTTCTCTGACGGGCTTCACCCACGTTACTCACGTTCAGCACACATAACAAGCTGCTGCGCTCAGTATAACAACCCTTTACCGATCTTCAAGACATGCCTCCAAACGAGCTTATAATGCAGGATACGCAACAGCCTGTCAAGATCTCATGTCGATGATCCAACAGGGAGTTTCTACAGGTGGTGTAGCGCTATCTGGCTCAAACAACCCTGCCGGAGACGTGATGACCATCGGGCGAATCATGGACTGGATTGAGGCTAGAATGGAGGCAGTAAAGGCTCGCGAAGAAGAGGAGGATGAGGATGAAGAACGTGAAAGAGAAAAAGAACGAGCAAGAGGGAGCGTCCCTGCCAGTCGCCCCGACACAAATAAAGGTTCCACTCCCCGTGATGTTTTCACCGGGGACACCACGAGGAACACTGTACAATCAGGTCCCTCTTCTTCTCGTCTGGAACAGCAAAATGTATGCTTCTTGATCCTTTTTGTTGCACATTAGCTGATATATTCCCCTTCTCTTAGGCTGCTCCAGCGCCTTTGACTCCGCACTCACCTTTCACGGTTAACACCCCAAATGTTCCCAACAGACAATCCTCACCCACACCATCCGCTGTGCCACCCGCACGCCAATCAAGCCACCCATACGCCGGCCAACGTCCATACAAATCCCGTGCCTTAGGCGCCAAGAAAGACAATTCCGAGCCCTTCCCCGCCGGCCCACCCATCACGGCTTGTCTTACACCGTCAGAGAATCTATTCCGCATGTCTCCTGTCACAGCAGCAACATCTGTTACAGGAGACCCTGCTTTCTCCGACTATACCGCTGGCGCCAAGCGCCGTCATGCTGTCATGATGATGCTCGATTCCAGCGCTTCTTCAGGCGCTACCGAATCATCTTCACAAGGGAGTAGCGTCTCATCAACCATCACATCCACCTCTGGAAATGCTAGGCGGAGAACGCGAAGCTCGCGTGCATCTGTCCTTGGCGCCAGCCATACACAGACCCAAAACAGCTTGGGAGACGCCATGGACGTAGAAGATGAGGGACGAGAACGAAAGCGAGTGGCCAGAAGATGATAGCCACTCGATTAGAAGTAAAGAAGGTAGGTATTACCTTCTAGTGTATGTCATAGGGTCGCGCTGTTTTTCTATCACCCCATTTCCACACAATCCTTTAGCATTTGATTTAACACACTTCTTATCCTCATCCCGTTGTATCGCTCACCCTGCACGAGTTCTGTATGTACGCTTGATTTCAAGTGATACCAATTTTTGTTTGGCAATCGTGGCATCCCCATTACTGTTTTACGCTAATATATGCAGTGGTTTATGGTTTACGTAGCAAGACTGGAATATCATAAAGGCGAATATCTCAATTCACCGTGACTGTTATAGCTTTGGCGTCATTCCACCACTCATCCCCGGTGACCTCTTCCCCAGTATACCCCATTCAGCTCCAAACTTGGCTCCCCTATCCACTTGTACTGTTCTGAATCATCATCAGTCTCATCGTCACAATTCCATCTGCATTCACTCACCGTCCGCTCAAAGACTCCTATTTACTGGAGCGCGTAGACCCTGGAAACGACCCAAACCCATACGACGCTTGAAGCGCTCCAAAGGCCGCTTCATAATTTTTCGGCTGGGACTGCCCAGGGGAAGTCTGCCCATGCTTCTTGTCCTTTTGTGACTTGAGCAGAGCTTCCGAGGATGTAGAGGTGACCGACGATGTAGATGATGATGATTTGTACATATTCAGTGGTAGCAGCGATGATAGAGCTCTGCGGCGAAAAATCTAGATTTTCTCTTCTGAGGAGCTGGGGAAGCCTGCTTGTGAGTGAGTGAGTGGGTGATCTGCCCTAAATACTGTTTTATATACTACATAGTAGGCGCCATAATGCATAATGTTTTATCCATACGACTCGTAGCGGCACCGCAGTCTACCGCAGTCCGGAAGCCATAACTGTCATAAAGCTCGATTTACTGGACTCACTATCCCAGCTTGGCAGAAGCCTTATGACAATGAATTGGGAAGTGACGCAAGGTGGCACTGCATATGTGGCAGTCCAGAAAGGAACGGGATCCCCCCGCAATGCACGTTGCTCATGATTGGCGCCCATATCCGAGTCATCACCCCAAAATTACGGGTCCGCAGCATAGTTCTGGGAAGATAATATCGAAATCATCGCACTATATGTCAATTGTGGCTAGGCTCGTTAATCATTATAAGTACTTCCTCAACCATGCCATGTGGCTCGTGTGTTATTTATTCTCTTGCTGCGTTCCATAAGCTTCAAAAGTTTTGGCTTGAGTGGTTTCTTTGCATCTGAATCAAGGTGAGTAGACAACGCGCAGCTGCGGCTCTCTGAACAATGCAACTGCAGTGTAACTGGCACCAGGAGGTGGCGCACCGGTGTTATGTTTCTGACCTTGAAAGCAGATAACAATTGCCTCATCCTCATGAACCGGAATAAGTCATCCAGTACTACAGGTTGAACGCAACCTATATCGGTCGTCACTGTGTGATTGTGTCAGCTCGCATCGTGCGGTATCAGCACAGGCATAAACTACGACTTACAGTCGGCGATGCCCAACCACCGAAAAAGGTCATGAGTATGGTTGCCGGTACGTCACACGAGCACTGGTCTGCTCAAGCGCTGAGCACTTATGACGACCTCTCAACAGTCTCCACTAAATCCCCCTCGATACACTCCCCCTCCTTTTGAAAAGTCTACTTCTTGCCATTCTCCGGAGGAGCAGTGTGCTTTCGGTCAGTGGTGGAGGGTCCATCGGTTGGGGTGGAGTGATGAAATCCAAGAAAGCATCACTCGCGCACAATTGAAAAACGGAGAGTAGGAAGGTGCACTTGCGAATGATTTTTGTTGCGAGTCGAAACATTGGATGACCTCTAACACTCACATTGGGGTCAACTTGGATTTCATGGTGCAGGTGCGTGCGTGCTTTGTGAGGATTGGAAGGTCGAGAGGAGCTGGCCGCTGGCTTCGCTCTTGCGTAATAGTTCCTGCGTGAAAATGAGCCATTGATAAAAGAGGGGGGGACTTAAAAGCTCACGGCGTCATAGGCTGGTCAATGTTACACCTGGCCGAAGACACAAGATCTTGTGGTGGATTCATACTCGCGGAATTTCCGAAACAATCAAGACATTGTGTGATTTCTGGCCAGCCGGGCATCACCTTGTGGACCTTGTGATGAAATGAGATACTCTATTGTTGATGTGAAACCTCTGAAAAATACGGGGCTGACAACACTATCACCATTGCGCGTCAACTACATCACGACTCGGATTAGGCAAATGTCTCACTCTGAAGTGTGGCGATTGTGGTAAACAATAAACAGAAAACAATACACCCACGTCGGTGTGGATTGTGCGTGATTAACGTCCAGACCTGCGATAGGTATATAAGGTTACCAACAGCTCACGAAGATATAAGTTGCAAACCCACTAACCCCCAATTTCTCGATACCTCTCTTTCTATAGTAGACTCAATTGTCTCGTGGGCTTCAAGATCTTCGTTAGTGCTGGGGAAAACTGCCCTAGCCGTGGAGTCGGGGTACAACGCCCCGACTCTACCACGACGGCTAGCCTTGCGTTAGCGTACAGTGACATATCGGATAGCTTCTGACATGTTCGCGTACACCAGCCCAAGGCTTCACTATCCTCCCTTTTCAGTGCGGTTTGTTGCCAAACTTGGACTGGAGAAGCCAGGGTACGCGGATATGCGCTGTACCATGGAAATGACCGGGAACAGGATGGACGACTATGCTTCAAGTTGTGCAAATCTGCCGCCATGTTCCAATGTTTAAGTGGGTTTCAGAAGGGGATTACTTTATGTTGACTATAAGTAATAGTTCTTGCAGAGTAGACATAGTCGTGCATCATTAGCATGCTATGTGTGGTTCCTTGCTACCGCGCTTATCTCCTCTATCTACCCTTGCTGGGCATTTCCAAGTGGGAACTGCAGCATGAAACTGCCACGCGAGGATCATGAAGCCTGACATGGGCGGCGGGCTTGGATTGCTGACACAGGCAGACATAGGTCTCGATGTCTGTACGTGTCAACGCAAGGTCGGATGTCCTGTTGTACTACATAGTAAGATATATGTCCTACAACATGACAAATGTCGATATTTACCACTCGGTCGTCACTGTGTGATGGGGTCAGTTCGCATCATGCAGTATCAGCACAGGCATAAACTACGACTTACAATCGGCGATGCCCAACCACCGAATGTAATCAAAGGTCTTGAGGAGTTGCCGGTACATCACTCGAGTACTGCTGCATATAATGTGGGGCCGGATGTATCCTAAATTGGAATGCAGGTGCGGAGCAACGCCATTTTTTTGTCCTAGAGGCTCGCTCGCATAGCGCAGGAAAGCAACTATCTATTTGTCGTATTCGGATCGCCGATTCTATGCGAGGGCATGGCCAAACATTGAATGCATAATCAAGATCCCTCAACAGAGCATGTGAGACCGATGGCTGCCTGCAGGTTACAAATCGTAAGTGTTTACATATTCCGCATTGGTTTCTCATAAAAACTAACCATGTGTGAACCGCAAAGACATTTCTAATTTCTCTCACTTGCACTCTCGACGTCGCTGCCGCGCCTCCTAATAATCAACATCGTGATTAGCAAGATATGCAGAATCACCATGACTCGTCAATTATGTCGACTATTTTCTTGATATAATTGGCAAGCCGTGTTAACCAAGATTCCAAGAACACGGGGCGAGGATCTCGTTTGAGTAACAGAATCGCGTCACTGTTATAGCAGCAGCGTGAATGGTTACATATCAGGTTTTCGTCTTTGAGTACACGTGTGCTCATGCTGTGTGGTAGCCGGTGAATATTGTTGACAACCGGTGACCATGTCTTCTCATAGGCAGGTTGGGTGGAAGAAGTTGGAAGTCTGGAAGGGCATGGTCATGGTATCATTCAACTTGTGGCGGTGTCGAATTTCCCGATCCGTAAGCGAGAAGAAGGCTCTGTCACCCATGAATGTTATCCTTAGACCAAGGAAGCGGTTCACTGTTTCCTCAGAATGCGTGCAGTATCGTAGAGAACGATCGCGACACGTTCTCCAATGCACCCTCGGAAGAGACGCCTCCAACCCCAACCCCAACTTTATCCACACAGGTAGCATCAACGCTACGAAACAACTGAAAGCAATTGGTGAGTGCCTCTGCTAGTCAAGTGCTCCAACTGATACACACCTGCAGCGAGGTATGAATAAGGTCTCAGACATGCTCAATCATCCTCCACCCCATCCTTCCAAGTCCTATACTTTTAAATTATCAGCCTCTATCCCCGCCTATACGACATTCATCTGATCATCAAGGTCTCATTTCAGATGAAGACTGGCAATTGGTCCGTCTCGCTGACATACTAATAATTCCTGTATCTTCATATGAACCAGAGCGTTGGTCCCGCCAGCCTAGCTCTCTAGAGTGTATTGGAGATGGATCTCCTCTACATGTTGTACATGTCTATGTATGCGTGTCCGTCAGGACCCCAGAACTATGTGACCCCTGTCACCTGCCTCGTGATGCATCTCTGATCTCTTCGCTATGTCTCGTTCTAGCCCTTGCCTCGTGCTCCTAACCCCTGCACTGCGCTCCCCGCTCCAGCGTGTTAGCATCCTTTAGTCTGCTTTACACTGGCATATGTGCCATGACCACGCGGGCGTAAAGTCATTTCTTCTTCGAAGATGCGGGTGTCTAAATGGCCGGAGACTAAAAGAGTTTAATGTTCCTTGCATATACGGTAGCTGCGCGTTTCAAGGACTGATTCCGCCGAATCAACTTTGTATTACATTGATGAAACCTAATTACACAGCCCTGTCTAGCCCATGACCACGTAAACTTTGGGCTCATTAGCTGACTCGAATGCTGTCTTATCGGATTTACACCTCACCTGTAAGAGATAAGAAGGTGGATATGCAAGATGGGTTCGAGAACCCCATTTCTTCACTAATCGACCATGGAGTATTCGGCGGACGATGTCGCAGCGGCCACGAGTCTCCAACTATTAACGGTGCGTCGCTTTCTCGATACGAGGACAAGATAACATATCTAGCATGTGCCACCAGTACCTATACAGTGCGTACTGTACGAACTGTTTCTTCCTCGTTCTAACTTGACAGCCCAGCGTCAATTACGACGTTCTTGGTAGGTTTGTCCTGATCTATTCCTGTCCGCCGTTAAACTCACTCATCCAGATCTATGATTATGCTTGTTCACTTCACGAAGAGGTAATGCATTTTTTCCGTGATACACCTCGCTGTGGATATTGATGCTACGTTGTTCAAAGTGGAAATTTCTACTTCGGTCGCGCTGGAGCAAAATCAAAGCCCTTTATGTCATTACACGATATCTCCCCTTTGTTCTCATCGCCATGTACATATGTTGTGCGTTGATGAGCTCCAGCATAATTCCCCGATAACAAATTGACATGTTGTACTTCAGTGAATTTCACCCAGAACGAGAGCCCCAACGTATGTGAACGTGCAGCAGACTTCCACTGATAAAGACGCTTACTGCTTGACTTCGACAGGAATGTCGGACTTTGATCAATGTTTACTCATGTACGCTGTACATGTTGCATGCACGTCCTTGCCGAGCACTGATATTTCCTCTCACAGCTTTCTGCCAGATATCACTCATCTGCTCTGAATGTATCTCTTCTTTCTCCACATCATACACGTGTTCCTGATCTGATGCATCCAGGCTTTTTTGTGATCAGAACATATGCGCTCTGGAACAACAATAGGATCATACTCGCAGGCATGCTGTCCGCTGTCTTTGTGAGTCTCGTGCCCTCAACACAAGTTTATGGTTGATGAATTAGTCAGGCTATTACCGTAGCATTCCCCAGCATTCGTTTTACCACTATTGCCACCTCATATGGTCTGTGTTCTCACCGTCTCCCACTACCATTCGCACATATTCACTCCATTTTCACAGTTACGGCCAGCATGATCACAGGCATCCCAGGCTGCTACTGGAGTTCGAGCAGTATCCGATATTTCATTCCCTATATTCTCTTGTTTGTGTTTCAACTGGGTATGTCACCGAGAACCGGGAGCACAAATTTACTAGTATAATCGCGGGCTGACTGACGCTCTCCAGTACTGGTCTCCCTCACACTGGTGCGTGTCATACAGAGCTGGCGGTCGGCCAAGGGTCATCTGCACGCTGTCCTGGTGAAACACAACATATTCTACTATGGATGCGCTCTCTGTGAGTCAGGACTTCTATATATGTCCTTACTCATCGATGGTGATTATTTTTTCGAAAGGTCTCTCAGCCATGAACTTCCTCATGCCGATACTATGTTCCGACGTGCGTAAACCTCCCAATACTCTCAATATGATTACTGAAGTCGGCGTTGATGTTCCGTACACCGTACATACAGTTCCCATACAATACCGTCCTCGAAGAGTATGCACCTCCAATTTCTGTTTCGAATTCCCACTGACAACAAATACGCATACAGTTTTCAGGTCTTTATCCTTGCGATCCTCGCCACGCGCATGCACCTCTATCTCTGGCATATCGACCGGGACGTGCACGGCTCTGACGCCCTCGTATACATTTCCATGTCTGACATGTCACCTACAAACAGTACGGTGTGATGTCTTATTGTGTTGCTTATTCGTCAAGTTGGTGGGATGAGGTTTGGGCTGCGGGATGACTGGTCGGGGTGGCATGGTCGTGTTTGGGACGCGCTCAACAGAACACTAATACACATATAATGTTACAAAGCTCTTATTAATAATGGTACTTATGTCACCCTGCGTCCAGTTGAGTTGATCCGGTTGTGTTTTGTCGTCCATCTTCTTCCTTGATTTCTGAGACTGAAGTGGCAGCGTTGAGGCCAACCTTGCCTGCAGAGCTCGAGATATCGCGCGAGAACCAGCCACGCATATAACCACCCTCTTCTGCTTTGCAAACCGTTCGGGGTTGTATACTCTGAGAGCCCGAGGTCGACGGTATCGCAGTGGCCAGGAATCTCCATCATTTAGCGGTGCTTCATTTTCTTAACATGACGGCAAGATAATCACAGATATTTATACCATGCATGGCTAGTTCATATGCAGTGCGTGCTGTCCAAACTGCTTTGTCCTCGTTCTAACTTGACATCCAGCGACGCCGGCATTCTGGGTGGGCTTATCCTGATCTATTCATATCTGCTCTCACACCTGTTTATCCAGACGTACACGTTCTCAAATGCGCTCTCGGAAGAGATGTATCCAACCTCGGTTCCATGATTTTGCATATCACGCCTACACGTCATTCACCAGATCATCAAGGCATCGTTTCAGATGAAGATACAGGCCGTTCTCTGTTACTACATCTGCCCCCTCATAGATTCCTATCTCAATCTGCTTCATGTGGACGAGCATCCTTCAGTCTGCTTTGATGACGTGCGTTGAAGTCATTTTTTCTTCGATGATGTGTGCGTCTAACATGGCTGGAGTCGATGAAAAGAGGTTATCGTTCCTTGTAAAAACGGCCCACATACTCCAAGGTGGCTGTGTATGCAAAGACTGATTGCGGCCGAATTAAGCAAAATGTTTTGTGGTGATCAATTTACATCCCTATCTGCCATGCGACCCTGCAGCTCGAATGCTGTCCCCAATCATGATGTTTGCACCTTACTCGTAAGAGATAAAAAGGTGCATGATGCATGCGAAAATCCCGTTTCTTTACTTATCGAACATCGAACATGGAGTATTCGCCGGACGATATCGCAGCGGCCGCGAATCTGCAGTTATTATCGGTGCGTGGCTTTCTTAATACGAGGGCAAGATAACATATCATGTGCCACCAGTACATATACAGTGCGTACTGTCTGGGCTGCTTCTTCCTCGTTCTAACTTGACAGCTCAGCATCGATGACGACGTTCTGGGTAGGCTTGTCCCGGTTTATTCCCGTCTTCAGTTAAACTCGTTTATCCAGATCTATGATTATGCTTGTTCACTTCACGAAGAGGTAATATGCTTGTTTCATGATACAACTCGCCCTGGATGTTGATAATCCGCTGTTCAAAGTGGAAATTCCTGCTTCGGTCGCGCTGGAGCCAAGTCAAAGCCCTTTATGTCATTACACGATATCTCCCCTTTGTTCTCATCACCATGTACCTATGTTGTGCGTTGATGAACTCCAGCATAACCCTCCCGATAACCCATTGACATTTTGTATTTCAGTGAACTTCACCCCGAACGCGAACCCCAACGTATGTAAACCTGCAGCGCGTTTCCACTGATGAAGATGCTTACTGCATGACTTCACTAGAAATGCCGGTCATTGATCAATATTTACTCATGTACGTGCACTGTACACGCTGCATGCACATCTTTGCCGAGCGCTGCTCTTTCCTCTCACAGCTTTCTGCCAGATATCAATCATTTGCTCTGGAAGTATGTCTTTTCCCTCCACGACATACACATACTCATAATCTGATTCATCCAGGCTTTTTTGTCCTCAGAACATATGCGCTCTGGAACAACAATAGGACCGTACTCGCAGGCATGCTGTCCGCCGTCTTTGTGAGTCCCATACCCTCAACGCACCCAAGTTTATGTGTGATGAATCAGTCAGGCTATTACCGTAGCATCCGTCAGCATTCGTTTTATCACTATTTCCACCTCATATGGTTTGTGCTTTCACCTTCTCCCACCAAATTTGCACATATTTACTCCACTTTCATTATGTTTCATAGTCACGACTAGCGCGATCCCAGGTATCCCAGGCTGCTACTGGAGCTCAAGCGGCGTCCAATTCTTCATGCCGTTCATTCTCTTGTTTGTTTTTCAACTGGGTATGTCGCCGGGAACTGGGAGCATACATTACAGACGTGTTGCACTGACTGACACTGTTACCAGTATTAATCTCCCTAACACTCACACGTGTCATACAGAGCTGGCGGTCAGTCAAGGGCCATCTGCACGCCATCTTGGTGACGCATAACATATCGTACTATGCATGCGGTCTCCGTGAGTCAGGACCTACATATGTCTTCGCAACTCATTAATGATGATTATTGTTCCGAAAGTTCTCTCGGCTGTGAACGTCCTCATACCAGTGCTGTTTTCCGATGTGCGTACACCTCTTAATATCCTTCAACATGATCGAGTCGTTGATGTCCGCACACACAGTCCGCATGCTACTCTGTCCTCGAAGAGTATGCACCTCCAACTTCTTTTGCGAATTCCCACTGATAACACCCCCAAACACACATCTAGTTTTCAGGTCCTTATCCTTGCGATCCTCTCCACGCGCATGCACCTTCATCTCTGGCATATCGACCGGGACGTGCACGGCTCTGACGCCCTCGTGTGCATTTCTATGTCCAACATGTCACCTGCGGACCATATGGCGTGACTTTCTATCATGTGGCTTATTCGTAGTTGGTGGAGCAAGATTTGGACTACGAGATGACTGGTTGGGCTCAACGAGCTCGACTACACTGTCTCCACGCTATATACGATTCTTTCGAGTCAGTTTTGCTTGGCTAGTTTCACTGATCTAGATATTGTTTTCTATCTATGTTCTAGCACTATCGTCGCGCTCGCTCAATTGAATTTTGTTCTGTTGCTATTGTGACGCCCAAAAATATAAGCGAATGTGTGGCTCGGGACCTTGACGGTGCCATATGCTGGTTAATGCTATACCTGGCCAAAGATACAAGATCTTGCGGTGGACACAGACTTGCAGGATTTCCGAACCACTCAAGATATTGTATAATTTCTGACTAACCGGGCATCACTTTGTGGACCTTGTGATGCAATTAGATGCTCTATTGTTGATGTGAAACCACTGCCAAATTACGGAGTTTGCCAGTAGGTCAGCCACATCAAATGTCTCACTCCGGAAGTGTGGCAATTGCAGCCAATAATGAACGCAAAATGATACACCCACACTAATGTGAATTGTGCGTAGTTGATGTCCACACCTGCGATAGGTATATAAAGTCACCAATAGCTCACCAAGACATAAGTCGCAAACCCACTCACCCCCTCAGTACATCTCTTGCTATATTAGACTCAAGTGTCTCGTAGGCTTCATGATCCTCGTTGGTGCTGGGAAGAACCGCCCTAGCTGTAGAGTCAGATGACAACGCCCCGACTCCACTGCGAGGTTGATCCTGTCTGCAGACCTGCCCCTATGTTCTAACGCTCTAGTAGGTTTCCGAAGGTAAATATCATATTGTAGGACAAATAACTTACTATGTAGTACCTCTGGACATCCCAACCTGAGCTGACACGTGCAGACATAAAGTCCTATGTCTGCCTGTGTTAGCGACGCAAGCCCAGCCATGTCAGGTTTCATTATCCTCGCTTGGTAGTTCCATGTTAGAGTTCCAACTTGGAAATGCCCAGCGAGGGTAGATGGAGGAGTTACGCACCGTGGAAGAACTGCTGCTTCTGGTCGGCATAGGTTAATGCCCCCAATGTTCTGCTGTTTCCTTTTCAAAGGCAAAGAAGTACATATGCTGCCATATCGCACAACCGATAACTTACTATGTGTCGCAGGACACCAGTAAGCCTTATCATGGAGGACTCGGAGGACCGGCCTTGAGTCGACATGAGACAGGTACAGGATTTATTCCTGACCGTGCCTGCGCTGCGGCAGGCCCGGTCTTGTTGGTAGGCTTCTTCTCCTGGTTTCAGGCATGGCTTAGGAACGAGAAACGTTCGAAGGGCTGGCACGGTCTCCTGCCCTTCTTTTCAGAGGTAAATGTGCCATATGATATATGGACGCCTTATCATGACGGGGACTAGCCTTCAAGTTGCGCTGGGGTATAAAATTTATGTCTGACCGTGCCTGTTTCGCAAGCCTAGTCTCCCGTAGTCAAATCGTCTTAATAGAAAAAAAGATAGTGACATAGTCGTTAACTTCCTTCCTTTCCAAGGCGCAAGCCCGGTCCTGGACAACTGAGGATGACGGTTGCAGAGCGTCGGCTGGCAGTGTACAGTCTTGATCTCTGGCTTTGTCGACGACGAAATAGGCAAAGAAGTTGATGTTGGTCTTCTTAACGGAGTCTAGATAAAATTTGCAATGGGTGTCCAGCTTACCCGGGCCGAAAGCGAGGCTGAACCAGTCCGAGTCCATGATCAATCATGATTTGGAAAATGAAACAAGACCGTCATTGTCGGACTTACACCACAAGCGGCAGATCATTTTGATTGACAGCCCATCACCGCCATGCTCCGCCATGTCCTCGAGGCGGAAGCATGTACTTTGAATCAGATAACGGCAAACGTGCAGCAAGTAATTGTCCACAAGACCATCCAATTCCCGACTAGACCGTTCGTCTGCTGCGAGCACACCATCCCAGAAAAGCATTAATCCGCTACTTTGATCAAGAAAGCTATGTTAGGACAGACGGACGGATCAACGCCTATGTAAGTGATGATCCCAATCTGCACGCATGGCGATGAAGTAACGGTCAGTACATAACGTCTATTTGAAATGTCAACATAGCATGCTGTATGTAGTAAAGTACACGCGCTTGAAGCAATAAGAATACATCCATAATCTAACATCGGAACCGGTGTGACCAGCAACTGGATACCTCTGTTAGGGCTGTCCACCCATTGGGCTCATGTCTTGAAGAGGGACGTCAACGACACCAAGCTCAACGACAGGTGGTCCGTCCATCTCTCGTGCATGCTGTGGTGTGGGCATTGCAATGAGGACAGCTATGCTTACGGCAGGTGGTGCCGATCTGGACGGAGATGAAGGTACAGGCGTAGAAGCGACAATCGGAGATGATGTCGTTGGTGCTGGTGAAAAAGGTGTACGAAAAGGTCGTAGCAAGCGCATCGTGCGAGAAGGCGCGTCAGATCGAATTTGGGCTGGCTCTGGCCTCGGAGATGGAGGCTTTGGAGCAGATTTAATATGGGCGGCGTAGACGGGCTGTGACATGAACTTAGCGATAGTGCTTGCAAGACGTTCTGCGCGAGAAGCATACCATTATGTCATCCCAAGCACATTTGCCGTCAGCTGAGCTCTCTTCGTCTCCACTGCGGAGCCATGCCTCCCACAACTTGGGCTTCTTTCCAATGTCCCTTCGTCTGCGACTTCCTCTGGGGTCATATGATTGGTGAGGGAGCCATGTCCCTGCTCGGATAGCTTCCTCTACGATGCGTTGATGACGTCGTCGAAGGATGAGACTGCGAATAACAATAGCGGATGAGACAGCAAGGAGAAGGACGAGGGTAGCTATTAGCGCCGTGTATGACATAGATTCACCAGGCAAAGGATTTGAAGTCACCGAGGAAGACATTGAGAGTGATGAGGGCGGGGGGAAGAAGGTTAGTGGGAGTGAAAGCAAGAAGTACGAGTGACGCACCAAGAAAGGTGTAAACTGTGAAAGGTGAAGTGATCATTTTGGTATTATGGGGACGATTTCAGGGCAATATGATTTAAAGCACAGGTAATCGAACCGGTTCGGGGAGATTGTATAATGCAAGCGATGAAATTCCAGACCCAGAGGAATGGGCGAGAGTATCACAGACACACGAGTAGGAAGTCAAAAGCAGAGGAGTGAGGGAAACATTGGAGAGCAGTGTGAGAATTGGTTGAGCTACATCACCATAACGATCAATCACACTCACGGTACAAGGCAGCGCTCGAAGTTAAACTGGGTTCGGTATTGTCGGAAGAAGTCGCGGAACTACCACTGGTAGTGGTGGTAGGAGTGCCAGGAAAAGACGATGGAAACAACGGTACTGGAGGGGTTCTGGTTGCAAGTAATGAGCTGGTAGTGAGACTAGACATTCTGGCAGCTGAGAGATCGAAAATTGCCAAGTGGGAGCAAAGAGTCGGAGACTATTAATATGTGAGGTCTTGAGAACACAAAGAGAGAAAGAAAAAAGTAAGGCAGTCAGAGAAATGTGAGGGTTTGGTCGTCGTCCACAGCGATGAGCTGGGAGTTACTTTCAACACCTGATCGTCGCGATCGTCGCGACCAACTTGTAAGCAATATTCACGGAAATTTGCGAAATGAATTCACACACTTATACTGCCAAGCTTAGCGCACCGCGTTCTTGTTCTACCAGACTTCATTTCTACCAGTACCTTGTCAGTGACTGCCAGTATGCCTAGGGGTGAGGAAAATTTGGTCATTGCCAAGTCTCTTCATTGACAACATGGGATATACTCCATTGACATCAGTATCCTCCGACGGTGCCACCTAGGGAAATCGATCATTTTTGCATCCGTGCATCAACTTGAACCATGCCTGAATGATGCTATCATCACTCCCCGGCTGATACCGTGCGGAATTCAGGTCCCAGACTATTCTTACAACTCTGGCAATGAGGTTGGTTATTACTATTGGCTCTGAAAAGTATTTGTATTGTCTAACGTACCGTAGATGTGACTGGGACCGGAACCAATTTATGCTTATTCGCACCGTCCCTCTGGTGATATCCACGGTCGTATCGACGAGCGAAAAATGGCAGCTTCTTCGCAAAAATTTCATTCTGTAGGTGCCTTGCTTGGTCCTGCGTAAGTAAACCCTCACTTCGGTGCCTGCTCGTGACCGGAGGTCCTGTCAACGTGTCCCTTGTATTATGCTAGCATGAGTACTTCTCATGTCATCTATGCACGCAAGCGATGTCGTGCGTCCGATTTCTGTAAAGCATGTGTACACTGCACAGCCCAAGTGACCCGGTATGTCATGATATATACCCCTGACCGCTGGACCCTTGGCTCTGCTTGCTCTCAGTTTCCCCACAATGGTTTTCAGTGAGCACTTCCGGCGTTCGCTCCATATTGTCACCTACCTCGCCTCTAAGCGTGAATGCATACAGCGCAAGGAAGAATCCATCCAATATCTTACATATTCGATTCCGAACACAACCTTATTCTGCCTTATTACGGGTGCGTGAAGAACACGTTGCCCTCCGGATCATTTGGCTTCATGGTCTCTCCGTCCGGATCCATTGCGTTCACTGGAGCTGGGAAAATAAAAGCAGCAAAAAAGGGTCGCTGCCACTTCTTCTCGCGCAAACATGCGCAAAGTTTATTCCTGCCAGCTAGCATCGGCTTTTAACAGACAATATTTTTCACCTGATCAACTCCTGCATATGTTTCCACTGAAGCGGCAGCAAGACTATAGACTCTCTCGGACCCAGATCTGCCATTCATCCACACGGTATTCACTGGATGTCCATCTCGTTTTGCGAGATGTCGATGTCGACGCCGATGAAAAAACAGCGCATGTTCCCACGAAACGAGACTTAAGCGCTTCATCCGCACAGCCCGCGCGAAGCGCCACGATGATAAAGCAATGACGACGTACCTTAAGACCTCTGAAACAGCGACTTCCCACCTAATTTTACTCTGTAGCAAACCGTTCACTCCGTTGCAGCTCTTCCCTCGTTTGGTTTGGGTACGATCTTCTGAGTGAGTGGTGGCATTTCTTTGATGCGCAAGAACTGAAATTGACATCGCCTATTAGGGGAAGTCCCCGAGCCAAAATTTGCTCCTGCGAAGAAAGAAACTTCAGTACAAGTGACACAGCCTCGCCCCCAAAATGCGAGGGCACACCAACATCGTTAGTGGCATCCTACGCCTACCTGATAAATGACGGATCATCACCTTTTCATGAGATGGCTCACTTCGAGTCTGGCACTTGGATGATGGAACGCAGGTCGGGGAGGCTTGGAAGGATGAAGGGAGTGGAGATGTACACGTCATTGCGTTGTCACCGGACGGCAAGACAGGAGCAAGCGCAAGTCAGGATGGTATAATCAGGTTGTGGACACGCCGGGCAAGGTCATCGCGAAATGGACGGGGGCACACAGAGTTGGTGTTGTCTGTCTCCTGGAATCCTGACAGAGCACGAGTGGTGAGTGGATCCGGGGAAGAAGAAATGGAACTTATAATCGGGAGTGTCGAGAGTGGGGAGACAATCCTTAGACTAATAAAGTCAAGGACAGCATGGTGCGCACATTTTGCTACTCACCCGATATCACTATGATTGCTATGGGCGAAGGGTGAATGTCTGGGATGCTAAGCACAGGCGAACCACTCAAAATACTCGACTTCGGACTAGTGGCATTTCCATCCGAGGTCCATATCAAGCTGACATGGACCTCGAGTGGAAAGACATATCGCCGTGCCATATCACAACATCAAGAAATTCGATACAGTCAAGTGGATAGAAATCGGCGCCCCCGACGGGCACGAACATTCTGTCTTTGACATCTCACTATCTCTGGATGAACAAATCCTTGCGAGCGCATCGGACGATGCGACAACGCGACTATGTAACCTCGAAAACAATCAGCCTATTGGACCACATCTGCACCTTGAAGAGGTTAAACGTGCGGCCTTCACTGCAGATGGAAAGTTCCTCGCCGTTGAAGCTGGGCTCAATGACCTCCTGTCAGAACATGTGAGCTTGCATATATTTCATCCTCAATAGATGACGAATCTTCCTTTGGTGTGTTGCATGAGGTCCCTTCAACAACCTTATTCGCTGATCTTCGCTGATCACAGAACACCATTCAACGTGTATGTTATGCTTTCCTTGACCATTTGCGTCATTTCGAGCATCCACATCCTAGGCTGACGTTATACGACGATGAGTCCCGAAATTCAAAGGTGTACTACCAGGGTTTTTTGGATGACGTACGTGATCTCCATGTACAACTTAGCAGCTCATTTGACTAATATCTTATCAGTTCGCACGACAGCACCGCATCAACGTAGTCTTCTCGGTCACTTACCTTCCTTCCGGCGCCGCCGCTCTCATCTACCCGGAGAAACTGAACGCAATACCCGTCTCGATCCCGCACTCTCAGCTGGGCACAAAGCCTCGTCTGGCATGCTACGCAGACAGACATCCAGTTGCGAGAGCCACCAGTAGTTGAGGCCTCGTGGCGCAGAGGAACTATCACGCAAGAGGGAGGACAGCTACCAACTCTCGGCCGGTCAATCCCCATACCACGCAGTAACACAGCGGAATGACCCAAATCCAAACATTATCCACGACACTTCATGCAGTCACTGGCATTGCAGTGGCATCTGGAACAATGTCACATCCGGACATCACTTTGGAAATGAATCCGTCAAAATAGTGGTAAAGATCTTTCTATTGTCTGGACTTGCGCTCGCTACATTCAACGTACTTATGTATACGCGATCTTAATCATGCATCATGATGTGTGCTTGCGCACTTCTGTTGATCAACATACAAGCTTCGCATATTTCATGTATGAGCGTTACATTTCACACATATCTGCTACGACTTGCATACATGCTGTGATCTCATGCATACCTCCGCACTTCTGTTAATTACTTTACAAGCTTCGCACATTTCGTGCGCAAGCTTTACATTCACAACATATCTGTTACTACTTGCATACATGCTACAAGCTCATGCATTCCTTCTACCATTCTTGTTCGGGTTTGTAAGCCATACAATTGCAAGGCAGTAGCCGGCCGTAGTACGTACACGCCAGCTGTTTTTTTGTTGATGGCCACAGCATAGAAGGCGCACCCGGACAGAGCTCGAGTTGTTGAACAAAACATTCACTCCGTTGCAGCCTTCGTTCATTCTGCATAATATTCTGTGTACCTTTGAGTAAGTGATGGCATTTGCCTTATAGGTAAGAACTGAAGATGACCCGTGCCCATCAGCATCAGGTGAAGTCCCCGAATCGAAATTATGTCTTCCCCAACCCTTGCAAAGCAAAAGGACTCAGAATCAGCGACGAAGCCACGCCAAAAGATACAAGGGCACACTGGACATGTCCGTGGCGTCTTACGCCTGCCTGGTGAATGGCGGATCGTCACTTGTTCAGAGGATGGCTCGCTCCGAGTCTGGGACTTAAAAAGCGGTACCCAGGTCGGGGAGGCTTGGAGGGACAAAGGAAGCGAAGAGATGTTTGCCATAGCACTGTCGCCGGACGGCACGACAGTAGCAAGCGGGAGTGAGGATGGTGCAGTGAGATTGTGGGGCATAGACACGGGCAAGGTCATCAAAAAGTGGACGGGGCACACAAAGGAAGTGAAGTCTATCTGCTGGAGTCCAAATGGAGAGCGCGTGGTGAGCGGATCCGAAGACGGGACACTAAGAGTGTGGAGTGTCAAGAGCGGAGAGACAATGCTAGGACCAATCAAGGCAGGGGGTGTCGCCGGCGTGTTCGCAGTTTGTTTTTCACCTGATGGCACGATGATAGCCACAGGTGGAGTTGGGCTGAAGGTATGGGATGCCAACACAGGCGAACTTCTCAAAACACTTGAGGGAGGCATTTTCTGCTTATCATGGACCTCCGATGGAAAAATACTTTTCGCTGGGTTATACCACCAAATCACGAAATACGATACCGCCACCTGGACCGAAATCAGCACTTTCGAGGCCCATGGAGGTATCCAGGGTATTTCACTATCTCCGAATGGGCGTATCCTCGTAAGCGCATCGTCCGACCAGACAATGCAACTATGGAACCTCGATGATGATCAACCAATAGGACCATTCCTCTACCATGAAAGGTCGGTAACAGGCGTGACCTTCTATGCAGATGGAAAGTTCATTGCCATTACCTGCGACGACCACCACATCTACACATGGGATGTCTCTGCTATCGTCAGAGAGGCTGACCTGGATGACCTTCTCTCAGACAATGTGAGTTCGCACATATTTTATCCACAATTACATCGATGATGAACACTTTCTTTCAGGTAGTACGTTACATCAAGTCTCTTCTGCAACCTTGCTCACTGATCTTCATTCATCACAGAACACTGTCAAGAAGTCATCCAACGTAAACGTATGTTTCATATTCCTTGAACCCTTTGCGTAATTTGGAGTATCTACATCCTAGGCTGATTCTACACGGCAACGAGCCCCAAAAATCGAAGGTGCTCGTCGAATACCACCAGCGTTTTTCGATGATGTACGTGTCTCAGATCCCCACCTATGATTTGGCGGTTCCTTTAACCAATATGTCGACAGTTCTCGACATCACACGGCCACCACACCGCAGAACCACGTCAAACCACCCGCCTGGGTCGCTTACCGTCCCACAACCCTCTCAGCTGGGCTCAAAATTTTGCATCTGGTATACTACGCAGACAACATGGATCGGATAGGTTGCACATGCCACCAATAGCCGAGGTCCCGTTAACAGCGGGCAAGCCGGTACATTTTTTCCCTTGTTGGTTCCTTGTCACTAACACATTTTGACAGAGGGATTATTATGCAAGAAAGAAGAAGCCCTCTGCGAGCTCCTCTCGACCTCCCAATTCGCATACCACTGCCCAGCAACAAGGTGGCGGGGCGACCCAAAACAATCTGTTATCATCACAGCAACCACCTGCCATTGCCACGCCATCCACGACGCCTCCCACAGTTGCTGGTACTACAGGGGCGGCTAGTACAATCTCGCCTCCTGATATCACCATACAACGAGCTGGATGGCGGGCTCGTTTTCTGCTCTGGATTTGCTGCGTGCCCATTCAGAACACCGCTGGTCAACATCAGGGAAGCAACATCTAGTCTCTCATGCTTCGGTGTCATTTTCTTTTTACTATCATTTGGTTCTTGTTGTAGTTCATCAGCATGTAGTCACTTGTGCGGATCAATATACATCAGGTGTCGCTCCAAAATAAACCAGTTGATAATGGGCACTGGACAGAATCAACGAGTCTAATTTGGCCTTGATCATGAGCTCCAGATGAACTGCACCATGATCCAAAAAAATAGCCAGTGCGCCGAGCCACTACTATCACTCCATCGGTCTACGATCCAATACTGCATCTTCTACCGTGACAACTACACGTTTGCTTCCACTGATGTTCCATTCAACCCAACCCACTGCCACCGAATTTGCGATCTTTCTCTGGTTTCAGAGCATACGACCCAAAACACTTGGCAAAGTAGAAGAGGGTGATTATATGCATAGTTGGTTCTCACTTATCTCAAGCTCTGCAGGCAAGGTCGACCCAAACGATGCCACTTCAATCCCAGAGATCAACGAAGAATATGGACGACAAAACACAACCGGTTCAACTCAACTGGACGATTAAACAATCTTGCCGCTGGCCTTATTCCAAGTATCTTGTGCCCACGCTGAGGGATAAGTTCGTATTTGGGACGTGGTTGCAGGATGATGTATCGACAAGAGCCTCGTAACATCACATGTGTATCAGGCTTCAGATAAATTTTGGTCAAAAGCGCTCTGTTTTGCGTGTGCCAAACCCGACCAAGCCACCCCGACCAGTCATCTCGTAGCCAAAACATCACTCCACCAACGACGAGTATGCCACGATGAGACGTCACACTGTACGGTTTGGGTTTGTAAATGACATGTCGGACATAGAAATGCATATGAGGGCGTCAGAGCCGTGCACGTCCCGGTCGACATGCCAGAGATAGAGGTGCATGCGCGTGGCGAGGATCGCAAGGATAAAGACCTGAAAGCTGTATGCGTGTTTGTGGGTATTGTCAGTGGGAATTCCAAACAGAAGTTGGAGGTGCATACTCTTCGAGGACGGTATAGTATGCGGACTGTATGTGCGGAACATAAATACCGACTCAATCATATTCAGGGTATGGGGAGGTTTACGCACATCGGATAATAGTATCGGCACGAGAAAGTTCACGGCTGAGAGAACTTTCAGAGCAATCATCATCTTCGTAAGGAAATATATAAAAGTCCAGACTCACAAAGACCGCATACATAGTAATATATGTTGTGCTTCAACAGGATATCATGAAGATGGCCCTTAGCCAACCGCCAGCTCTGTATGACACGTACAAGTGTGAGGGAGACCAGTACTGGCGAGTGTTAGTCAGCCCGCGTCTATACTAGTAAATTTGGGCTCCTAGTTCTCGGTGACATACCCAGTTGAAACACAAACAAGAGGATAAACGATATGAAGTATCGGGTACTGCTCATGCTCCAGTAGCAGCCTAGGATTCCTGGTACCGCGCTAGTCGTAACTGTGAAAGTGGAGTGAATATATGCGAGGGGGAAAGGTGAGTGCACAAACCATATGAGGTGGCAACAGCGGTAAAACGAATGCTGGTGGATGTTACGATAACAGCCTGACTGATTCATCAATCATGAACTTGGATGGGTTAAAGGCATGAGACTGACAAAGATGGCGGACAGCATGCCTACGAGTACGACCCTATTGTTGTTCCAGAGCACATATGTTCTGAGCACAAAAATGCCTGGATGAATGAGATCAGGAGCACGTGTATGTCGTGGAGAAAGAAGAGATACATTCAGAGCAGATGAGTGATATCTGGCAGAAAGCTGTGAGAGGCAAGATCAGCGCTCGGCAAGGATGTGCATGCAACATGTACATGGCACGTACATGAGTAAATATTGATTAAAGTCCGGCATTTCTGGCGAAGTCATGCAGTGAGGGTCTTCATCAGTGGGAGTCTGCTCCACGTTCACATACGTTGGGGCTCTCGTTCAGGGTGAAATTCACTGAAGTACAAGGTGTCAATGTGTTATCCGGGAATATCCTGAAGCTCATCAACGCACGACATAGGTACATGGTGATGAGACCAAATGGGAGATATCGTGTAATGATATAGAGAGCTTTTACTTTGGTCCAGCGCGACCGGACAAGGAATTTCCACTTTGAATAATGTAATATTAATATCCACAGCGAGGTGTAACACGAAACAGATGCATTACCTCTTCATGAAGTGAACAAGCATAATCATAGGTCTGAATAAGTGAGTTTAACGACAGACAGGAATAGATCGGGACAAGCCTACCCAGAACGTCGCGATCGAGGCTGGGCTGTCAAGTTAGGGTGAGGATTGAAGAAGAAGTTGAGACAGTACGCACCGTATAGGTACTGATGCGGCATATATTGTTATCTTGCCCTCATATGATTAAGAAAGCGACGCACCGCTAATAGCTGCAGACTCGTAGCCACTGCGATATCGTCCGCCGAATACTCCATGTTCGATGAGTGAAGAAACAGGATTATTGTACGCACCACACACCTTCTTATCTCTTACGAGTGTGATGTAAATATGATATTGGGGACAGCATTCGAGCCTAAAGTTGACGTATAATTAAACCTAATCACACAGCCACCTGATATATATTCCAGTGTAAAGCAGACTAAAGGATGCTAACACGTTCTCATCCGTATGAAGATACAGGAATGGTTAGCAGTCATTTCATAGTGTTGATGTACCTGTATGGATGAACGATAGCGTCAGGGTTGGAGGCGTCTCTTCCGAGGGTACATCGGAGAACGCGTCATTCTCTACGATACTGCATGCATTCGGGATACAGTGAACCGCTTCCTCGGTCTAAGGATAACATTTATGGACTGTGAAGGTTGTCGATCCTGTGTATGCGGTGGAGGTGTAGATTGATGGGAGCAGTGTTGGGAGCAATGTTGGGAGTAGTAGTGTTGATTGTTACCAACCTATTAAATGGTTGATTAAATGGATCCGCCGTTCAGCTAGTAGGGGTTTGTATGGTCAATGTACCAGGAGTTGTTTGGCATTTAAAAGATGTATCTTACCACAATCGCTTTCATTCGCTCGTAACGTTGATGTACCCGACTAGATGAACAGTGGAGATCAGTGAGGAGAGGGATGGAGGAGGCATCTCTTCCGTGAAATCATTGGAGAACGTGCTTGAATACTGCGTGCGTTCTAGGAGGAAACGGCTAGGGCCGACCTGGACGTGTTTGAACGTGTTTGGACGTCCAAAGCCGTAGCCCTCCGCTGACACGTATGCAAATCGTGATTGATCGGCTCGCAGTTAGCTTGTAAGTTACAAAGAAACCTGACTCTTTGCCTATTCACCCCATCAAACGACACCGGATATCGTGCCAGCTCTGTAAATGTGACTCACCTGCATCCAGGAAATGTGAATGGAAGATGATGAACATTGAAGCCTGGCATGATGGATGTTTTCCAGTGCGAGGCCTTGTCCTCATACGACTTATTACACAGTAAGTCATTGTTTACACTTCGGTGGTACTGTTTGACAAAACAGTTGAAAACCATCGGAACGTTGGAGGCATTAACGCCAACCAGAAGCACCAGTTCTTATACACACATAGTCGTGCATACTGTGTGCGGTTCCTTTCCACGGCGCCCAGCTACTTCGTCTACCATCGTTAGGTTTTTTCATGTTGCAATTGCATTATGGAACTGCTCAGCGAGCATAATGAAACCTTGCAGGACGGGGCTCAGTAGGACTTATGTACTGGAACATATAGCAGGTGGGACTGACCTGGCGGTAGAATCGGGGCTATTTAGTTCCCGTATTCTAAACCAGGGCGGTTCTCCCCACTGGTATGAGTTGCCCGTGTGAGGAATGCATCAATGAACACGCACCTTGTTGATTTTCTGTTGAACTCAACCGTAGGAGCGCCGTAAAATATCATGATGGTGGGATATTGGGTGTGAATGAACAAGCAGTACCGTTCGTAACTCGCTTAGTACTTGACAGGCATGAATAACTATCATCTGAAGAGTATAACAAAATTCATTGAAATACCTTCGATATACAGTAATTCAGCAAATTTCCTGAACATGCGAGTTTGACGATTTTCATAAAGTTTCAAAAAGAGGTTTTCTCTTTTGCGGCGCCTGAGTCCTAACTTCTGTGCGTGGGTTTAGGATAACGCGCAGCAACATAGCATGATGTAACCGTGACATGTTTGACACACCATCATGATCATCAAGTCAAGCATGCGAATATAATGCTGTCCCCAATTCATGCCTTGTTCATAAGAAATAAAAAGGTGCATGGTATGTAGAGAATCCCATTCTTGACTTATCGAACAAACACTGAGACCATGGTAGAGTATTCAGCGGATGATATTGCAGCAGCCAAGATTCTGCAGTACTTGGCGGTACGTTGCTTTCTTAATACTAAGAGGACAAAATAATAACACATGTGTGCCCAACCAGTACATGTACAGTGCGTGATGTCTAAACTACTCCTTCCTCATTCTAACTTGACAGCTCAGCAATGCAGGCGACATTCTGGGTAAGCTTGTCCCCAACCATTCATTGTTCGCCATTAAACACACTTATCCAGATCTATGATTATGCTTGTTCACTTCACGAAGAGGTAATGCACCTGGTCCTTGATGCGCCTCACCTTGGATGTTGATAACACACTGTTCAAAGTGGACATTCCTGCTTCGGTCGCGCTGGAGCAAAGTGAAAGCCCTCTATGTCATTACCCGGTATCTCCCCTTTTGTCTCGTCACCATATACCTATATGGTGCGTTAATGACCCCCAGCATAATTCCCAGATAACAAATTGACATGTTAGGCTTCAGTGAATTTCGCTCCAAACGAGAATTCCAATGTATGTGAACATGCGGCAAACTTCCACTGATGAAGATGCTTACTACATGACTTCGCCAGAAATGTCGAACGGTGATCAATATTTTCTCATGTACGTGTACTGTGCATGCTGCATGCACACCCTTGCCAAGCGCTGCTTTTTCCTCTTGCAGGTTTAAGTCAGATAACAGTCATTTGCTCTGAATGTGTGTCTTCTTCCTCCATGTCATACACGTGCTTCTGATCCGATTAATACAGACTTTTTCGTGCTCAGAACCCGTGCGATCTGGAACAACAACAAGATAGTATTCGTAGGCATGCTGTCTGTCGCTTTTGTGAGTCCCATGTCCTGACCCCACCTAAATTCATGATTGATGCATCAGTTAGGCTATGATCATAACATCCGTCAGCATTCGTTTTACCACTATTTCCACCTCATATGGTTTGTGCTCTCACCTTCCCGGCTGCTATTTGCACCTAATCACTCCACCTTAACAGTTACGACTAGCGCGATCCCAGGCATCCTAGGCTGCCACTGGAGCTCGAACAGCATCCGATACTTCCTTTCCTATATTCTCTTGTTTGTGTTTCAATTGGGTATGTAGCCGAGAACTGAGAACTGGGCGCATAGCTTACAGACGCGCTGACTGATGCCCTGCCCTCCAGGACTGGTCTCCCTAACCCTGATACGTGCCATACAGAGCTGGCGGTCGGCCAAGGGCCATATGTACGCTGTCCTGGTGAAGCATAACATATTCTACTATGCATGTGGTCTCTGTGAGTAAGAGCTTGTGTTTCCGTGCTCATCAGTGATGATTATGTTCCGAAAGTACTTTCGGCCATTAACGCCCTCATGCCAGTGCTATTTTCCAGTGTGCGTAAACTCCCCAATATCCTTTAATACGATTGAGTCAGTGTTGATGTTCTGCACCCACAGTCCCCATACTGTAACGTCCTTGAAGAGTGCGCACCTCCGACTTCTGTTGCGAATTCCCACTGATAACACCCACAAATGTACATACAGTATACAGGTCTTTATCCTTGCGATCCTCACCACGCGCATGCACCTCCATCTCTGGCATATCGACCGGGACATGCACAACTCTGAAGCCCTCATGTACATTTCTATGTCCGACATGTCAACTGCAGACCATACGGTGTGACGCCTTATCGTGTTGCTTATTCGTCGATGTTGGTGGGGTGAGGCTTGGGCTACAAGATGACTGGTCGGGGTGGCTTGGTGGGGTCTGGGATGCGCTTAACAGAACGTGTCTGAATACTGGTACACATACGATGTTACAAGGCTCTCATTGATAATTATTTATCGGGTGCGGAGAATTGTTGGAAGACGAGGTGACGGGTAGGGAGCTTGTTATTCCTCAGGAAAACGATCCTCAAGATAATCAACACCTCCCAGAGCGAGAAAGAGCCAAATGCCCAAACATGTTAATCTTAATGGAAAAGCCAGATACAAAAAACACAAACGCACCGGATACGCCACGAACCGCCAACACACCCTCGAAAAACCATGTGAGGCAAACAGCATCCCAATACCAACTCCCTGACTCCAGCTTCTTAGCACGTCCTTTCTTAACCCCACTCGCCTACTCTCACTCCCTTCCGACGAAAGTGTGAACCCCAACTCCCCCAAAGTACCATCAACAGGAGGAATAATCTCCCTTGAAATAACCTCACTAAGCACATGTGTGATCACACGGAATTCGTGGAGGTGAAGTTTGTCGGATTGGGAGAGGCATTTACCGGATTCGCGGGTGATGAATTTCTGTGTTTGATTAGTGTTGGATCATGGGCGGGGGTGGAGATTGGTAGATGGAAGGGAGGGAGGAAGCATGCAAAAAGCAAGGGAATGAAAATGAGAAAAACACACCTTGATAGGAATACTCTTCCCCGCGAGTTTCTGCCTCAGTCCTTGGACGCGCGCCATCAGTTTCTTCATTTCTGCGTGCTCACCAAACGTGACTAGGCACACTGCCTCGCCGTATGTGTATGTTGCTTTGGACCACTAGGTGCACCGAGATAATAACGAGAGATTGAGGGATGGGGAGTGGAGAGGTCGAGAAATTGGAAGGAAAGAGATCTAGAGATAAAGGGGAAAGATCGACACACGAAGGAAACATACATGAGTAAAAATGAACCAGAAGAAGGAAAGAGAAACTCACCGTAGCCTCACCTCCAAGCTTCCCCCACCACAATCTGCTTTCCGCCACTCTGCATAAAACTACCCATCAGTGTCCTTGAAACACACACATTTACCTATACAAAAACCAAACCCAGACAGCACGAAACCTGCAACTCGGAAATACACAAAACGGAAACCCATCTCGAAAGCCCCAAACAACACACTATCCCACCACGAAATATGGTGTGAGTTACTGTACTACGTCTGAGTTTGTGCAGCGCGTGCGTAGTAGGTGAGGGCTTTTGAGGGTTTGGAATGGACGAGGGCGAGACAGCCTGCGCCGAACAGGAAGAGTACTCCTGTTTTGATGTTGGTTGAGGAAGCGAACGAAGCAGCGAAGAAATATCAGACAGCGCAGCGAAACAACACAAAACATACGCACACTATTCTGCTATCCCATCAAATTCCACTCCAACACCCCCGCAGCCTTATGCACATATTGACACCTTCAAACGTAAACGCAGAGAGAACGAGGTGGGACATGCCAAGACCTAGGTATACGCCGGAGCAGAAATTGGGGTCCATGGATGGGTAGTGGAGGGATGCGTGCGTTTATGGTGGGGTGTGAGATGATGGGTGGGGAGGTGAGGTCTCGTGTAGATGTGAGCTGTGGGGAAGGAGAAGGGGACGTAGAAGGTGTGACGGAGGGTGGATGTGTACGTTGGGATAGCATCGACATCGTTCACGCCCGCCAACACGTATATCCACATTTCTCAGCAATCTTGCCCTTTTCCTTGTAGACAGACTCAATCAGGGCCCGTGGGTGT